>NC_138140.1:25781279-26082748 GCF_964188305.1 Podarcis bocagei
CTGCATTGAACAACATAGCTGGGAAGCAATGTTAGGTCTTATAGGTAATAACCTGCAACATAACTGAATGCTGGAAAAGGAGTCACAGCCAAACCACTCATTATCTCTCTATGATAATGTGACTCCAAAGACCTATTAGTCACATTCACATATTAAATCCCCCCCCCCCGTATGTAACATTGTTGTTGCTGTTATTTAAAATCTGAGGTCTAAACCTATGGAACACAGTGTCCCTTAGGCACTTCCAAATGGGAACAGTTTGTGAATGTCAAACTGTCCAAATCATTCAATATTCCTGACACCCAGAAGCCACCTAGTATTTGTCCCCAGCCCTGTGTTGGTCAAATTGGCAAGATAAGCCTAGGAGACACAGCATCCATTTTGCCTGAGCAGCCATCATCACACTTAGGAGTGAGGGGGAAGCTGGATTTTGTTTGCATTGTAATGAGAAACTATCTAATTTACACTTCTCGAACTATATGAGAACTCAAACACAGCTATCCTTCAAAATTCATACCTCTCAGAATGTTGTGATGCAGTTCTCACACCAGCCATTGTGTGAGAGAGCCAGTGTGGTGTAGTGGTTAAGAGCGGTAGATTCGTAATCTGGGGAACCGGGTTTGCGTCTCCGCTCCTCCACATGCAGCTGCTGAGTGACCTTGGGCTAGTCACACTTCTCTGAAGTCTCTCAGCCCCACTCACCTCGCAGAGTGTTTGTTGTGCAGGAGGAAGGGAAAGGAGAATGTTAGCCGCTTTGAGACTCCTTCGAGTAGTGATAAAGCGGGATATCAAATCCAAACTCCTCCTCCTCCTCTTCTTCTTCTTCTTCTTCTTCTTCTTCTTCTTCTTCTTCTACAAAAGTATACACACTAGGGTAAATTGTGCAAAAAAAAGAGGCATATATGAGTGAAAATAACATACAAATGTATATATTAGGGAAGATTGCTTTGCAGAAAAATTGTATGTTGCTCAAAACTGATACAAAAATGTGTGTTGTGCTGACAAATTTTCATGAGGATTTTTTTTTAATTGCAAAAGGAGGTTAACTTAAGATTGGGGTTGGGAAATGAGAAATGGAGAGAACCAGAGCTGACAGATTTCTCCATCCCTACCCCCAAAGATGGATCCTTCCAAATAAAAGTGTCTCATTCTTTGTTATGTTTTTATATTGTAAACTGTCCTGTGATCCTCTGATGAAGATCATTACGGAAATTTATTCACTAATAATAAAAAACCTCTTTGGAGGTTTTTAAGCAGAGGTTGGGTGGTCATCTGCCAGGGATGCTTTAGATGTGTTCCTGCATTGCTAGGCGTTTGAGTGCATTGCAGGGACTTGGCTTTTGCCGTCTCTTCCAGCTCTACACTTATGTGATCTAAGGATTCTATAATCTGTGGAATGTTTGCATTCAGGTCAGTGCATGTTATTATGTATGTAAGTCCCCACATCCTGCTCCCCAGTTGCTGAAATGCACTCCAGTTTCATGGTCTGCAAATGTGGGACTAAAAATGAGCACAACATGACTAGGGATGCAAATGTATGCTTGACAATTTCTGACCCTTCTGCCTATCAGCCTGCTCATCATTTCCCCCAAATTATCAGTTTCCTTTCTTGGAATCAGCTGAAGCATGCTCACTGTTGTGCCAAAGAACTGAAGGATTAACTTTATTTAAACACAGAAGGCACGTTTCTTTTTCATTAACAGGATCTGTGGTGTGTGACATTTTGATAATAGTAGTAAATAATCCAAAACAAGCAAAGGAAACATGTGCCAGTTCATCATAACAACCTTGAAGTAGGTTACATATCAAAAGCAACACCTTTCTACCTCACAGTGCAGCCTGTCTGAGGTCTCCTGTATGGTAACAAGGACTTGGTAGCAGGGAAAATCAGATTGCACACCCAGTAGGTGCTCATCATTATTGCCATCTCTTGCAGGCTCTGTGAACGCACACAGCTGTGGACCAAGGTAAAGTATTACAGGGTTATGTGGGATAGCTTCACAAACTGAAAAATTCAGGAAGGATTTTTTAAAAAGGACTTTGCCACAGAGCCCAATTAAACTATGGAACTCAGTCCCATAGGAGATAGTTCTGGTATTACAAGAGGGAGAAAAACTTCTCACTGTCCACTTTCTTCACCCTTGCAGAGCAATTATATGAGACTGAAGGAGGGAGAAGCTAACATGGAGCCAAGCTGCAAAAGCCAAGCTCATGAGAAGGAGGGGAATACATTTCTCTTATTATTATTTTTGGCCGTTTAAATCCTCCCCTCGTGGGAAGGAAAATAAGCATGCCATCTCCATGGCTGGTGCATTCCACCACCACCACCAACTACAACAACCATTGTGAAAAAATGTTCAGAAAACGGGAGGATTTGAATCCAAAGCCTTCCCCGACCTGTATTCCACCTTTCCTTATTGCTGCTGTCTGGGTTCTACTGGTGCAGCAGCAAGTGGCAGAGAGGTTATGCGTTCCCACAACAAGGCAATTAGCAAGGGCAGACCCACCTGCCTGCTTGTGCACTCCTTTCTCTGGGAGCATAGAGGAAGCTCCACTCTGTCCCATGACTGCTAAGATGCCCTTTCAGGGGCCTTAGGTTTTTGCTGTAAGTTACTCAGCCAGGGGCGAGGAACCTCAGGCCCAGTGGCCAAATGTGGCCATCAAGTCTTCTCCACCGTCTCCACCTCTTCCTGAATTTTGCAATGAAGTTCTCCAGCCAAGTAATATGCATGCAAAAAAAGAAAAGAAAAAAGAGTAGGGGATATACTAGAGTAAAGTTTTCATACAAACAAATGTGTTTATGAAAGTAACATACATTTATTAATTTATTTATTTATTAAATTTATATACCGCCCTATACCCAGAAGTCTCAGGGTATACCTATACCCAGAGGTCTCACAGAACAAAATCAAAATATAAAACCACAAAATATATAATCAAAATAAAAACAACAACCCAATAACTACCCCCCCAAAACCCCCCACATTTTAAATGGGCATAGGATGTCAATCAAATAAACCAAAGGCCTGGTTAAAAAGGAACGCTTTTGCCTGGCGCCTAAAGGTGTACAGTCATACTTTGGGATAAATACGCTTCAGGATAAGTATTTTCGGGTTGCGCTCCACGGCAACCTGGAAGTAACGGAGCACATTACATCTGGGTTTCGCTGCTCGCGCATGTGCAGATGGTCAAAATGACATAACATACATGCACGAAAGCGGCGAAGCACGACTTGTGCACGCGCAGACGCGCTGTTGTGTCTTACGTTCTGTTCAGGATGTGAACGGGGCTCCGGGACGGATCCCGTTCGCATCCTGAAGTACCACTGTATAATGAAGGCGCCAGGCGAACTTCCCTGGGGAGTGCATTCCACAGATCTGGAGCCACTGCAGAGAAGGCCCTGTTCTCATGTTGCCACCCTCCTGACCTCAAGGAGGAGGCACACAAAGAAGGGCCTCAGAAGATGATCTCAGGGTCCAGGTAGGTTCATATGGAAAGAGACGGTCCTTGAGTTATTGCGGTCCTGAGCCATTTAAGGTTGTTTAGGTCAAAACCAGCATTTTGAATTGGGCCCGGAAACTAATTGGTAGCCAGTGCAATTGGACCAGGATCAGTGTAATATGCTCAAACTGTCCTGCTCCAGTGAGAAACCTGGCTGCTGAATTCTGCACTAGCTGAAGTTTCTGAACCGTCTTCAGAGGCAGTCCTACGTATAATGTAATCTGACCTTGAGGTTACCAGAGCGTAGACAACAGTAGTTAGGCCATACCTGTCCAGATAGGAGTGTAGCTGGGCCACCAGCCGAAGCTGATGGAAGGCACTCCGGGTCACTGAGGCCACTTGAGCCTTGAGTGACAGCAAAGGATCCAGGAGTAGCCCCAAGCTACAAGCCTGTTCCTTCAGAGGAAGTGTAACCCCATCAAGAGCAGGCAACCTCCCAGCCATCTGGTCTAGGGAACCACCCACTAACTGCCTCAGTCTTATCTGGATTGAGTTTCAGTTTGTTGGATCTCATCCAATCCATTACTGAGGCAAGACAATGGTCGAGGACGTTGACTGCCTCACCTGCAGTTGTAAAGGAGAAATAGAGCTGAGTGTTATCAGCATACCACTGACAATGTACTCCAAACCTCCAGATAACCCAACCCAGCAGTTTCATGTATTATAAATACATTATATTAATGGAAATTGCATACAAAAATATGTAAGTTAGGAGAAATCAGGGCTAAACGCTGGTGAATTTTCATGAGGATTTTTTGGGGGGAGGGGATTTAAACTGGTGTGGAAATGTGGAGAACTGATATTAAAATTGGGAAAAACATGAAACTGAGAGAAAAACTTGGTGACTCTGGTGCTTGAGGTGACTCGTCCAAACACGTTATGATTGTTTTTGTACCATGTTGCCACTTGGGCACATTGAACACAGTTCTCTGAGAAAGTTTCTGCAATAGCTAAGCTGATTCACATGAGAGTAACTATAACAACCAGGTGCACCACTTTGCTTGAATTAGAGGTGCTTGACAAGAAAAGGAAGAAGAAATTTTGTTTGTATCTGAAGCCAAGAAATCCATGAGTGAACAAAAGGCCATTTGAGGGGAGCTCCAGAGGTTCTTCATCAAAAGAGTCCTCAGGGCTCACATTATGGTAGCTTTCTTTTTTGGAGAGGGGACTTTTAATTTCCAATATCCTCATGCAGAAGGTCCCAGGTGCAACATCTCCAAGTAGGGCTGGGAGAGGCTCCTGCCTGAAACCTAGGAAAGCAGATGTCAGTCAGGGTGGACAATTATGAGCTAGGGCTTACCCACGGTTACTTTTCCTCTGGTCTTTCCAGACATAGTCTGAAATTTAAAGTTCTGTGTCTGAGTGCCCTGGAGCAGTGTTTCCCAAACTTGGGTCTCCAGTTACTTTTGGACTACAACTCCCATCAACCCTGGCTAGCAGGTGCAATGTCAGGGGTGATGGGAACTGTAGTCCAAAAACAGCTGGAGACCCAAACTCTGGAGCTTCCCCCGTGAAAACCTGTGTGGAGCAAATAGCAACCCATATAAAACCAAAATTGATGTTTGCTCTGATTAAGGACTTAAGAGTGGGTTTCTGCAGGGAAAGCTTGGGACAAAAAGCCACACAAGCACTCAGACATGGAGCTTTTAAGTG
Organism: Podarcis bocagei; assembly: GCF_964188305.1. NCBI lineage: Eukaryota > Metazoa > Chordata > Lepidosauria > Squamata > Lacertidae > Podarcis > Podarcis bocagei. The sequence continues at coordinate 25,786,434 of NC_138140.1, forward strand.
CAGACCCATGCCTGGAAAGAGTGGAAGAAAGGTAAGTCTAGCACACAATGAGAATATGTCCTATCTTCTGTGTATTAGTGGAGAGGACTCTGTGGTGCCCTTCAACTTTCGAGTCCTAGCCACCTCTCTCTCATCTCTCACGGGAAGGGCTGTGACTCAGTGGCAGAGAAAATGTTTCAAATGCCAGAGGTCTCAGGTTCAATCCGGCATCTTCAGGTTGGGCTGGGAATGTTCCCTGTTTGAAACCATGGAGAGTGGCTGCCAGTTAGTATGGACAATACTGAGCTAAATGGACAAATGGTCCAACTTGGTATAAGGCAGCTTCCTAAATGGACCTGTTTCAGGTACGGCCACTTTCTGAGGGCAGGTGGATTGCTACTATCAGTGGAGCTTTTCCCCTGCTTGTGGAATATTCTCCCTAAAAGTGTTTTCCTGGCACTTACTTGATTGGATTGTTGCCGCCAAGTAAAGACAGTTTCATCATACCAAGCTTTAAAGGGCTTATGTTATTTTATTCCTGCAATTTCTTCTTTTTAGTCCTGCTTTTCCAGCTGCTTCACATAGTTTGCATTCTAATGTTTTAGTGTATAAATGCTGAAGCTCATACTCTTACTTCTTCTGCCTTTGAAGTTGGCCAGTGTTCCACCAACTTTCTGCACGTACCTAATTTATAGAACAATCTTATACTCCAGGAGAGGATAATCTTTTTTCAGCCCATGAGCCACATTTACTTTCTAGGCAAAAGCAGGTGGAGCAAAGAATCCAAATTGTAACTTTGCACAGCAGGCTAGTTTGTACACACAGGGGTTGGGCCAGAGGTCCAAGGTTCAATCCCTAGCATTTCCAGGTATGTCTAGGGAAAACTGAAGCCCTGGAGAAGCACTGCCCACTTGTGTAGCAAATATTGTTCTGAATAGACTCATGATCTATCCCAGCAGGTTCCTATACTTCCTAATTGGAAGGCCAGCAGGGAGGCAGTGAGAGACCTGGGTGGTATCCCTTGAGTGGCCAGATACAGTTTCTAGTCTGCCAGTTGCTGAACCTGCCATAGACGGCACTCTCCACGCTTGGATTCATAGCAAGTGGTATTTAAGAAGCATGCTGCCTCTGACAACTACTACTTGAATTTTAAGTTATCCATCCCCACCCTCTGCTTTAAGCCTTTTCTAGCTCACGTCGATTTCAGCTGATAGCAAATGTCTTCATAGCGGTGCTATCAGCATCCTTTTATCTGTCATCAGCAGCAACTTGCCCATGACAGATGGCTGCAAATTAATATTTGGCTCGCAGATGGGTCTTGGATAAGCAGAATGTCTCCTTCAGAAAATACCAAAAACAAGAATGAAAGTGTTTCCAATATCATTGTGTGTGTGTATGCGCGCACACACACTTGAATTTTGCTTCAAAGGTCAATAGGCCCCTTGAGTGTGTCATCTGGAGCTCAGTAGAGAGGCCTGTCTATGTATGATCCGGTCCAGAGGATGCACAGTTCCAAGATAAATGGAGGCAGGATGTTTGTTTTGCAAAGGGTACTACAGGGAATCAAAAGGTGAACTTTGGCAGCCTTATTACAGATAATCCTCTAGCACTTATTAAAAGGAGGGCTTCCATTCAGTCAGTAGCGCTGGGTAACTAAAATCCGACCTTTAGCTTCAAATAAGCTTATTTGTATTGAAAGTGAATCCATCCGTCTTCTAAAAGAATATTCCACAAAGGTGTCTGTCTGTTTCCGCTTTTCCCTCCTGAACTTCTTCACTGCCAGAGGAAGAAGATCCTTGGCATTATTAGCTATAATAATATGTGACTAAAGTTTTTAACAAATTGTGTTCTACTATGCTGTACTCACAGTGGACCCACTGAAATTAATAGTCCTGTATTAGGCCACATTCACACCATACTGTTAAAGCACTATGATACTATTTTAAGCAGTGATGGCTCCCCAAACTATGGGAGCTGTAGTTTGTTAAGAGTGCTGTGAGTTGTCAGGTGGCCTCTGTTCACCTCCCAAGGTGGTTTAACAATCAATCGTTCTTCACATGGAACTGCAGCTCTGTGGGGTCCAGACCCTTAATAGCATAACATCCAGCAGGCTCTTCTTATGCTCTTAAGAAGGGTCACTGGGGGGTGGGGGAGGAAGGGAGAGAGAGAAAGAAAGAGCACTAGCCTGGTTGCTACAGCTCAGTTTCCAAACAGCCATGCCAACTTCATTTTAAAAAAATGATGCAGTAATAACTCATGGCTACATATAGTGATAGGCCGTTGTCACTAAATGCTGCCCTGGAAATGGATTTCATCCAATTAAGCCAATAGAAAAAATATAGAAGACCACCTTATTTAATCATCGCTGATGCAGCCAGACAGCACAGCTCATCAAGCCTGAGATAAGTTAGGAGAGTAAAGATAAGTTAAGAGAGCATTGAGGGGTTTTTTTGGTGAAGCACCTGGTAGGCCATAGTAAATGTCTGATAGGCTGTGATTAATTGGGTGAGTCACAGCTTGTGCAGGACCATTTTATTGGATCTGGACAGTGCCAGTTAACAGTAGCTATGAATTAAGAAATTCCTGGTTCAGATCTTACCAGTGACATGATCTAAGCTTGCCAAATCAGTTACACTTGCCCTTGGTCCCTGCCCCATGGGATAATAACACTGACCTACCTTACAGGCTTGTTGCAAGGATTGTTGTTGTTGTTTAGTCGTTTAGTTGTGTCCGACTCTTTGTGACCCCATGGACCAGAGCACACCAGGCACTCCTGTCTTCCACTGCCTCCCGCAGTTTGGTCAGACTCATGTTGCAAGGATTAAAGGTAAAGGTACCCCTGCCAGTACAGGCCAGTCTTGCCAGACTCTAGGGTTGTGCGCTCATCTCACTCTATAGGCCGGGAGCCAGCGCTGTCCGCAGACACTTCCGGGTCACGTGGCCAGCGTGACAAGCTGCATCTGGCAAGCCAGCGCAGCACACGGAACGCCGTTTACCTTCCCGCTGGTAAGCGGTCCCTATTTATCTACTTGCACCCGGGGGTGCTTTCGAACTGCTAGGTTGGCAGGCGCAGGGACTGAACGACGGGAGCGCACCCCGCCGCTGGGATTCGAACTGCTGACCATGTGATCGGCAAGTCCTAGGCGCTGAGGTTTTACCCACAGCGCCACCCGCGTCCCTGTTGCAAGGATTACTCAGTCTCAAACACTCAGCTAAAAGGTAAAGGTAAAGGTACCCCTGCCCGTACGGGCCAGTCGTGTCCGACTCTAGGGTTGTGCGCCCATCTCACTTAAGAGGCCGGAAGCCAGCATGACGAAGCTGCTCTGGCGAGCCAGCACCAACGCAGCACACGGAAATGCCGTTTACCTTCCCGCTATAAAGCGGTACCTATTTATCTACTTGCACTTAAGGGTGCTTTCGAACTGCTAGGTGGGCAGGAGCTGGGACCGAATGACGGGAGCTCACCCTGCCGCCGGGATTCGAACCACCGACCATACGATCGGCAAGTCCTAGGCGCTGAGGTTTTACCCACAGCGCCACCCGCGTCCCTGTTGCAAGGATTACTCAGTCTCAAACACTCAGCTAAAAGGTAAAGGTAAAGGTACCCCTGCCCGTACGGGCCAGTCGTGTCCGACTCTAGGGTTGTGCGCCCATCTCACTTAAGAGGCCGGAGGCCAGCGTGACGAAGCTGCTCTGGCGAGCCAGCACCAACGCAGCACACGGAAATGCCGTTTACCTTCCCGCTATAAAGCGGTACCTATTTATCTACTTGCACTTAAGGGTGCTTTCGAACTGCTAGGTGGGCAGGAGCTGGGACCGAATGACGGGAGCTCACCCTGCCGCCGGGATTCGAACCGCCGACCATACGATCGGCAAGTCCTAGGCGCTGAGGTTTTACCCACAGCGCCACCCGCGTTACAGCTAGTGCTGTATAAATGCTGTGTAGGATTACTTAGGGTTTATCCACATTTACCTTTCCTCTGTGCTTTCCAGGCACATTCCAGGCTTTAAAGATTCGTGTCCAAGTGATCTTTTTTCTTTCTTTTTTGGCTCTTGAGCTTTCTCTGCAAAAACTTGCTCTTCACCTCTGAACTGGAGCGAACTGGAGCAATCCGCAGAAAAGCTGGATTGCTGTTTGTCACTCGGACATGGAGCTTTAAAGTGTGGGCCTATGCCTGTAAAAAGTGGGGTAAGGGAAACACATCTTCTCTAACTCTGTATTTCATTTAGTTATGGTACTGCAGAGAATGGGGAGCCTTTGGGGACAAAGCAAAGGTGCTCAACTCTTCTTCCACACACCTCTTATGTAAGAATTAATATAAATTATCAATGAGGAACTGATTTTGCATCTTTTGACAGTGGCGTGCACAACAGTTGCCAAGTTTTGGAAGGCTTTTGCTGCCAATAATCTGGATTATTGGTACTCCAAGATTTGGCAAAAGAGCCGGGGGGGGGGGGAATCTTGCCTCAGCTAATAGTGTCCAGGGGCCAAAGTGCTTAAAGTTGCTTATTTTTCATTTGTTCTGATTTCATTTTACACACACAAACACTTTGGTTCAAGAGCATTAAGTACCAGGGGTCTTTGAGAGTGTCTGGGTTTAGTCCACCCCAAGGTTATTTTTTTTAAAAAAAAAAAACTTTTTTGAACTACAGATTTGCAAGTTTTAATTTAGAACATGGAATCATTTCTAATTAAAGACCACACATCCTCCCCCTCTTGGTACGTTTTATTATTGTCTCTTTATTGGAAGTTAAGATATTTTTTCTTCGTTTCATTTTTTTCTGAAACCTGTTTGTTCTTATTAAAATGCAATAAAAATATTTGAAAAATAAATAAATATCAATCAGGTTTAGGGAACCTCTGCCTCACAGTTTTGGTCAAGCCACATCCAGCTTTGTCCTATACCTGACATGATAAATGACGTCAGGTGTGGAACAGGTAAGGATGGGGCTTGACTGAAAGCCCCTTGAACAGAGATAATCAGGCATTTGGGAAGTGCTGCAAAAAGAACTTGGCAAACCCCAGGCTAAGGATTCCCAGGGACAAAGCACATAAGTTTAGGAAGCACTACAGAAGGAGCTTTGCAAGTTCATGTGGAATGAAGAAGAAAAAGCTACATTTCTTAAATTAAGATTTTATTTTATTTTTTACTTTCCAAAAGAATCAGTGTGCATTCAGAGCAGTTCTCCCAGTGCTTTGAATACAAACTGCTTTCTCTGCAGAGGGGGAAGTGATAAAGGTTTCAGAGCATTCTCACCTCTGCAGAGACTTCAAAGTGGCTCCCTCTAATCCACCATCAACTGATGATTGGTTAACAGAGCCTCTTTGACTGGAGCTGGGAGCAAGTCTTCAAAGGAAATTGCTCCACAGTGTCCTACTTGACAGATGTCAATCACCTAACACTGTCAATGACATTATTAGATGATTGACAGGTAGGTAGTTCCACTGGTCTGTGTTAGCCGACAGCAGGCAGAGGAGATAAATATTTGGCCCTCATTCCTGCTATATAGTATTTATAATTTATATAAATTTATATAAATGAGTATATAATGCTCAATAATCAATAATTAATGCAGTGTTAGTTATTAGTTAATATAATGTAGGGATTAACATACATTGCCTTCAATTATTAGTATGCTGCAGAAATGAGCAAATATTTGGCATGGGGTGTTTAATTTCTTAATACAGTTTATCAGTGTTCTGCTCATACAAAAATGAGTTCTAAGCAGCTTAGTGCTTTGCAAGCATGAAATAATATCAAAACTTCGAAAAGTAATCATCACAAGTACTGAAAGGGCAAGCTGTGCCAGCAGCAATTTATAACATATACCTAAGCAGCAACATCAAACATTTATTACAGCAATACTTCATATGGCATCAGGGACAGCTTTTGATTTATTTTTTTTAGCTGTCAGCAGAAACTGTAGGAAGATGCTGTAGACCAGAGGAGGGCAAACCTTTACGGCCTGAAGATCACATCTCCTTCAGGACTGTCTTCTGGGGGCCACATGCCAGAGGTGGGTGGAGCCAAAGGCAAAAGTGGGTGGAGCAATGAATGTATGTATTTTCCCCTTTGTACAGTGGACGAGTTTCTACAGATGCTCACTGGCCCATCTTTATCCTCCATACAGGCAAGCAAAAGTCATGGTCAGAGATCAAGCATACATTCCATCCAGGCAAATGATACAAAGCAGAGCCAGTTGAAGAGTGTGAGCTGGGGAGAGTCCCGAAGGCCAGATAGACAGCCTTAGAGGATCCCCAACCCTGAAATATAGACAGATGCATCTCTATTCTCTGAGCTACAACCACAATAAGTGCAACTAAGTTTGTTTCTTGTCACCTAGAATTGTAGAGTTGGAAGGGACTCTGAGGATCATCTAGTTCAACCCCCTGCAGCTGTCCCATAGGGGGATCGAATATGCAACCTTGGTGTTATCACTTTGAGCTTGAGCTCAAAGTGATGTGTGTGATTCTCCCCATCACAAGTAGGTTGGGCTGGGAGATGGTGAGTGGCCCAAAGTCACCCAGTAAACTTCACAGATGTGTTGGGATTTGATGCTTAATCTTTCACGTCCAATGCTCTGATCACTACCACACACTGCTTTTTAAATTGTTTCATTTGATTCAATGGGAAGGAATTAATTAGCATTGTCTACCTTGACTGGCCTTGGCCCATAGGCTGATTCCCCTCTTCTGGAGTACAGGATTTCTCCATAGGTCAGGAATGGGCAGAACATAGATCAGGACCCAGCAGTGGACAGCTGGCCAACTCCAAAAGGCAAAATCGAGAGATTGAACTTCAGCATTTAAACACTAAATCATTAGCATACAAATGATGTAAAACATCTGGAAAAGTGGAACTGAAAATAGTAAAATAGCAACATGCAGGAATAGCATAGCATAAAGCATTTAAAGTTTGGGAGCATAAAAACTGTCTATGCTTGGCCAGAAAAATCCAATGAAGCAAGTGCCATCTAAGTGTTTTTAATGTGACTATTCCACTATTGGGGTGTCAACCTCCAAAAAAGCCCCACCTTTCCTCTACCACTTTCTCTGTGCCATGCAGTGCTATTTTTCTAGAAATAGAGGTGCTGGAACTCCCCATAAATGCCTCCCTCATTCTCTTATACTGGCAATGGCACCCACCTGAGAGGGGCCAGAACTGAGTTCTAGTAAGTTCTGGCTGAAAAAGAGCCCCAGTGCCGTGCATAATTTTATAGACCTCTTATCATGTTGCCTCTTACCTTTTCTCTAAACCAAGAAGTCCCAAACACTGCAATCTTTATTTTGATTGCCCCTTCACTACAAAACCTTCCATCACTTTGTAGTGAATAAACCACAATTATATTTCCCATCTTTTCACCACGAATTCTGTAGATTGGCCCTTACCGGGGTATGTAGGTCAGAGAAAAGGAAATGGCTTTAAGGAATTGAACATTCTTCCCCTGCCTAGAATAAAACGATTCCTTAAGAAAGCTGAGTAAAACTTCTGCCCAACTGGATACATATTAATGATTACCACTGGTACTCATAAAATTGCTTTATTGAGCATGTTTTTCAATTTAAAAGCCGCTTATCTGTAAAATGTACATTGTGTAAAATGCAGCTATGGAAAGCATTAAGGGAATCTGAGTGAGTAAGCTCTTTAGGAAGATTAATTTCCAGTCTTTTTATATTTATTTAAATGTACTGTTGGTTCTTTAGTCATTCTTACCAGCAAAATGCAAATTCCCAGCATTTAAATAGCTGTTAACATCATAACGAGCAAAAACAAATAAGGTCTTTTAAAAAAGCTACAACAAAGCACATACATTCTATTTTGTGGCTTTTTAATGAGAGACATCACGTGTTCATCAATATTAAACATTTAGAGGCTGATTCACCCCCTTTATCATCAGTACCAAGAATGTTTCTGAAAGGCCCCCAGGAAATTGACAAGAATTCTGCTCATATTGATCCAAAGCAGAACTCCAACGTATAGTTAGAGTGAAAACTTAAGCACGTTGCAAGATTCCCCCCAAAATAGACCAGAGGCAATTGTATTTCATCCAGCAGAGTTTACTACTGCTACTGAAGGTAAATGAGCATAATGGTCACAAATCCATACAATCAGGATTGGCACTGTCCATAAGAAATCCAGTTGCAGCAGATGTAACCTAAACTTACAATAACTTATAATAAGACTAAAACTTTAACACCACACCAGAGGGAAAGACAGAAAGAAAGTGAAACTCAGGCTCCATCTGGCCTATTACAGTACTATAGTCAGCATAACCCTAAGTGAAAGATAACAGAACCAGTTTAAACCAGCTGTTCAGCTTCTCTGAAGGAATAACCCAAACATCAGTAACCTTCTGCTTGTTTCTAGGCAGAATAGAAACTTGCTTGTCGGCTAGAAACTTCCAGCTTGTATCACACAGAGAAGCTTCCAGAGCCCTCCTGAATCAATTAGAATAGGAAATATCTTTACACATCAGATCTACTTTCTTCACCAAAAAATGCAAACTGACAGAAATGAGGCCAGATGAGCTTTTGGCTAGATTTTCAAAACAAACCAGGTGTCTCAATCTCCTGAGACAGGGAATGGAGCCTCGATGTTCAGTGGGGCTGGGGGAGGCTGACACTATTTCCAGGGAAGGGTTGCTCCTATAAAAATGGGTGGAGACTAACATTGTGCAGCAGTTCGGGTGTATAATATGACAGATAAGCCACATGCCAGAAGTTAAAACACTACCATCCCACCAACAGCTGTTGGAATTAGCTTTGGGCTGCCTCTTGTGGTGAACAACTGAACTGCAGAAGGCAGGCTTCCATTTACCACAGAAAGTAAAGAACCTTCTGGAATGACTCCACCTACCCAGGTTCACCTTGCTATCAGTAGGGACAGGGATGAATTATAAAGGGTTTCCTCTTACATCTCAGCCTTCCTCTAGCAATACATTTGACACCAGCTTTGCCGCAGGAGTTGCTGGGAGGAAGAGTACAAGTCACCATCCCAGCTGTCTTGAGGACTCCACTCCAGAGTTTAGCCTTTTCTTCTCGTGAAGATATCCCACAAGACAGCTGAGGTTTAGGATCAGAGTTTTCTTTCTAGATGGGCTACCTTCCCAGGTTGATAAGCCCCATTTGCCCCTCACTTCCCTCTACAGCATGCACAGAAACTGCCTCTTTGATTGCTGGACCCACTATGGGTCTTGTCCACTCAATCTGCTGGAGCCTATCTTTGCATGAGGGTTTGAGACCCATCGGCTATCTCGTCTGACATGAGAAGTAGATGTATAGAATGGGTGTGATTGTGTGCTGGTGGTGGGTAGTCACTTTTGCAGTATGCATCTGAATAATAGTTGCTGAGAGTCACAGGTGGGGGGAGTGCTGTTGCATGTAGGTCCTGCTTGCAGGTTTCCCATGCACATATGATTGTCCACTGTAAGAATGGGATGTTGGACTGAATGGGCCTTTGGTCTGATCTAGCAGGACTTGAACTCCGGTAATTGCTCTTGGTTATTAGGATGAGGGATACAGGCGGGTGGGTGGGTGTGGGTGTGTTTAGAAACTACCCTATTGAACAAAGGTAAAATTTACATTCATTGCTCCACCTACCTTTGTCTCTGCCTCTGTCAACCACAGGCACTTGGCCTCCAGAAGGTTGCTATGAGCAGAATGTGACCCTCAGTCTGAAGATGTTTTCCCACCCCTACTCTAGCATGCCTCATGTCTCTAGTCATGCTGTTTGGTTCTGAATTGCGGTTTACCCTCTGATCTTAATTGCTCATCTGTTCTGACCATTGACCTATTTTACATTTCCTGCTGGTGCTCAACTCATTATTACTCCCAAGAGACTGTTGCTCACAGCCCAACTCTGATGCATCTACACAATTTGTAAGTTGCAATCCTGGGCATATTTGGTGAGAATCAGTTTCGCTGAAATACATGTGACCGAATATTAATCAGTAAAACTGTATATCTCTTCAAGATTGATTTGAGACTCTCTTTATATTCTTTAAGCTCGCATTATTTTGAGTTATAGCATGTGTTGCATTGAGATATTTGCTGTACAATATACTCTTATTTCATATACAGAGTTGTGCTTGATGAGGTTGTACTCCATGTATTCCTTCATTGTTTGATACTGAGCTACAGTTCTTAGCACCCTTAAGAAACTACAGTTTCCAAGATTTTCGGGGAAGAAGTAATGCGTTTTAAAAGTGGTATTATGCTTCCTATATAAGAACTGTCCTTGGTTGCTTCAGATGACAGTGCAAGAACCAATGGGTAGAGATTGTAAGGAAACAGATTTCAACTTAGTATCTGGAGGAAAATTATCATGATAGGAGATGTTCAGCCGTGGAACAGACTGGTGATATTTAAGCAAATCCTGGATGTCCATCTGTCTGTGATGCTGTACATAATGCGATGTTCATTTTCACTGCAGTGAGTACCAGGTTGAATTAGATTATCACCGTGATCCCTTCCAAATCTTTTATGGTACCATGAGTCTTTAGGCTGTTGTAGAAAAGTAAATACATTTACTTCTCCTAAACTTCTGGCTAATGCATATGCTACTTTAAACCAGTGTTCCCCAACCTTGGGTCTCCAGCTGTTTTTGGACTACAACTCCCATCATCCCTCGCTAGCAAGACCAGTGGTCAAGGATGATGGGAACTGTAGTCCAAAAACAGCTGGAGACCCAAGGTTGGGGAACACTGCTTTAAACCACAAGAGGGTATTATTTGGCTAGTGATCTAGCCACTCCCTGTTTGTAGCCACTTTGTCTAACTCCACTCCTAAAGACTGAGCCATTTTGTCTTTCTCTCTCCGAACTTGTTGAGACAAGATGTCTGCTGTTGCTCTCTCCCTCATCACTATTCATCTGTGAATAGTTTTTGCATGAATAAAGCATTGGAACTCCAGAAGCTGTAAATGGTCATTCCAATATAATTATAAAAGGTAAAGGACCCCTGACAGTTAAGTCCAGTCACTACTGACTCTGGGGTTGCGGCGCTCATCTCACTTTACTGGCCGAGGGAGCTGACGTTTGTCCACAGGCAGTTTTTCTGGGTCATGTGGCCAGCATGACTAAGTCACTTCTTGTGAAACCAGAGCAGCACACGGAAACACCATTTACCTTCCCACCAGAGCAGTTCATATTTATCTACTTGCATTTTGACGTGCTTTCAAACTGCTAGGTTGGCAGGAGCTGGGACTGAGCAACGGGAGCTCACCCTGTTGTGGGGATTCGAACCGCCAACCTTCCGATTGGCAAGTCCTAGGCTCAGTGGTTTAGACCACAGTGCCACCCACGTCCCTAATATAATTATAAGTGACCAAAAATAAAGGATTTTTACTTCTCTCGATCTGATTCAGGGACAGCAAAGCAGATCAAAGAAGCAGTTTTCTGAATGTATGACTTTCCCCTTCTCAGTTAAAAAAAAAAGAAATAAAAGCTGTATGCCAGGTTGCACAATATGCACACACTTCTTTAGTCCCTGTTAGAGATGTGCAAACAGACTTGTGCTCACCACGAAAAGCATTTGCACCCCTAGTTCCTATTTACCAGCGACTGTATTTTGTGGTACCTGTCCTTACTAAATCACTGACACTTTGGGAGAGGGCATTTGTTTTGGGTTTGTTTTTGTGGGGAGCTTTTAAAACATGTTCATGTGCTTGAATGTTTGTTTCCACCTTCTCCCCCTGTTCCCTGCAAGTTAAATCTCTGAGTGGGGTGGGTGGCAAATGCATCTTGATTATATTACACATGCATGTGAAAGGATACACAGTAACCTAAAAATATCACCACCTCTTCATACAACCACCTAGTATCGAGATAGCAAATGCTACTGAATGTGTCTGAGTAGAAACGATTCTATAATAAGTAAGCCAGGTACATTTAACAGTCCATTAAATTTTCTTACTTAACCCCCCCCCCCAAAAAAAAAACCACCCTCCTGTTATGGCTGGGTTGCTAATGCAGCATAAATGAATACAGCATTCAAGAAACAGAATATTTAGCAATGTGCAATAGTGGGTGTGTATGTGTCAGTGACTGCTGGTATAAGAAAAAGGGTGCAACAAGAATGCCCCTAATCTCTTACCATGGCACATTGGATGCAACACTGGATCTCTTCTCTCTCTATAGCACTTGCTGTTAATTGATTTCTCCATTATTCCGAATCCTCTGGGGAAAGATTGTGGTTCACTGGCAGGGCACCTGCCTTGCATGCATGAGATCCCAGTTTCAATCCCCAGCATCCCTGGGCAAAGCTGAGAAAGGCTGTGTCTGAAACCCTAGAAAGACTAGACCAGCCAGTACAGTCATTGAAGGACCAATGGCTGCTTCCTGTGTTTTCTACTGAGATGAGCAAAATATAGCAACTGCACTGCTGGGGCAGGCAGGAGAGCGGAGATGATAATTCTGATAGCTGTGATTGGTTGCCTGGGTGCCATTTTCTTCTAAAAGCATCCACCTACCTCCCTGATTTGGATTACAGCCCTGGAGCATAAAGTAGCATAGCTCAGTGGCAAGGCACCTGCTTTGCATGCAGAAGGTCCCAGATTCAATCCTCTGCACTCCCAGTTAGGTCTGGGAACACCCGCTGCCTTGGAGAGAGATGCTATCGGTCAGGATAGACAGTTCTGAGCTAGATGGACCGATGGTCTGACCCACATTCTTACAGTATGTCCCTTATTTTGTGGGGAGGCTCACAGAGGAGCAAAGCCTTCTTGTTACAAAAGGTACACTAGACAAGTGTGTGGGGAAGCTGACCTGAGGTTCTCCATGGTGGGGCAGAGCTAAAGGCAGAGCCCTGCAACCCTTAATATTCATGCTGTCTCTTCGTGCCTGTGATGCCTGAAATGGGGTTCACTTTGAAAGTTCAGTAGCCTTCCATGTTGTGTAAGCTCACAGGCTCTTACATGGGCACGTAAGAAAAGCCCTGCAGGGTCAGGCTAATGGCCCATCCAGTCCAGCCTGCTGCTCTCATAATGGCCAACCAGACACCCATTATGGGAAACCTGCAAGGTGGACTTAAGTGCAACAGCAACTCTCCCTACCTGCAGTTTCTAGTAACTGGTATTCAGAGGTATACAGCCTCAGACATTGGTGGGAGAACATAACACAAAATAACACTGTAGCATAACATGGGTTATCCAAGTTGGTGGCCATCACTGCCTCCTGCAGGAGTGCCATTTTTTATTTATTTTTTATTGCTATATGCACAGCATCCACACTTTTGTAGGAAAAACTGCTCTTTAGCAATAGAGTGGAACAAATGGTAATTCCGGGGGGAACTTAAATTGCCATTTGGTCCAGCTGAACACTAAAGAGTAGTTTTACCCAGGGAGGGGAGAAAGTAGCAGGACAAGAGGAAGTACAAATAAGCCTGAAGATCTGTCAGGTAACTGGAGTCCTGCCTACCTACCCATCATTTTCTTTTTATTTACAGACATTTGCACCTGTGTACCAAGGATGTAGGGACGCGGGTAGCACTGTGGGTTAAACCACAGAGCCTAGGGTTTGCCGTTGCTCAGTCCCTGCTCCTGCCAACCTAGCAGTTCGAAAGCATGTCAAGGTGCAAGTAGATAAATGAGTCGGCTCTGGTGGGAAGGTAAACGCTGCTCTGGTTCGCCAGAAGCGGCTTAGTAAAGCTGGCCACATGACCCGGAAGCTGTACACCGGCTCCCTCGGCCAATAAAATGAGATGAGCGCCGCAACCCCAGAGTCGGTCACGACTGGACCTAATGGTCAGGGGTCCCTTTACCTTTACTTACCAAGGATGTTCCCCAAGTATTTAGAAATCTCTCTCTCTTCTCTCTCTCTCTCTCTCTCTCTCTCTCTCTCTCTCTCTCTCTCTCTCTCTCTGTGTGTGTGTACTTGTTTCATGTTCAAACTGAGAGGCCATCAAACAGCATAATTTTCTGTTACAGCGAACAGCAATAATATCCAAACTATGCAACAGAGAAGTATATTTTAATAGGTGGTTGTTGCTGTTGTTGACATATGTTAAGAATCCGGTTTTGGGGCACTGAACTCTTTTTACAGCCTTAACAGCAAAATGGAGTACATACTGAAAAGCTATTTTAAGCTATCCGGATTTATTTGAACGTGGTCCCGTCTGCTGTTCCTATTTTTATGTTACCTCCCCCTGCGCACCTCACTATCTCTGCATTGCATAAAAGAAATATAGCAGAGGGCTTTAATAACTGGAGGAGTGGTACTATAAAGCATGAAATTTGTCACTGTAATAAACTTCCCTAGTGTGTTTATTATAACAACCACTAAAATTAGAAATCATGAGCAGAAGAGAGGGTTTAGCTGTTCTGTTGCTTTAAAGCATAAGATGAGGTGCCTGCCACTTTGTAAGCTATGGGCCTTGCAGTGAAATGGAATGAAATCCCGCAAGCCATCCTCTTTATTAGTCAGGAACTTCCCAAGTAAGGCATAGAGGGAAAACACATAAACCTAATGGAAAATGTTAAACTGAAGTTTATTATGATTGCTCCCCTTTGGCAGTGGAGGCCGCTCCATCCGGGCAAATAGAGTGTCGTCCCACCAACTTCAGTCTGCCCTCTGTCAGCTCCACCTGTCCTGCCGCCTTCCTTGCAACCAGCCTAGGGAGCAGCACTGTCCATCAGACTTCTCACCCTTTTAATGTGTTCCTGGTAGCCTGGCTTCTGTGCTCTGAGCTTCCATACAAACCTCAAAGGCAACCTCACACAGAGCACATTACAGTACAGTAAGCCCACAACGAACAGACATTTAACTTGTGTACATTTAGCTTTACATGCTTGGCAAAAAAAATTAAAAGGAAAGGGATGGGCATCTGGAGCATCACCTGCCATTGAACCCAATGGTTTTTGAGTATACACGATTTTGGCTTTAGACATGATCCCCAGACTGTAGCCCCTGCATAGATTGCAGGCTTACTATAATTCAGCCTTGAGGTTATCAAAGCTTGGGCCACTGTGATCAGGGTATTCCTGTACAGAAATGACTGTAGCTGGACAAAGAGCCGAAGCAGACAACAAGGCCCTCATAGTACTAGAGGCCCCTTTTTGTGTTGTGTTGCAGTCAGCAAAGTCCCCCTTTTGGGCCCATAAGAAACTGCTGCACTTTATCCCCAGGTCCTCCCCAGTGGTTGGAGGGAATGCTCAGATCAGAAGGTCCTTTCATGTGGCACTTCATTGCGTGCATGAATTTAGAGCACCCCAAATGCTGAAAATGAGTGCCATGTGTAGAATGGATCTTCTAGGTAAACAGACTTTCAAATCTGCCCTACTTTACAGAGAAACGCCCTCTATTTCAAGGGCTGTCAAGTGGTCTGACCTCTACATTAAAGGGATGTTCCACTGCAAGATTATTTTGTTTTAAAGAGAGAGAAAATGCTGTCAGTGGCTCCCAGCTGGTTGCCCTGGAAAGTATAAAGACAAGGAAAGGTTTCTTACCGTCCTTTTTTATTTCAATATTTACAGAGCGAGGCTCTAGAACCCAGCCTCTTGGAGAATGGTGTTGTCCCGAGTGCATCTCCATCCCCATTCTCTCCCACTTCCTCATTTGTCACTTCTACGGGTGCTGCTACGTGCCCTCTATCTTTGAGCTCTTTGCTCTCCTACTTTTAAGGCTAGCCAGGTTCTGGGACATAGAGGCTCTGAGATGCTTTCTAATGACACAATGTCAGCCAGTTACCGCTCCGCTTCTGCCTTCCCCTTATCCTCTCCCATTATTTCCCAACTTTTCCCCTCATCTGCCTCTGAGCTGTGCCCTCCTGCAAACCACTGTTGTAAATCTATGGTGTCTTCTTCTTCCTCCTCCTCCTCCCTGGAATGGTTAGGATGGGAGGCTGTCTCCACCATTCCTCCTCTGCCCAGTCCCTGACAAGAGCAAGCCATTTGCCACTGGCATTCAATCATTAACACCTGGATTAAGGAAGCATACATGTCATCTGATAACAGTCTTCCCCACTATGCATTGTATTTCAGTTGAAATTATAATAATTATTTCGACATTTGTGGTGATACATATAAATTAGCAAAGGAACATTTACCCAAATTTGTGTTGTCCTCTTTTTGGTGATGTATTTACTTCTTGGGGTGGTGCGTAATTGGCCACCCTATTTCAAATGCTGATGTTGCAGAAGGATGAGAGTGACTGGGTGACTGGGGTTAGTAGTAACTCCAGGGAGTATGGTCACATTCACACCATTCATTTAAAGCACTCTAATACCACTTTTAACGTTCAGGCTTCCCTTCAAATAATATTGAGTACTATAGTTCCTTGTGGGGACTGAGAGTTGTTAGGAGAGCCCTCTCAGAGCTAAAATATCCAGCACCCTTAAGCTACAGTTCTCAGGATTCTTTGTGGGGGCAGTGGTAGAATATTCCTGTAAATCGGGGATCAGCAACCTTTTTCAGCCGTGGGCCGGTGCACTGTCCCTCAGACCATGTGGTGGGCTGGACTATATTTTGGGAGAAAAATATGAACGAATTCCTGTGCCCCACAAATAACCCAGAGATGCATTTTAAATAAAAGCACACATTCTATTCATGTAAAAACACCAGGCAGGCCCCACAAATCACCCAGAGATACATTTTAAATAAAAGGACAAATTTTACTCATGTAAAAACACACTGATTCCCAGACCATCCGTGGGCTGGATTGAGAAGACGATTGGGCTGCATCTGGCCCCCAGGCCTTAGGTTGCCCACCCCTGCTTTAAATGGATGTGATCTTTGGACTGGATCCACAGGTTATCTGGGTCTTGGTCTGCTTCACTGAAAACCAAGAATATGTGCAGAGCTGTCTTTCTAAGATTGATTGATTGCTTTTTCATCTTTCGTAGCAAAACATGATGTGTGAACAAGGTTACAGTTCCTGGTACATGTATCTGCTTCATAGCTAAGGCTGCTGTGTCTCCTACAGCAAATAATTAATATGGCTGTAGCTGAAAAACGTGAGCTAATTTGTTTAACTGCTTGCACATTTATGTCCTAATACAGATAAAGTGAAGAAAACATCATAATTGCTAAATGACACCCCCCCCCACACACAACAAACAATCTGCTTTCATTCTGATGGACATGATCAGAATCCAAGATTACAGGAAGACTCCAAGTAAGGAATATGTCACATTTCAGAACCCTTGATTTAAACATGTCAGGAATAGCCAATGTGGTGCCCTCCAGATGTCTTGGACTATAATCCCCATCACCCTTAGCAGGCATGGCCAGTGATGATGAGAATTGTAGTCCAGCTACAACTTGAGGTCACCATGTCAGCTAGCTCAGTTTTAGGTTATCTACAGTCCCTCTTCTATTTTTTCCTACAATTTGATTGCCTTTCTGACAGTTACAATGCAGTATGCTAGCATATTCAAAACGCAACCCAGAGCAACTCCAGAATCACTGCTGAAGTGGAGATAATGAGAATTTAGACCCTTGCGTGCGTATTTGTAACTCAAGTAGTAGAGAAACTGTGATCACAGTCTGAACAATAAATAGATATGACATCTTTTGATCATGTAGTGCCAGTACATTTCTTAAATGCACAAATGAACAAAGCATGTCCGGGTGAGTTCTGATGCCATTGTCTGATGCCCTGGGTACACCTGCTACATCTTTCCAAAAGTATACTTCCTCTCTTAAACACTTGTATAAGCAGCGAAAATAAAGCGTAAGCAAACTAGTTAATATGAATAGACAATGTCTGGTCTCTTTCCCAACTTACTTTCCACATCATTCTTGCACCATCGTCGAAATCTGGGACAAAAATAGTTTATTCTTTAAAGATTTATTTTAACCCACTTTAAACTATGCTTTAAAAATGCAACTATTGTAGGTTGAGCTGCAAGCAGTGAAGCTACCACTTCACATACAGCCGGTCAATTTTTATTCTCAACACACCTATTTGTATGAGTGTCTTGGCTCCGAGCCCTTTGTCTGCTGTATAAAATCTAGCAGAGAGGCCCTTTTCTTTGTGTCCCACCTGGGGCTGAGCTCACAAATGGTTCGTTTTGTCTTTCAGGTTTTTTTGTATCCTCCTCCTTTGGGGGAAAAAAACTGCAAGGGCGAAAAAGTCCTGCTTCTGATTTGCTTCTGGTTTTGTATCCTGGTTTATAGTAAGCTAATCGCTTACATATTGCCCCAAAAAGAGTGTAGATACACCAGTAAAAAGAGGGCAAAAAAGGCCACAGATTTGCATAAAATGTAGCTATGTACATGCAGGTGTCTGAATGCAAATTTAGAAAAAAAATATTGTCAATTAAAAATAAATTCAGGACATGTCACTGTAGTGAGGAAGACAGTAGCCAGACTTCTGAATCTGCTGACCAGGTGCCAACTACTTTGAAACTTCAATGTTATTTCTACCCTCCCTTCTTAGGGCTTCTGAATCTTTAAACTAGGCCATGCCTTACAATGAAATCACAAGGGGTTCCCCCAAAGAATCCTAAGAACTGCAGCTTGTTAAGGATTGTGAGAATTATAGCTCTGTCAGAGGTAAACTGCAGCTTCCAGGATTCTTTGGGGTGAGCCATATTCTTTCAGTTCAATATGGTTTAAATGTGTGGTGTAGATGTTATCCTAGATTAGGTTTGGGTAGCCGTTGAGGATATAGGACTGACCACTGGAAAGTAGAATAAATGAGCACCCTTGTTTCTTGTCAGATGTAATGGGTGACTGGTTTAAGTAACCCTTGAAGTCTTTCATTACAACATGTGAGAAAAGAGAAAGAGGGGAGAAAAGAGAGGCGCAGAGGGGAGTGTATGATCACAATGTTCACTTTTAGTCCAATAAACCATGGTTTGTTGGACTGAGATTGCTATGTCTGATCTGGACTGAAGAGAAAGAGGGAACCAGACTTTAACAACATAACTCATTTAGATGCCACAGATTAGTACATTGTTTCATAAAGCTACAGTTAACCACCCAATGTAAACCTTTCTTGAATTTTAAGACTCCGTATATACTGATAGATTAAGCAACAAGATCCAGTTCTCAAAATAGTGATCCAAATGAGTACAGATGGCACTTGCTGTTCCTTGATGGTGTAATGAATGGAACAACCTTGCTTATGAAAGGACATAAAGAATCCCATTAGACCCATGGACTTGTTTCAAATGTAATGCCAAGCCATGGTTAGGCACTACACATATGGACTTTCAATGGAACTTGGGCTCATACACATACCCCCTTAGAATATAGGCTCTTAGAGACTGCTGTTGTTGAATGGTATGAAAATTGTTTAAATAAACAAAATATAAATATACATAAATATTTATACATACATAAATAAATATACAAAATTTAAATAAATGAGGTGATTTCCTTGTTTTGAGGCAAACAATAGCACACCATTTTGTTTTATCCTGCAAGTCAGGAGTGGTCACCAGTGTCTGATTCTGGTATCCAATCCTGCTTGACATAGCAAGCACAAAACATAGTTTGCTAGTATGGTTGAAACAGTAAACCATGAATTGTCTCACAGAAGCAAAGTAGGAACAGAATCACCATGCATGAATAGTGGGTGTGTGAGATCTTGAGGCTCCTTTAAGGCCCATTCTCAAATGCAAACCTTTCAAGGGAGTAAATCTGTACTCAGGTAAGGTATCTTTAGGTTTCAGTCATTAGGCTGTTACCCGGCACAAAACGGCACAAACATGAGTCTGAAGCCTGCTTGGTGTCTAACAAGAAATGATGGTGTGATCACACCCTTAGCTTGCTATGATATCATTTTGAACCCCTGTGGACTCAGTCGTGTGATGTGTCAAACTACTTTCAGAGAATAAAGATGAGTGTGATAATAATAAACCACTTTGTGTACAGATGGCAGAAAAATAATAATTGAATGCAGAGCTGCTAACATTTCTAAAAAAAAAAAAAAAGGTTTGTCCTCTTTTTCTTAACATGAGATCTGACTGTGTCATTCTCTGAAGGTTCCTGCTCAACAGCTCATGTCAGGAGAACTGGCAAAAAGAAAAGAAAAGGAAATCTTATTCAGGTCATTCATTGAAAATAACCTTGGGAGAACTGTGCAGTTCTTGGAGTAAAATAATGTATTCTTCTGTCTCTGTAAAAAGAAAATGAAAAAGAAAAGAAAAAACTAAAAAGGAAAAGGAGCTGCCCTAAACACAAGCTAAACCTGTCAGAGCGGCATGGATCTATGCTCTGTTAAGAACCGAGAATTAGCAATTTACAAACCATGCTTTGTCAGATGTTGTGTTATCAGCAAAGGCTTTTTCTTCGTAATGATGGCTTTGCAACCAGGGCAGTCATTAACTGAAAATTGTGTTTGCAAACTGTCAAGGCACGATATAAAGCCCTCAAAAACGCCAGAAGTATTATAATTTTTGACCTATATGCTGTCCTTACTTTTTTGTCATGGCCCCAACCCTAGGATTTTACGATACTGTGTGCGGTGGATGACTCTGATGAGGGCAAGACTCAGGCTACCTTTTTGAAGTCAGTATCTTATTTACTGTCCTAGATGCAGGAGATGTGCCCTGTGCAATACTTCCATCTTGCCAACCTTGCAGGACAGAGACTGCAAAAGCTGGCAAAGTGTTTTTAACAACTCCACCTGCTCCTCCAGGAAGGCAGAGTGAACTAAATTACAGACCTTGTCATCCCTTATAAAACTTTAGCTGGGTTTAGCTCCATACTGAGACAAGATCTTCTGATAACTACCATAGGAGGAGAGAATTGAAGCCAGCAGGGCTCATTTGGAGCATCACTGCAGATGGTGACAGCAGTCACGAAATTAAAAGACGCCTGCTCCTTGGGAGAAAGGCGATGGCAAACCTAGACAGCATCTTAAAAAGTAGAGACATCACCTTGCCAACAAAGGTCTGTATAGTTAAAGCCATGGTTTTCCCAGTAGTGATGTATGGAAGTGAGAGCTGGACCATAAAGAAGGCTGATAGCCGAAGAATTGATGCTTTTGAATTATGGTGCTGGAGGAGACTCTTGAGAGTCCCATGGACTGCAAGAAGATCAAACGTATCCATTCTGAAGGAAATTAGCCCTGAGTGCTCCCTGGAAGAACAGATCCTGAAGCTGAGACGCCAATACTTTGGCCACCTCATGAGAAGAGAAGACTCCCTGGAAAAGACCCTGATGTTGGGAAAGATGGAGGGCACAAGGAGAAGGGGACGACAGAGGACGAGATGGTTGGACAGTGTTCTCGAAGCTACGAACATGAGTCTGACCAAACTGCGTGAGGCAGTGGAAGACAGGAGTGCCTGGCGTGCTCTGGTCCATGGGGTCACGAATAGTCAGACACGACTAAACGACTAAACAACAACAACAACAGCATTCTGTTTTCATTTGCCTTTTTTTTAGGAAAGCTTTTGTCAAGACTTCCCTTGCCTTTGCCCAACTTTGCCTGCTTTAACTTGGCTTTGCCTGACTTGGCTAGGCTTTAGCTGCTGGATCTGACCTTTCCTACCTTGCCCATTTACTCACCTTGACTTGTCTTCACCTACATGCTTCTCCTGTAAGTCTCTAACTTACAGCACTCAGGGAAGACAAAAGAAAGGAAGGCAAATATGCAGCCATACAATCGCCTTAACTAACAGGGAAGGAAGCTGAAAAAGGGAAATGGATTCCACTGAAGTCCAAGATTAATGTTGTAGTAAAGGAGTGCCTTCAAACTGCTAGGTTGGCAGAAGCTGGGACCCAACAACAGCAGCTCACCCCGTCGTGGGGATTCGAACCGCCAACCTTCTGATCGGCAAGCCCTAGGCTCTGTGGTTTAGACCACAGCACCACCCACGAGGTGAGCTCCTGTTGTTCAGTCCCAGCTTCTGCCAACTTAGCAGTTCGAAAGCATGTCAAAGTGCAAGTAGATAATTAGGTACCGCTCCGGCGGGAAGGTAAACGGCATTTTCGTGCGCTGCTCTGGTTCGCCAGAAGCGGCTTAGTCATGCTGGCTACATGACTGTACGCCGGTTCCCTCGGCCAATAATGCGAGATGAGCGCCGCAACCCCAGAGTCGTCAGTGACTGGACCTAATGGTCAGGGGTACCTTTACCTTTTTAAAGGAGTGCCATGTCTTTTCTGACCAAGTAGGGGTTCCATTTAGAGTGCACCTCTTCCCCCTCTAGCCCCCAAATGTGTCAGATCATATACAATGGGGGTGCATCTGACATGGAATAACTGCTGTTATAAACAATTCATTATGCAATCTTATAAGCATCTGCTCAAAAAGAAGCCCATTAAGTTCAATAGGAGTTATTTCAGCATTGTGTGTCTAGAACTGCAGTCTAAGGCTACAATCATATACCCACCTACTAGGGAGCGTGCACTATTGAACTCAGTGAGCTTACTTCTGCCTTGCATGCAAAAGGTCCCAGGTTCCATCTCTGCCATCTCTAGGTAAGACGGGAGGGACTCCTGCCTGAAACTCTGGACAGCCACTGTCAGTCAATGTAGATAGACCAAAGGTCTGAATCATACATATCTATGTTGCTAGATATGTATAGGATCGTGCTGCAAATGATCATCTTTATCAGGCTTGCACATACTCTGAAAGTGCACCAGTGTATGACAACCTGATCCTGAACATAACTAGTCTTGGCCTTTGGACTCTCCTGAATTACACACTTCTACCACTACTGTATTTTCCCCCTCCTCAAAATCTGAAATGACCCCTCTGCTGAGAAGTCTCTATCGCTACCTATCTTCCCCTGCCCCCATGCATAGACAGACAAGGTCAGTCTATTAGTTAAGCAGGAGGGAACAGGAGATATGACAAAGGATGAATAGACATAATAGCATGGCTTATTGTATGTGGTCTACCGCAAGCCTAATTACTCTCACTCAGAATTAGAGGGTGAAAAAAACAGGGCACAACAGGAAAGAAAATAATATGGAATCCTGATTCATTATGATCTACACTCTGTAGGACTGACATCACATGAACAGCAATTGAGATAGGTCTGCTACGATGAGTGGGGCACAGCCCACCAACCTCTGTCTGCTCTCAGCCAGCCAGCCTCCACCTGCCTGCCTTCTAATTTACAACTGGCCAGTGGGTGGATCTGCCTGCCACTGGCTCTGTCTCTATCTATTGTTGGCCTCCCTTCCTTCTGTCCCACCAGACTTAATGGGCACTAGCCATCCCTAGTGGAAAGAGAGCTGGGCTGTGTGCTAATCTTGCCACCCCTGTTGTTGAATCCTCTGCTGTCCATGCACTGGCAGAAGGTCAGAAGAGAGGGGAAGCTTACCCAAACACATTTACAGATGGCTGTTTCCGTGAACTGGAACTAGAAGGACAAATATGTCAGGTTTTTGTTTTTGTTTTTACATTTCCCCCCTATATGCTTACAATAACCATATAAAGTAGGCTATAGATGGGTAGACTGTTTGAGAACTTTTCAAAGGCTTGTGAACAAGGCAAGATTTGACTTATGAGCTTCTTGACCTTCAATTCATACCCTAAGCCACTATGCTTCAGAAGTTCTCAATGGGCTCTCTCTCCACCCTATCAGCTCCAAAGCAGTCACAAACAAGCTCTGTGTCAGAACACTTCCTGGACCTTTCTTTTTTTACAGTGTTCTACACATCATGTGAAGACAACCCCGGCATGTACCCTATGGGGTAATCCAGCTAATCCTGACTCTTTCATGAATGTAATTTAATTATACACATATTTCCAAACATGCTATTTAGTGTAGAAAAAAGACAAGTAATGAGGGAAATTGAATATAGCACAGTGTGGGGAAAGTGGACAGAGATACGGTAGCTTTTTTTCTCATTCAGTGAAGCTGAATGTTGGGAGATATGTTTATTTTTATTTATTTAGATTATTTATGTACGACTGTCTGCACAAGCCCCGGGGCAGTTTACAAGAAGTCAAATAAGTAAAAATTCATAAAAATTGCACAACCCAAAACAGCATGTGCTGGCAGATCGCTGAATGACAGTTACTAATAGTGGCAGCAATCAACTTTCTCTTCCCCCAAACACCTCCCAAAAAAGGGGTGTCTTGACTAACTGCCTAAAACCATAGAGCACTGGAGCCAGGTATACCACAGTAGGAATGAAGTTCTACATATAAAGAGCCACCACTGAAAAACGTCGTTTCTGGTTCCTCATGCCACATACCTCAATATGTGGAGGAACCGTCATGAGAGTTTCATCCACTAATCCTCGAACATGAGCAGGTTACTATGCAGAATATGCCCTTGCAAATATCGGTGTCCCAAACCATTTAGGTCTTTGAATGTCAGAGTAAGATTCAGTACAGACAAAAGGAATCACTTCTTCTTGCAGCACATGGTTAAGCTAGAGGATTCATTTCCACAGTGTGTGGTAAGGGCCACCATCTTAGAGGGCTTTAAAACAGAATGAGACAAATTCAGAGAGGGTGATGGTTCTGTCTGTGGCTACCAGTCATGATGGCCGATCCTTCAGGATGCAGAGACCCCATCCAGGTGCTTATGGGGAATGGCAAGGTAAATGGCTCTTGGGGATTCTGCGGAAATGCCATGGTTGTATTTGTTGTCATTTGGCTTTAATATTATTTATAAGCAACCTTGGGAATTTTATACCAAAAGGTGGTGATAACGGGTAGATTAAAGATCATCAGGTCCCCAAAGGGATTCCTAATGCTCATTTGTATAATTGTTTTGGAGGGGATTAGACAAATTCGTTGAGGGTGAAGCTATCAATGCCTACTAGCCCCAATGGCTATGTTCCACCTCCACTGTTGGGTGGCAAGATGCCTTTGGATGCCAGTTGCTGGGGATTGCGGTAGGGAGGGTGCTGTTGTGCTCAGGCTCTGCCTATGGGCTTCTCTTGGGCATCTGGCTGGCCACTGCGAATGCCGGATGTTCTACTATGACGGGCCATTGTTCTGACCCAGCAGGGTTCTACTTAGGTTCTTATATGTTGTATTTTTAGGTGTACAGCTAAAATGGGTGAGGAAACACAGGCACTTCTCTTCTCAGTGATTCAGGTGCTGAAGTGGGATGTTCTGGAGAAGACTCTCCATAGAATGCACACTGGGAGGTGCATCCAAATGAATGTAATGGGAGTAGAACGGCAACACCTGAACATTCAAATATGCACCTGAATGTGGATCAAAATGTGAATCCAAACAAGCATCCCATTAAGAGCAGTGGAGTAACTAGATGCAATCTGTACTTTATTGTGCATCCAATTTCCACCCCTTGGAAATCAATAATATATCCGAGGAACCTTGAGTTTCAGCAGCTAGTCAAGGCTGTGGGGAAACGGGAGGGGAAACCAATGAAATAAAGGAACAGGTCTTGCACATCCCAAGTCTCAGCGATTTATATATTTTTACTGATAAAATAGCACTCTGCTGCCACTGAGATCTTTTTGACAATGCTTCCCATGAAGTACTTTTGACAGTCACAAGGCAAATGTGTGCAGCATTCACCTGCAATTAGTCACACTTCAAGGAGATGCGCCTGTTTGGTTGGAGAGGTCAGGTGATGTGCTGAGCTCTGTGGATATTTGTCGATGCTGGCAGAAAACTGAACTTGCCAGGTTACAAAATGGAATTGCTTGGAAAGGTTGCTGTGCGCTTACGTTTCAGCATTCTGAGCACCAGATGTCGATAATAAGGCCGCAACAGGGGATGCATTAAAGCCTCAGCCTTAGCTGCAAGGTACATTGATAGCTTAATAGCACAGTACTGTGGTGCCAGCAGCTTTTAGACTATTTACATCTCGTTCTCTTTCAAGCGTCCCTCCCCCTACCTTTTAAAGTAGAGGTGTTCAGGCAACAATTCCTTCTAAATAACAGCTTGAACTTAACACCAAGAGAACAATAAGAGTGTAAAAGGGCTGCGTAGACCTTTTGATTGGCCATTTCCCCATGCGCTGTGAAGCTTCCAGTCTGATAAATCCCAGAGATATTTTTAACACTAGAACATGCGGACATCCAGTGAAGCTGAATGTTGGGTGGTTCAGGACAGACAAAAGAAAATCCTTCTTCATGCTGAGCACAGTTAAACTCTGGAACTCGCTCCGAACTTGGAGGGCTTTAAAGGAGCATTAAACAAATTAATGGAGGAAGAGAAGGTTACTAGCCCTGATGAATATGTTCCACCTCCAATGTTGGAGGCAGTATGCTTCTGAATACCAGTTGTTGGGAACTGCAGGATGGGAGAGACTTGGGTCACATCCATGCATTTAAAGCACTCTTAGACCATTTTAACAGTAATGGCTTTCCTCAAAGAATTCCAGGAACTGTAGTTTGTTTAGGGTGCTGACAGTCGTTGGGAGACCCAACACAGGGATACAATTCCCAGCACCCTTATCAAAGTCCCAAGATTATTTTGGGAAGCTGTGATTGTTGCAGTAGATAAGAGTGGCATAAGAGTGATCTAAATGTAGAGTGTGGATGTGTCCTTGTTCTTTGCTGCCCTGGAGAGCAGGGCTAGATCAAATGGGCTTAACGTACAAAGGGATAGCCTTTGAGTTGAACACTAGGAGAAAGTTATTGATGTTAAGACCTGTCCAAACAAAGCAGGGCTAGGGAACACGTGGCCCTAAATATGTTGTTGGGCTAGAACTTCCACCATTCCTGACTGTTCACTATGATGGCTGGGACTGATAGGAGTTGGAGTCCAACAACACCTGGTACGCCAACAGGTTTCATAGCTCGAACCTAGAAGGTTGATGGACTCTCTCCCCCTGGAGGTCTTTATAAAGGGATGTTCTAGTTTAAGATTACATGCCTTGGGAACAGGGTTGGACTGGATGGCCTACAAGATCCTCTCCAACTCTGTGACATTTTGGACAAAAAGATGAATGGCAAAATGTGCACATTATGCTCCCTAGCAACAGACTATAGAATTACAGGTGCTTTTCAAAGTGCATTGGATTTCAGTATGGTTCTCTCTGGAGTATTTAGAATACCTCTTATCCACAGTATTACAGGGATAATAATCCCATTGTAGCAATACTACTACTACTACTACTACTACTACTACTACTACTACTACTACATTAATAATGCATCCAATGGAAAAAATGGATGTATAAACTGGACTCCAGTATAAGATAAAGCACCACCTCATGAGCACCTGCCAGGACTGGCATTTTGAACTCCGAACTCCATATCTTCTCTGTTCTACATCATACTGTCTCTGAACTTTGAGCTGCCTGGTAATGAAATGTCTCTTAATTTCATCAGCTACTCCAGACATTGCTTCTGCTTCTGTCAAATCAACTTAGTATTGACTGAAGTGTAGAGTGAATATTCTACAGTAATCCCTTCAGGTCTTCAGGTGGCTTGGTGTTGAGATGGCTAGAGGCCCAGGCTGTTGTTGGAAGGTGTTGGGAACTCAGTCCAACCTCTCTGGAGGCATATAAAGTTGGTATAACATTATCGATACTGGCAGAAGTGAGCGGTGACTGAAAGATGAGTCTTTTTTAAAAAAAAGATATTTATTGAAGTTTTACAAATTATATCAAACAAAACAATACACAAACACAAACAAAAAAAAGAACAAGTATAATTTCAGAACCTTATTTTCTTAAAACTTACTTCACCGACCTCCTCATACCTCCCCTTTCTGCATTCCCATTTTAAATATTTAGTTCAGCAAATCCTCACCCTTAATTTTAGAGTCTTATGGGAAGACTTCAGTCTGGAGATTTTGTACTTCCTTGGCCTATGTGAATGGCCTGTTAGTCTGCAGTGTACTTGGCACATTGGTCCCATTCTTTCAGTATCTGTTTTAAACCCATGGCGTTACTAGGAATGCAGAAATAGCTAGCTCCTAAAGACTTCTCTTTCTCAAGTTACCGCTTCCCTTTTTTTGCCAAAGTGGATGGAATTTAAAGGCACAGGAGCCTCTTTGGAGTGGACTTAGCCTGCAAAATGTTAGACCAATAGGTCCAGGAGCTTTTTGTAGCAGAAGTAAAAGGGATCTACTTTCCAACACTATCCTTTATGATAGAGGGAGGACTTTCCTTTTTCTTACCTCAAAATAATTAAGAGGTGGCTAAGTTCTGTGTATTCTTGTATGTATTTTAAAAATAAATAAAATGCAGCTTCACACCAGCCTTTGGTTTGTGTCCAATCACAGACCTTACAATGTCAGGCTATCTAGAACACTGCCTATAATGTTGTGAAGAGCTCTGGAGTTAAAGAGGAGGAATGTAGGATATAATAATTAAAAAAAAACCCAACAGCCTCAAATACAGCTTTTAACAGTTTTTTTTTTAAAAAAAAAAAACACACACACACCCTTTTGCTGCTTGGGTTAAACAAAAAACAAAACTCAGAGCTTGACAGTGTTCTGCAGGCAATATTTGCAACAACCTCACTTATTGCAAAGCCCATAGGACCTACACAGCTATAATATATAAGAAAGTTCAAGGCTGTATCAAGACAGAAAAGTGCTGAAAAAGAGCAAGCCTGTGACTTTGGTGATCTCAATCTGACTTGGGGGCGATGGGGACGGTATAGCTTTGACTTGAAAAAGGAGAGACCCTCAAATTGAAGTGCAGGCACCTGACATGGCACAGAATGCAGACCACTGGACAGATGATTTGTAGAGTGAAAGACTAGGCACCTACAAGCACCATTCTTAGTTATTGCCAGCAGCATTGTTAAGGGAAAATAAGATGTTGGCTCCAGTAGGAAAGTATGGCCACCATTTCTCCCCACAGGAATGCCTCTGAAAACAATGCTATTATCCTGACATAGCATTTTCCAAGGAAGGCATTGTATGTAGGTATATGTGAATGCCAGCCAACTGGTGTTGCAGCAACTGAGCTAAATAAATAATGCTTTTTTTAAAAAAGAAAGGAACTATGCCACATCCAGTTTCTCTGTGCCCCCAAATGTTTAGAATTTCTCTTCCTTTCTGAAAAAAGACCACAAAACACACTCTCCTGCTCACACACTTTTGCAGTCTGATCATGGGATCCTAGGCGTGGGGAGCCATTTGGACACCATGGGAAGCAATGTCTGCCTCTGGCCCACATGGGTTTTCATGCTTGATCCAGTCAGGATAGTGGTCTGCAATAAGGCAAAGGTCAATGGTTTGAGGGGATAAGCTCTTGGTGTAATTTTTCATTAAAAGGAGTTCTGCAGGCATTCTTAGGATAGTGCACGTGATTGTGGTTTTGAGAATACTTAGTGGTACATGCAACCTGAATGCTGGTTTGTAAAACTAGTCCTTGCTTAATGGAGCTGAAGAGTAACACATTATTTTCTATTCTGTTGAGGTGGACAAATATGCTATCATAGCATATTTTTCATTTTCTGAGAACATTCTCCACCTCATCAGAATAGAAAGTAAGGTGTTGATCTTGCATTCAGTTCTGTTCTCTCCGTTGGAGATAATTCTGCTGGGGAATTGCTAATTTTGTAGCCAGTTTTGTTTATCCTATTTCAAAATGAGGCTGAACCTAGAGTCTGTTTCTTTTTAGTTGTTTTGGTTTTGGTTCCTGGGGACAGACTATCCAATTAATGAATGAATTAATTAGTTATTCTAAATTTATTAGATGCCTGATAGCTATTGCTCTCTGGGTGTCACACAGGAAAATACTGAGACATAAAATCACAAAACCCAGCACAATACTATATGTCCTTTATATCTATTTGATGTCCTTTATTATGTATGCTCCTGATCTGCCATGATTTATACGGTTTCTGGAAGAAAGTTCTTAACTCATTTATTCATTTTGTGCAGGTCCCCACATTAATGATGGACACTCAGTTTTCGGAGTTCACCCCTGATATAACCCCCATAATGCTGGCGGCTCACACCAACAACTATGAAATCATCAAGCTGCTAGTTCAAAGACGGGTCACGATCCCGCGCCCGCACCAGATCAGATGCAATTGTGTGGAATGCGTCTCCAGTTCTGAAGTAGACAGCCTGAGGCATTCCAGGTCAAGGCTGAATATTTACAAAGCTTTGGCCAGCCCTTCGTTGATTGCCTTATCTAGTGAGGACCCGATCCTGACGGCCTTCCGGCTGGGTTGGGAGCTGAAGGAGCTCAGCAAAGTGGAGAATGAGTTCAAGGCCGAGTATGAGGAGCTTTCACAGCAGTGCAAGAGGTTTGCTAAAGACCTTCTGGACCAGGCACGGAGCTCAAGGGAGCTGGAAATCATCTTGAACCACAGGGATGACCAAAGTGAAGAATTAGACCCGCAGAAATGTCATGACCTGGCAAAGCTAAAGGTAGCAATAAAGTACCATCAGAAAGAGGTAAGGGCTGTTTTCCTACTTGGGGATGGTCCAAATCTCTATGCATATGTCATGGGCTAGAAGAGCCTTCCCCAAACCAATACCTCCACCCTGAAAAGATCTTGCTAGACTCCAACTCCCATCAGCGCCTGCAGCCTGCATGGCCAAGGTTAAGTAGTTATATGAGTTGTGGTCCAGTAACATCTGGAGGACACCAGACTGGGGAAGGCTGAGCCAGCGTGTATTTCCAGGTGGGGTGTGATATGTTCTTTTAAAAGAAAAAGAAAAGGGATCCCAGGGCAGCTTACATACAATCAGTAAATGAAGAGAGTGGTGGTCTACCATCAATAGATATTCCCTGGGCAGGTTATAACAAATGTAAAGAAATTTATGATTTTGAAATTTACAATTTCTTTGGTTTATTGTAATGGTTCTTTAACTTGTGATTCTTGGTGTGGTCTTCCTGAGGGAAAAGTCATAGTTAATTAGTCTATGCACGGAGGGGAAATGGAGCCCGCCTCCAACCGACTCCAACTGTCTCCATCTACCTTCCCTGCCACACCACTGAATTTACCACCTGTGTGGAAATCTGCTGTGAGATTGCTGAAGGTCATAGTGACTATAAAAATCAACTCAACAGCTGAAGCTTACACCCTCGAATGCTGGGGAAATTAGGCCCTGGGTGATTTAAGGAAAAATCTACCTTCTATCCATGCCTTTTGGCATTAAAAAACTGGCTTCTGACTTGGTTCTGGGGTGCCCCATCTTGATAAAGTATCATGTTGCAACAATCATGTATGCTTGGTGGGTCTGTGACTCAAATGGTTCGTATGACAGTGAGGCAAGCTATTTTTGTTACCCTCCCCCGAAACAGAATTCCTTAAAGTGCCCTTTGCTTCTTAAGCTGTGTTTTCATATACAAAGGGTCCTTTTTTGGCTTTGAAGTCTCTTAATAAAGGATTTGTCGTCGTATATTGGTGTGGCTTTTTAGGGTAAGCTTTGTCTCCATATCTGGCACCTACTGAGAAACTTGTGGGCTTGGGGCTCAGAGGACAAGAAGTGGATCATTGACTCTTGTCTGGGTGAGTCCCAGATCTGTTCTTCTGTGTCCAGAAACAGATCTGTGTCCCCCCAAATTCAAGTTTGAGGGACAGATTTGGGGAACTTTACAGGGTTGGTGGCAGTTCCACTAGTCAGGGTTGGTTTTCCTTGGGCATCATTTGGTTAGCTGGCAGCATTGAAACAGTAGACTCAGCTATACAGCTGGAAATGAAACATTTTGAGTGTGTTTTAAGTGCAATATACAATGTGGCATTAGATAGCAATATGGTAAATTCAATGTGTTTTTTAAAATGTTTTTTTTTAAAGCATTTTCAGAATGGTTTTTATATGTGTGTAGATTCCACAACTAGGGGCACGGGTGGCGCTGTAGGTTAAACCACAGAGCCTAGGACTTGCCGATCAGAAGGTTGGCGGTTTGAATCCCCGCAATGGGGTGAGCTCCTGTTGCTCAGTCCCTGCTCCTGCCCACCAAGCAGTTCGAAAGCACGTCACAGTGCAAGTAGATAAGGTAAACAGCGTTTCCATGCGCTGGGAAGGTAAACAGCGTTTCCGTGCGCTGCTCTGGTTCTCCAGAAGCGGCTTAGTCAAGCTGGCCACATGACCCGGAAGCTGTATGCCGGCTCCCTCGGCCAGTAAAGCTAGATGAGCGCCGCAACCCTAGAGTTGGTCACGACTGGACTTCATGGTCAGGGATCCCTTTACCTTTACTAGATTCCACAACTAGCTCTCTGTAGTGGGGAGTAATACTCCCTCCTTTGTTACAGACTCGCAGGCATGAGATAGAGGCAAGAAACACTTATCAATATATTCCCACATCCTGAGCAGAATTTCATTCAACCCTCATTTATCTATATTTATTTATTTCATTTATATTCCCACTCGTTTCCCCAAGGAGTGCAAGGTGGTGTACATGGTTCTTCCCCTCCTCATTGATTCCTCACAACAGCCCTGTAAGGTAGGTTGGTCTGAGGGGCAATGATGAGCCCATGGTCACCCAATTATCTTGATTGCCTAGTCGGAATTTAAACCCTAGTCTCTCTAGTCTGACACTCCAACTACTACCCACACTGGCTCTCTATACAAAGCAATATACTGTATATATTTATAAAAATTCAAACTAACATGTAACAATAAAAGACAGACTCTGTCCCCCCACTCCACTTCAAAATTGCAACAGATATAGCCTAAAACAATGTACATGACCTAGGTCATAAGTAGGTAAACTAAGACCTGGGGGCTTAGCCCCCAGGTCTTAGTTTAGGATTTAGCCTTCTAAATCTTAGGATTTAGCCTTCTAAATCTGGCCTGTGGACTGTCCGGGAATCAGCGTGCTTTTACCTATGCTTTTATTTAAAATGCGTCTCTGGGTTATTTCTGGGGCATAGGAATTCATTCATTTTTCTTCTTCTTCAAAATATAGTCTGGACCCCCACAAGGTCTGAGGGACAGTGGACCGGCCCCCTCCTGAAAAAGTTTGCTGACCCCTGACCTAGGTGAATAAAAATATATTCACCTGAGACTGAAAAGGCCATAGAGGTGACAGGCAAGCTTCTCTGAGGATGCTGTCTCAAAGCAATCTCTGCCCCTAAACTAAATGGGAGTTGCGTGTGAAGACCCAGAAATCTCCCTCCTAAATAAATTCACACAAGACTCAAATTTTTGTTTTGGTTTTTGGCAGAATTTAGGCCACAACTTTATTGATTACAGAAATGACTGGTTGCATAGGCTCTGGTTTGACTAGTTCCCTGCCATGCAGGTAGCACTGACCCAAGGTTCCAGCATAGGTCAGCCAAGGGTGAACACCTGGATAAGCGGAAAGCCGGGAACAGGCTATCTCCCCACCCAAATGTCCCCCTAGACTCAGGCATGGACACAACCCCATCACAGGGGTTGACCAAACCAGCTGAGTCCCTGGATTCCTTTAACGGAATACCCTTCACATAGGGATGGCAAGAG
The DNA here is from genome assembly GCF_964188305.1 of Podarcis bocagei. Taxonomy (NCBI): domain Eukaryota; kingdom Metazoa; phylum Chordata; class Lepidosauria; order Squamata; family Lacertidae; genus Podarcis; species Podarcis bocagei. The sequence continues at coordinate 25,819,604 of NC_138140.1, forward strand.
TGTTCTCCCATCCCGATCACCTGAACCAGAGCCAATCCACCACACGAGCACCTGCACTTTGCCACGAACCAATCACGCCTGTAACCAATCTCTTAACCCCACTGACATGGCAGTCAGCCATAAATCATTCCCAATCACAGACAGATGAACCCCATCTGTAAAGGGATGCATATCGGAAGGTAATGCCCGGGTGACGGATCACCATCCCGCCCAAGGCCAGAACCTTCTTGGCCACTGTGCTCTGGACGCGCCTCCTGGCCATCTTGGTGGCAGCTGGGCTTCCTTGCCACTCACGTCACTGCAGTAGTTGTGACCAAAAATTTTGAGTCCAGGAAGAGCTGCCTTTAACTCTTCCAAGTCCTCCTGCATGCGGGTCCGCAGGCTCAAGCTGGGAGCTTCCAGCAAATCGTTCTCGCCCAGCTGTACCACCATCGCTGCAGGCATGCCTTCCCCAAACACCTTCACCCGCAGCGTTGGGAGAAGCTCCTCCCAACGCATTCCTCATCTGGATATCCAGGATACGCACACGTGGTCGGGGAGCCTGAGCCTGCATCCAAATCCAGACTTGGCAGCCCTCCTGCTGACCCAGTGGACAATGCAGTCCAGACTGAAAGGCCTGCTGCACTGAGACACCCATACGCCTGGGATGACCACCAGGACTGGCCGGGACCGGGATCCTGGAAGACTGAAAATGGGGAAACATAGCCCCAGAAGGATCCAAAGCCTCACTCCCCTCACTCACATCAGAGGGACCATAGGCCTCATACACAGTAGAAGGGTCAGGCTGGGAATAAGCCTGCCTCCCAAACTGCTGAGCCAAAGACTCAAGCTCCGAATTAAACCTAACCAGAACCGCAGGATCTGAACCAATATTGGCCACAATAGCACCCAAGCGAGCCAGCATTTGGCTGAGGAACTGCTGGGGCCTGTGCTGAGTGAAGGGACTGAGAAGGGCCTCTAATTGCCCTCTTCGAAGGGAGAGCATGACTAGGATTCCTCTTAACAGGCATCCTGAATCTCACTTCACGCAAAATAATAACAAAGGGAACACTATTAACAAACTCAATTGATAAAATGGCACTCGCGCCATAACAAAATGTCGCTCTCATCACACTAGGCTGAATATGGCTACTGGGCAAGAATGGGGGGGGGGGACTTCCTGGCCCCTAAAATTTCCTCACCAGCAACCCAAAGGATTATAATATTCAGCTCGATGAATTTGCCACAGCAAGCCTAATTCCAAGCACCCCAGTCTGCAAAGCAGACAGAAACGCCAGCGAAACAATGCTGCCCAGAAGAACCAGAGGGAGTGAGGAGCTCAGCAGATAGGGAGAGCGCAAAGGCAAAAGCCGTGGGATCGCACCCTGCAGAACACAACAACCAAGGTCGATGTTCTCTTGGGCAAATTAAAACAAAACTAGTCAGTAAGTTCCGCAAGGAATAAGAGCTGCCTAAGTGACCAACCGAGGGACGTGGGTAGCGCTGTGGGTTAAACCACAGAGCCTAGGACTTGCCATTCAGAAGGTCGGTGTTTTGAATCCCCTCGACGGGGTGAGCTCCCGTTGTTCGGTCCCAGCTCCTGTGAACCTAGCAGTTCAAAAGCACGTCAAAGTGCAAGTAGATAAATAGGTACCACTCCGGCGGGAAGGTAAATGGCGTTTCCGTGTGCTGCTCCGGTTTGCCAGAAGCGACATGACCCGGAAGCTGTACGCCGGCTCCCTCGGCCAGTAAAGTGAGATGAGCGCCGCAACCCCAGAGTCGGTCACGACGAGACCTAATGCTCAGGGGTCCCTTTACCTTTAAGCGGCCAACTGGGCAGCGAAAAGCTCCAAGACCAGAGCTTGCCAGGGGCCGAAGGCCCCATGGGGCAAAGCCCCTGAAGGGGAAGGGAAGGGGAAGGAAGGGGGAAAAGGGGGAAAATTAACAAAATGGAATAACTTAAGACAAATTAAATAAGGAATAAATATTCCAGGACGATCGTCGCAGGTAGATCACTCTCTCACACACACCGTGATTATATGGTTTGACAATTTGTTATGTTGAAATTGTATAATAAAAATATTTTTTTAAAAAGAATCCCTTTGGGGACCTGATGATCTTTAATCTATCCCTTATCACCACCTTTTGATATAAAATCCCCAAGGTTGCTTACAAATAATATTAAAACCAAATGACAACAAATGCAACCATGGCATTTCCGCAGAATCCTCAAGAGCCATTTAATTAAAACCACTGCACACCCATTAAAAGCCATTAAAAGCCTGGAGAAACCTAATTCTTTTTGACCTGGAGCCTAGTAGTAATTGATCATGGCATCACACAAGTGTGATGTCCATAGCTGATGTGCTTTGACAACAGTCACATCCACTCTTGTGGACCATTTTAACGGTCATGGCTGCCCTCAAAGAATGCTAGTGCAGCCATGAGTTGTCCACAACTGAAGTGGGATTTGAACTGCAGATAAACTACTGCAGTCCATATCAAGATACTGAATGGCTTCAAATACACTGTAGCTAGAGATAACCCTCACGGGCTCAGATAGGAGCTTCAAAGAAGAGGCATGCATTAGGATTCTGAGTGCTCTTTCATTTCTGATTATAAAATGTTTGTTTGGTGCAGACCTGTTTGTGTCTTCCCCAGCTGTTAAAGAGTATTGCACGCACATCTCTCTCTCTCTCTCTCCCTCTCTCCCTCTCTCCCTCTCTCCCTCTCTTTTTCCTGCACAGTGCATGGAGCACAGGAAAAGCTGCTATCCCATCAGTTTACTCATAATCAGTAGTGGCTGGTGAGGTGGGGCAAGGTGAGCTTGGCATGGTGCAGTGCATTGCGAAGGAGCCACTGTGATGCTTCTGCTGCCGTGCACTACACCACACTAACTGAGTCTCACTCCTCCTTCTCAGTAAGTACCAGTGTTCACTGTGCTGGGAAGCCAGCAGAGCAGCCATGCCCCCACCCGTGCCACCTCACCACCTGCTACTCCTCATAATAACAAATAAAATGAATATGCTTAATAGTGCAATCCTATAGGGTCTACTTAGAAGCAAGCCCTGTTAAATTAAATAGGAATTAATCCCGAGTAAATGCATATATGTTTACAACCATGGTTAATTTATATAATTTATTATCTCAATAATTGGTGCCAGCCACTAACTTAGATGGCTTTTAAAAAGCATTAGGCACTGTGTGAAGGTTGGTGTTGTAGTGCCCCACTTGAAGACTCCCTGGGTACATCTGACTGGCTGCTGTGAGACACAGGATGCTGGACTAGATTGTTGCTCTGGTTTGAGCCAACAGGGCTCTTGCATTCTAATGGAGGTGTAAATAAGCAGGAGAATTGCTGTCTCTGGTACAAGAAAGTGGTTGGGGCTCAGAGCTTCTCAGAGAATGCAACATGCCCTCTGAATGATTCAAGATATTTCAGCTGTAACCCTCTAGAATTCCTTCCTTGCCTGTGAGCAGATAGAGACTGTTGTCACCAATGTGGGAGCAATTCCCTTGGAGGTGCAAGATCTCTCTGTAGCTCCAGATCTACGATTAGTATCCAATTAGCATCAATTGTTTTGAACTTCAGTCAGCTCTAAGAATGTGTGAGAACATTCAAATGCACGTACAGAACATGGCCAGATGGCGCTTCCTGGTCACACTTACAGTTTATTCATGTCTGTGCAACTGTGAAAACAAAGAGTAATTATTCTGAAGTGCTTCTGAACTGTAGACCAGGTATTTAAGATCAGGTTAAATATATGCTGTACGGTTTCTCTGGCACTGAAAGATAAAGTGTAGTGATTCAAAGTTCAGGATCTCATGGGGTGGGACTTAGTGAAGCCCAGGGAAGCGGGGTCAAGGGGTGGCAGCCAGTAGGTCAAGGGACAGCTCCTGGCATCTCAGCATGAATAGGGGAGCAGAGGTAATAGCGAAGTTGTCAGTCAGGGCTCAGCCCTACCCAGACCTCATATCTAAGGCCTGATGAAGAGCAAGGGCAGGTGGATCCTCCACTGATCTCCACACTGCCAGTGATACTAAGAAGCCACTGGGTCTGGACATCCTTGCCCCAGTCCTGGAGATCCTTTCTCTGGCTGGCTGTCAGAACCACTACCGTCCCTGTACTCATCACCCACAGAAAGGGCAAAGGAGATGACGAGGAAGGGACAGGACAGTGAAAAGAGGGAGCAGCTGAAATGGCTGAGTGCACTCCTTAGGCATCACATGTAGCATGGATGAAGACATACCTGTAGATGGGGCAGGAATTAATTCTGCTTGTGTTTTAATGCAAGTTCACCAAATCTGCATTTCCCAAACCAATACATGAACCTAAATGCAGTTCTCCTTTGAAATTTACATTTCTCCAATTTCTGCAGTCCAAGAAGGCATATAAAAATGTGCTTTTTAGTGAAAAGCGCATGAGAACATATTTATATTAGTGAAAACAGCATACAAAAATCTACTTTTTTTGGGGGGGGGTGGAGTTTCTTACATAAATGCAAGCCTAGGCAACACGGTGTACAAAACTGCTTATATTATGAGGCATGTGTACAGAAACGCATATGAATTTTCACACAACCTTTTTTAAAAAAGGAAAGATCCACAAATGTATGTGGATATGGAGCAAACTGAACTTGATTGGAAACATGAGAAACTGAACTGAAAGATTTGTTCACCACTGTCCTCAGATCAGTTTCTCAAGAGAACAGCCTTGGAATGAGGGAACAGGGACAGCTTTGAGGGGCAAAACTAACTCATCCCCTTAGAGTTAAATGGTTTGGGGAAGTTGATTTGGACATGAAATGTGTAGTGATTATGATGGGCCAGGGACAGGGACTTTACTGATTCTAGTCCAGCATGAGGATGGAGCTTGTCCAGAGCCACTTGTCTCTTAATAGGAATGGTTGCATGGTGAAAATAGTGATTAGCTTATCACTTGTTGAAGGTCTTGTTGAAGTTGTGATCTATGTCACCTGAGAGCTTGTGCCTCAACTCTTTTTTTACCTTTGCAAAACACAATTGTCCAACAATTACACAGTCTTAAACTCTGCTAACCAAAGCATAGTGCGTGGATCATGTTCTGCTGGTTCCTTCCCATTAGGCACCAGTCAATCTGTATCTATAGTATGGTGTTCAGCTCTGGGTGTTGTAGACCAGGATAGCAGAACTTCAAGCCTGGGGGCCAAACACAGCCCCCTAGGACTTTCTATATGGCTCTCCTCAGGCCAAACCCATCACCAGTCCTGCTTTGTACCTTCCTTGAAAGTTCTTTCGCCAGGCTAGAATGTGTTTTTGAACTCTCATAATGCTTCTTGCATGACCAGAAGATGGGTGTGTGTCCAAGGGAGAGTCTGGGTGTCCAGACTTTGTCCGAGTTGGGTGGAAACAGCCCCAGATTGTCCCAGGCTGCTTTGAGTAATCTAGGGCTATTAGGGATTGGGACCTCAGTCAGCAGGGAGATGTTAGTGGGAAGCAGTCACACTGCATTCCCCTGCAGGGGCTATGCGGGAAAAGCAAAGTGCAGAGTGCATAGCAGACCCTTAAAGTGTCCTTCTTTTCCAGGGATGTCCCTGATTAGAGAAGCCGTCCCAGTTTCTGATTTGATCCTGTAATGCCCCTCTTTTCCTTAGGACATCCCTATTTTCATTAGAGAAATGTTGGATGGTATGGTAGGATGTCTCTATTTTCAATGGGAAAAATTTGGAGGGTATAAGGTAAAGGTAAAGGGACCTCTGACCATTAGGTCCAGTCGTGACCGACTCTGGGGTTGCGGCGCTCATCTCGCTTTATTGGCCGAGGGAGCCGGCGTACGGCTTCCAGGTCATGTGGCCAGCATGACTAAGCCGCTTCTGGCGAACCAGAGCAGTGCACAGAAACACCGTTTACCTTCCCGCCGGAGCGGGACCTATTTATCTACTTGCACTTTGACGTGCTTTCGAACTGCTAGGTTGGCAGGAAGGTATAGAGTTATCCAATTCCCGAGCCATCTGAAGGCAATCCTGTATAGGGAAGGTTTTTTAAAATGTTTAATTTTTTAATGTTTTTACATTTATGGTGGAAGCCACTTGGAGTAGCTGGGAAACCCAGAAAGATATAAATAGTAAAGTAGTATAAATAGTAGGATCATCGTTATGGAATCGGATGTCCCTATTTTCATTGGAGAAATGTTGGAGGGTATGGCATAGCCCTAGAACACATCCCCTTAAATATGCCCCCATTTCATTGGATGCCAGGATTGGACACTCACCAGGATTGGGCACTCACCCTTCCTTCTATTCTGAGGAGACGTGAGGTACAAAAGATTCTTTCTGTGGGTGAGCATGGTGGTGCTTGATGTAGGAGTGTTTCCTCCCATTGTATATCAGAGTACTTAATAGAGAAGGGGTAGATTCAAAACATTTTATGGCGCTTTCTATTTTTCTGCTCTGTTTCTGCCCTTTTTCTGTTATCCCCCTCCCCACAGCAGCCATTTTGTGCTATGCCACACCCCACAGCAGCCATTTTGTGAGTGGTGCCCATAACACTTCCTCAAAATTGCAGTGTGCCCACTGGCCCCAAAAGATTAGTGACTCATGCATTATCATATGCAGCATCCCTTGCAAGACTCATTGGGGCAGGGATTCACCAGGGACAGGAATGAGGGACTGACCTTGCTACAAAGAAATATTTAGAGGAAAGGCTTTTGGGTTTTCTTTCTGCTGTTGTTGTTGATGCTGCTGCTTAATTGAATGTTTTGAGTCTCGTGCTTCTAATGGTTTGTTAGTTTTTATGCTGTTACCAGTCTTCTGGCACTTTAGATCCACAGGGAGGATACAAATAGTCAAATAAATGAACGAAAACACTTAGACACATGGGCACAAAGGTACCACCATGTAGATCACAGCCTGTAGCTGGTGAAGTTCATTTTGATCTGTACAGCACGACAACCTATTATTACAAGGCAATTTATGTTATTATAGCACATTTTCAGCCAAAATAGCAAACACTTTCATTTTTTCCAATTGCAAGACCCAAACCAGTCTATGGCTAGGCTGGTGGTTGCCTGCTTGTCTTGGTACAAAATGGCAGCATTTCAGAATCCTTCTGCTCCCACCTCAGCACAAACATCTACTTAGGTAGTAAATATTATTATTATTATTATTATTATTATTATTATTATTATTATTATATTATTATTATTATTATTATTATTATATTATTATTATTATTATTATTATTATTATTATTATTATTATTATTATTATTATTATTATTATTATTATTACCACCATTGTTTTTGTTGTATTAAAGCATCATCAATGCACATCGAGTTTTTAAAAGTTTTGTAAGTTGGAAAGATAGGTTCCCTATGCCCATGCTTTATCATCTAAACTTCAGTAGTGATGGAAGAGATGAGAAAGGAGAAAAACAGACAAACAGAAAAAAGCTATGGGTACATATGATAAGACTGCCCCAGGATTTCAGAATTCCGGGCCAATGAGATTTCTCTAATGACAAATCAGACTATCATTCCCTCTCCATATTTGACGGTTTTAAATTTATTATCTGAATCTGATAAAGACCTTAAAATAAGTTCTTTTCTATCTGTCTGTCTCATTTTTCTTCTCTTCTCTTTGTCACTTCTTATTTCTGTATGTTCTTAGCCTTGACTTACCTGCAAAATGCACTGAAATTCCTCTGCCCCCATGAAAGATGTGGAAAAATAACTGCTTTTTTCATAAGGGTGAAGAGTTCAATGGAATATTTCAGATGGAATTTAGCAGCACAACACTTACAGACCCTCTAAGTGTCCCTATTTTCCAGGGGCACCCCTGATTTGGAGAAGCAGTCCCAGTTTGTGATTTGATCCCAGAATGTCCAACTTTTTCTTAGGATGTCCCTATTTTCATTGGAGAAATGTTGGAGGGTATGGAGTTATCTGACTCCTGAGCTGTCTGAAGGCAATCCTGTATAGGGAAGTTTTTTTTTAATGTTTAATGTCTTATGATGTTTTTTATATTTGTTGGAAGCTGCCCAGAGTGGCTGAGGCACCCAATAAGATGTGTGGGGTATTAATAGTAAAATTATCATTATGGAATGGGACGTCCCTATTTTCATCAGAGAAATGTTGGAGGGTATGCACTTATAGCAGGATAATGTTTAGTGTGAGGATAGGAGTCTTACAAATGTAATTCGCTTATTTTCTTCTGTGAGCTTTTGAAGGATATATTAACAAACTGCTGTGTTTTACCACTACAGACCACAGCAAAAGACATTTAAAAAATGGGTTGCATCTTACTCCTTGGCTCAAAGCAATGACAAGTCCTTGGCTTTCTGTCAATAAACCCGAGGGTTATTTTTGTGCGTGAAAGACACAGTGCGTGCCACAAGAGTTTCTATTTCCACATGCCCTGAACTCATTCTTCATGTGTCACTGACATTTTTAAAAGCCCCCCCCCTTTTTTTTTTTAAAAAAGTGGACCAAAGTGCTCCATAGAAATTCTCCAGCTTCCCTCATGGTCTTTGGGGGATGCTGTACTTCCCGGAGTAGTGCCACACTTGACAGATTCAATGCACCACAGAGCTTTCCATGGAATAGCTGGTAAGACTGTCCATATACTGCTAGGGAATATATTTCTCTCTGGTGGTTTTTGTCTACTTAAATGTCTCCAGGAAAAATTATGGCTCAGGTATTTTATCTTTGGAAGTAAGTCTTGAAATGTACTTTGAATAGGGGAGGGAAGTAAACCCGGGGGGGGGGGGGAGAGAGAGATTGAAAGCAGCAAAAATGTATAAAAATCCAACAAAATTATTTGGTTTCAAACTGATGTTGTTGCTGTTCTGCCTCTTGAAGTCGGAAATGATATTTTACTCTGTAATCTAGCATCATTCACCTCCCCCTCCCCAATCCCCATGAGGGATCAGAGAGGAAGCACTATTCGAGACTGGAAATAATCCAAGGCATATTTGTGCGGGAGTACGATAAAGATTTATCTCAACTTTGAGGGAACAAATAAATACATTAAGGCAAAAGGGCTATCTTACTGTATAATATTTTTGTAAGGAAAAAATAGTTGTCATGCTGCAGTTAGTGTGGCTGCCAATGGGTGGCCACACCAACAGCAGCATGACAGCACAACACAAACAGCACCTCAGCGGCACTGGAGGCAGAGGAGAAAGAAAGGGGCCACAAAGAAAGGCAGTAGCTGTGGAACTGCCCAGGCCAATGAGCAGCCTAGGGGACAAGGAGGAGGTATGTGGGAACAGGAAGGCAGATAGTGAGGGGCCTTTCAAGCCTTCTTGCTCTTCCCCTTATGTTGTTGTTGTTGTTGCTGCTGCTGCTGCTTCCTGTTTCAAGCCTTCCTGCTCTTCCCCTTATGTTGTTGTTGTTGTTGTTGTTGTTGTTGTTGTTGTTGTTGTTGTTGTTGTTGTTGTTGCTGCTGCTGCTGCTGCTGCTGCTGCCGCTATAAAAAGACTCTCTTCTTCATTGCCTTCTCAACTACAGATAGCAGTGGTCCTGCAGGAAGGGGAAAAGGAGAGAAAGGCTTTCTCCTCTTCACCCCTTCTCTCTCCTGTCAGTGGTGACAGTGACAGGGAGATATTAGTAAACTGTGGGGTTTGGGATTGGCAGTGGGGTGCATAGTTAAACCATGGAACTCACTCCCCCAGTAGGCAGTGAAGGCCATCATCTTGGATGCCTTTAGAAGAGGTTTAGGCAGATTCATGGAGGAGAGGCTATGGACAGTTACTAGCCATGTTTAAGGCTGGGCGATATATTAATATATCATCCAAAACTGGTTTGAAGTTCATATCTTGATATCAGTTTCATAGTGTTTGACCTGGCAATATATTGTGAATCATGATGTGTGTGTGTGCGTGCACGCGCTCATGTGCATGTGTATGCACGCAATACAAAAATCAAATGTGGGGGGAAACTTGTGAAGCCAGCCAATGCCTCTACACAGCTCCATCCTTATTTCAGACATTGTCATATATCATGGTGTTTAGCTAGTGAAATATCACAATGTTGAAAACCAGATATCTCCCAGCCCTAGCCATGATAGCTATGCTCTACCTCCCTTGTTGGAGAAAGCACTGCTTCTGAATTCCGTTTGCTGGAAGCCACAAGAAGGGAGAGTGCTTGGGTCCTGCATGCAGGTTTCCCACAGGCATCTGACTGTGAGAGCAGGATGCTTAACTACATGGACTATTGGTCTGATCCAGCAGACTCTTTGTATGTTCTTAAGAGAGAAAGGGAAGGTCAAAAATAGCTGGTATAGAGAGTGGATTAATGAAGAAAGTATGTGTTTATGCTCAGGGGCTGTTGAGCATCTATTGGAAACCTAGAAGAGGGTCTTTTCTATCTGTCTGTCCTTTGAAATCCAAATAAGTAAAGCAGGTAATATGAACGCTTCACACATAGCCCTGTTTGCCTCTTTTAAGAATATTGTTATATGCCACCCCAATCTCCACAACAGTGATCAATTCCAGGGATTTCAGGTACTTGCCTAGGGTTTGTGTTTCCTTTGGAAATGAGGCGCAGCAGAGATTGTGGTGTCGTTATGATATATGGTTTATTTACACGTATATATACAACTTGAGACTATGATACAGGGGATTCCAACATTACACTCCGAAAGGGTTTCATTTCTCCCATAGCTGCAGCCTTGGATTTGTGCTCTTACTTCCTCTCTTCAGCTTGCTGTGTTTAACAGACTGCCACTATTTTTCCTCCAGCCCATATCATCCCCAACTGCAATCCTAAAACAACTGCCCTCATTCCAGCTCTACAAACTCTACTTTAAAGGCTTTGTCTTTCTAACTAATTCTGAGTTGCGTGGCGAGTTCCTGCCCCCCACCAAGGATAAATAAAGACACCAGACACTAGAATTTAAGGTTAAATGGGCGAATTAGACCACAACTTTATTGAATTCAGGAATGAGAGGCATTGGCTTAGGCATTGGTCCTATCGACTATCCGGCTCCAGCCCATTTGCTGGAGACACGGGAAGGGTTAACACCATAGAGGGGGAGTCTCCTGCTGAGGCACGTCAACCAAGCGCCCCCCCCCGGTCACCGCTCGGGGGCGTGCCTTAGGCCCACACCTCCATAGGCTTCGGACAGGGCCACGCCCCCCGTAGTCCTTTATCGGACCACCCTTCGTTCTCTGGGGGGAGGTGATGGCATTCCTCCCCTCCCCCACATCCTCTTAACCCCTTCTTACCAATGCCTAACCACCAATGCCGAGGAGTTGTGACGAGTTGCTACGAGGTAGGCGAAAAACCAAATGGCTGTAAGTCGCCAATTGGGAAAAATTCCTACCATGCCCCTTGCGGCGACAGACCATAGCAAGTCCATAGCAAAGTCAGAAACCTACCTAAAGGGAGGGAGGGTGGGAAAACGTGGGGGCTAGCCGGCAAAAGAGGGCAAGCCCCGGCTGCGCCGGCCCTAAATAGGGCAGGCCACGCCCCCCCAGCCACCCGATTGGGTGGGTGGGTGGACGACGCGACCAGGATTCCCCTGCTCTCGCGGGGGCTGAAACCAGCCCCCGCTCACGTGGGGTGGGCGTGAAGCCCGCAACCCCACCTCCTGGGCAGGCCCGAAGTGGCTTTGTGGGAGGAGCCACCCTCATTTGCCCTCTGGCACAGAGCCACTCACTTTCTCACTGCTAACGATCAATCTTAAGCAGGCCATCACCAGGCTGGCTCCTGGCTTTCATGTTAACATGCTAAATCCCGTGTCTGGCGCCCAGGAATTAGAAAGGGGTTCCAGGAATTAGAAAGGGAGCCTAGGCACCCCACAACCTCATAACAACATGATCTCTTGATCTTATGGACTTTAACTAGAGGAGGAAATAAATATGTGTTCACAGATGCACAACCAACTGATGAAACAAAAGGTTTTGTACTGTGCTGAAATTGCCTTATTTTTATCCACAGCATGCATAAATATATCACAAGCAATTATGTCCCTCCCATCTTGTAAATAATTCATCAAATGCCCTTGGTATATTTGAAATTCATGGTGTGCATCCATCCTGCATAGGGACAGAGCTTCCAGGACCTGAAAGGCAGAGAGATACTGAGCGTTTCATTTTGAATTTTGACATTTATAAACAATATTCTACCAAAATCACAGTAGGGCATATTGTAATATTTCCTGTATAATTAATTCTCTGCCAGTTGCATAAAAAGGCAATTTGCCTTCTATGATATATGGAAGTTTTTTTATTTAACGATAAGTATAAACATCTATAAATGTAATGCCTTTCCTTTCCCATTCCTTGCAAGCTATCTTTTTACACCTGAGCTAAATAGTACTATTAATGTATCACTTCGTAAAGGAGTTTATGACTTTGCAAAGTATGTATAGATTTAATACTGTACTAAAAGATCACTGCAGGCAGCATGCCTTTGTTAGGAATAAAATGCTAAAGGGGAGAGACATCCCTTGCAGGGAGTATGTGTTGAGAAAGTCCTCGCCCCAGGGTGCTGCTTCCTGTCAGAGTATGTAATACTGAGTTAGATGGGCAATGCTGTAGCTGAGTGGTTGAGCATGTGCTCTGCATATATGACAGGAAAATTCAGGAAAGAAATATTTTTATGCAATGATCATAATAGAATCACAGATTTGGAAGATACTACAAGGGTCTTCTAGTCTAACCCCCTTCAATGCAGGAATCACAACTAAAGAATCCAAGACAGATGACCATCCAATCTTTGCTTTAAAACATCCAATGAGGGAGATTCCACCACTTTCCAAGGGAGTTTGTTCTGCTGCAATGATAATCCTAAATTCAGTTCCTTTGGAGGAATCAAAATATGGGCTCCCAGACCCAGCCGCTGCTGAATAGGAGCTCCAGGGCAGCAGTGGGTCCTGTCATTGCACTGGGTCCTTGGCAGTTACCCATGGTTGCCATCTGCTGACACCAGGCTTGTTTGCAAATGCAAAAGCATTTATTAAAATAAGCTTCAGAATGATAGGTTTCAAACAAAACAAAACAAAAAAATATCAGTGAAAGTCCTTTCTTCTGCAGCCAAATTGGAATGGTGATCAGGATCATCATTTGCAAACGACAAGGAGACACAATGATCTCGTGGCTCTTCTCTTTAGGAAAAGGGTGAGCCAAGGAGACTGATTCATCAGAAGCCCATTAGGGATTTCGGTCAGAGGAATTGTTACAATTCCTGGCTGCAGTAGTGGAGTTCTCATTGCTGCCAGGTGTTTTTCATTTTGTTTTGTTGTGTGGGTTTTTTGTTTGTTTTTTGTCATAATCCCCTGTTGCTTCCGCACCCCACCACCCACACTGTCCTCTTGCAATGGCCATCAATCTGTCATTTCACAGTTATGATTCACCCAGCCCAAAATGAGACAGCATGGACTCCAGACACGGCGAGAACTGCTTACCCATTTTCGGAGCCATGATATCATTAAGTGCTTTGTCCATGGGGGACAGAAAGGAGGAAGAAAACTAGGCTGCTGTCAACATGATTGCTGGTGTTAGTAATGGCAGGGAGGAAAGAGAAGAAGGTTGGGTTTTATTATATTCACACACACACACACACACACACACACACACACATTTAATGCAAGTAGTGTCAAGAGGAGAGGCTGTAGGTCAGGGCAGAGCATCCACGCTGCATACAAAAAGCCCAGGTTAAATCCCCAACAGCTCCAGGTAGGAGTGAAAATGCCCCGTGCCCATAACCATGGAGAGTGGCATGGACTGGCTGGATGCAGAGGAGGAAACCCCCAAGGAACCCTCAGGGGAAGAAGGCTCAGAACCAGGGGATTGGTGGTGGGATGACGATGAGTTGTCAGAAGGAGAAGAGGTAACAGGGTTTAGTGAGCAGGAAGGGACTGTGGCAGAGTGGTCCCAGAAGCAGAAGCAGGGGGCGAGGTCAAGAGGCAGTCTGCAGGCAGGTTGCTGAAGAATCCAGGGAGTCTTCCCTGCCGTGACCAGCTCCCCTTCCTCCAGTCTCCCAGATTACATAGAGGAATGAAGAGTGCTGAGCCAAGAGAGACAAGACAAAGGAGTCTCAGGTTGCTGGGCCCAGGGGAGGAATCTTAGAGGGCAGTGGGAAAGCAGTGACCCTCTGTCCTTGCAACTGTTTCATTGGGGCAATACTTGCTGGGAAGGGTCACGGTGACCACTAGAACTGAGCTGTTTTGTTTCTTTGACTATAGAGTTAACTTCACTTGACATCAGGTGCTTTGTTGTTTAATTTCTGACTTATGCCTGACTCCAGCTCCTGACAGAGAGCCACTGCCAGTCAGTGTAGGTAATATGAGGTAGATGAACCAATAATCTGACTCAGAATAAGGCATCTCCATATGTTCTTATGTTGTTCCTATAAAGTAGGACAGGATGGTAGAACAACTGTTGGGAAAGGGGATTGGACTGGAAACTCTTTTCTCTTTGCATAAGTACTTGGAGTTTTCTGCTTGTAATCCAAAATCCTCCATCTACCACCTCAAGTCTACTGGGTCATTGCACTACATGCATTGACCGGGACTATTCTGAAACAGGGGTGGGGCAAGCTTGTGTGGCCCTGTGACACTGCTCCCACAGTGTCCGCAGGTTGGGAGATAATAATGTGATCCTTTCTAATCTCAGTTGTGTGTGCATATGCCTTACAAACACATATTCCTTTAGTTGTGAAACACACAGTCTTCTTTTCCTCCCCACTGCTCACCTCCACGGTATGAGCTACATCTTTTACTACATTCCTGCTGTTAGAGGCAAACAATAAACCAAAAAACCCCAGAATCTTTAAATTAAAAATAATAGACCGAACTTGTGCAGTTTCACATTTTTAAAACTTGCTTTAATATTAGCAACAGCATGACTACAGGAATAACATTGGGTTTGTTTGCTTCTGTTGCCCTGATGCTAAGCACATTTACTTGGGAATCAGCACCATTTTGTTGTGGAATAAGATAATAAAATGAGCAACTGTAACCAGGCATGTGCCCAGCTGCTTATTCCCTGACTATACAATGTTTTTCTAAATAGGAATAGGCCAGCTCCCAGTGGGCCTCAACATGCAGCCCAGCTGCTGAAGCAGGGCCTGTTTGCTGCTGGCCTCATCATCTGTCCCATTTGAGTGGTGGTTTGGGGGCCCTGGACCTGAGAGGCACCCCTGTCTCTGCTAGGGATGGGTGAATCTGTCAGTTTGGGTTTCTATGAGTTCCCTTTTTTCTCCAGTCTTACCCTCAGTTCCCCACATTTTCACATCAGCTTACAATTTTTTTAAAAAAAAGTCCTCGTGAAAATACATCAGTATTTTAACACAAATGTATCCTATTTTCTCCATTTTTGTGTGTAATTTTGCCTGATATACACACTTTTGCAAAGCAATTCTCCTAACACAATGCACTTCCTATGCTAGTTCATGTGATATGTGCATTTCTATGCATACTTTACTGCAGCATATGCATCTTTATACACATTACTTGTCTGGAGAACAGCACTGCAAAATTCAGAAAAGTGCCAGATTTCAAAGGACGGCTGCATTTTGCTTTGCGTATTGTTAAAGGTAGTAAAAATAAGATTTGCCTTTAAATGTGAACTGAATCAAATTTCTTCCCCATCTCTAGTATTCATCTACCTTTTCTCTTTCCTCCTAAGATGAACCAGCATGAAATAGATAGATATCGGCAATAAATTAAGGACATTTAAATGCAATCACAACTGTAGAAATTTAGGGCCTGCAAATTCCCATATTTGGCTGAAGGTATTCATTGATGGTGGAACCTTCCCAACCCTATAAAGATAAGATTCATTTACTTTCAAACTGGGAGGGGTGGCTAACACCCCAGAGGACAGGATCACACTTCAAAACGACCTTGACAGATTAGAGAACTGGGCCAAAACAAACAAGATGAACTTTAACAGGGAGAAATGTAAAGTATTGCACTTGGGCAAAAAAAATGAGAGGCACAAATACAAGATGGGTGACACCTGGCTTGAGAGCAGTACATGTGAAAAGGATCTAGGAGTCTTGGTTGACCACAAACTTGACATGAGCCAACAGTGTGACGCGGCAGCTAAAAAAGCCAATGCAATTCTGGGCTGCATCAATAGGAGTATAGCATCTAGATCAAGGGAAGTAATAGTGCCACTGTATTCTGCTCTGATCAGACCTCACCTGGAGTACTGTGTCCAGTTCTGGGCACCACAGTTCAAGAAGGACACTGACAAACTGGAACGGGTCCAGAGGAGGGCAACCAAAATGGTCAAAGGCCTGGAAACGATGCCTTATGAGGAACGGCTAAGGGAGCTGGGCATGTTTAGCCTGGAGAAGAGGAGGTTAAGGGGTGATATGATAGCCATGTTCAAATATATAAAAGGATGTCATATAGAGGAGGGAGAAAGGTTGTTTTCTGCTGCTCCAGAGAAACGGACACGGAGCAATGGATCCAAACTACAAGAAAGAAGATTCCACCTAAACATTAGGAAGAACTTCCTGACAGTAAGAGCTGTTCGACAGTGGAATTTGCTGCCAAGGAGTGTGGTGGAGTCTCCTTCTTTGGAGGTCTTTAACAACCATATGTTGTTAAAGACATATGGCTTGACAACCATATGTCAGGAGTGCTCTGATGGTGTTTCCTGCTTGGCAGGGGGTTGGACTCGATGGCCCTTGTGGTCTATTCCAACTCTATGATTCTATGATTCTACTTGCCAATAGCCTATACTGCACTGGCTTTTGAAGCAATTTGCTTTAAAAATTGAAAAAAAAGGGGGGAGAGAATGTGTGATTATACAATGGACCAAGTTGAGCTTACAGTGGTACCTCTGGTTAAGAGCTTAATTCGTTCTGGAGGTCTGTTCTTAACCTGAAACTGTTCTTAACCTGAAGCACTAGTTTAGCTAATGGGGTCTCCTGCTGCCGCTGCACAATTTCTGTTCTCATCCTGAAGCAAAGTTCTTAACCCAAGGTACTATTTCTGGGTTAGCAGAGTCTGTTACCTGAAGCATCTGTAACCTGAAGTGTCTGTAACCCAAGGTACCACTGTATTACAAAACTGTTGCAATTGTAACACAAGACTAGATGGAACCTCCATGCCCAGGAGCAATATACCTCAGAATAACATTTTTTTAAGCAGCAGACACAGGAGAAGACTATCATCTTCTTGTCCAGCTTGTTGGCTTTGTGGAGATAGCTGGTTATGATGCTAGACATGATGCTCAAAGAGATGGGCCTTTACTCTGAAGTGGCAGGGCTCTTTCGCACCCACCTGTTAATAGTCAGCAAAAGTTACTATCTGGATAGTTGGCTACAGGAAAGATGGAAGTGGAGCAGCACTCTCGAAACCCATGAAGTTGCAGGCACAATGGAATCCAAAACTACCTGCCTCCCCCAACCTGGTGCCTTCTAGATGTCATTTGACTCAACTTACACCAGCACTAGCCAGCATGGCAGGGATGAAGTTCTACAGCAATAGTTCTACAGCATGTCAAGGGCACCAGGTTGGGGGAAGGCAGATTCCCCTCACGTCATCTTCAGGATTCAGCTTTTTTCTCAGGTTCTCCGGGGAAGGACTGAATGTCAGGATCAGGTGCCATGAGGGTGTATCCAACAATGACCATACTCGGATTAGACTCATGAAATTAATGGACATGGCTAACTTTCAGTGGGTCTACTGCTATGTATAGGTAAAGGGACCCCTGACCGTTAGATCCAGTCGCGGACGACTCTGAGGTTGCAGTGCTCATCTTGCTTTACTGGCTGAGGGAGCCGGCAAACAGCTTCCAGGTCATGTGGCCAGCTTGACTAAGCTGCTTCTGGCGAACCAGAGCAGTGCACAGAAAAGCTGTTTACCTTCCCGCCAGAGTGGTACCTATTTATCTACTTCAACTGCTAGGTTGGCAAGAGCAGGGACGGAGCAATGGGAACTCACTCCATCGCGGGGATTCGAACCGCTGAACTTCTGATTGGCAAGCCCTAGGCTCTGTGGTTTAGACAACAGCACCACATAAGTATAATTGAGTATAATTCAAGTATAATTGAATGCAACCTGGGCTTTTACCACTTGGCTGATAGCAATTTTACCATGCAGTCTTCCTGGCACTCTCCCTGCCCATCATGCTCCACCCTGAAACTGGGAGAAGCAGTATGTGGTGAGTGGCGGGAAGGGGTGGAATCAGAAGCAGAATTCTACTGGAACAGAATATATGTCCATCAAGTCCATTATTGTCCACTCTGACAGCAGTTTTCCAGAGTCTCAGGTACAGGTCTTTGCCATCACCTGCTCCCTTATCCTTTTAACTGGAGGTGACCTCCTGCCTACAAAGCATATTCTCTTCCTCTGAGCTACACTACCTTATCAACTCTAGTTCATCCCTGTGCATGTTAACACATACACGTGCATGCACCCGAAAGCATCATTTTCAATGTACAAGAAAATGAGGGCCACTTCCTCGGTATATAGGAACAATTGGAGCACATGCATTAGTAGAACATGTTGTTCAAATTCAGATTAGGTCAGCCTCTCTTTCCTTTTGGAAGGCTAATGCATAAGAGGCTGCCTGCTGTGATTTGTGAGTCAGTTCCAAGAAAACAGTGTTTTGAGAAAAAATTACAGGAAACAACAAGGTATTGGGGCAGAAGTATTCAATGATGTTAGCCTTCATCTCATTTAAATAGCAAGCAAATGGGTTGTGCAGAGTTTTCAATAGCACTCGTGCTTCTTTGAGCAATGCTTTCAACTGTCATCTTCAGGAGTGAAGAGTGCTCATTTTGTTGATTTTTTTAAATTTTATTTTTTTGGTAATTTAGTTAAAGAATAAAAGGAGAATTCCCTGGATGCCTAGTTTCAAATTTTTGGAGCAGGCACTCTTTGGTGAGATAGAGCACCTTAAGAAATTTAAAATCACAAAACATGCAACAAAGTAAAGTGTGGAAATATAGGTTATTACACATTTAAAATATCCTCTTCTAGGTTCTTTCCAAAGTTCCTCACTTTCCTTAGCAAAGAAAGAGACCACACTTTTGGTAAGTTAAAAATGGTTTACTTACAAACTCTTCAAATGTCAGATTCATGTGCTTTTCTATACAGCACCAAGAAAAGACAGGCAGTACAACTTAGTTTCAAAAATGGTAAGAGCTTCTAAATTATGTGTATAGAAACACAAAGATGTCTTGCTAAAGCCATGCAGTCTGGTTCTTTGAGAAACCAGGCCAGACATCCAGACTGGTTGGTTCACATTGTGGAAAAAGGCTTTAGTAACCCTTCCTCCCAAGGCAAGGGTTTGTTAGCTACGTAAGCCTGACAAGATAGCTTACACTATGGTCTTAACACCTTCATGCATTAATTAGAGTTAAGCATGTTGGATAAATGAGTCTGGATATATCCCACATATTTTTGTTTTAAGCTTTAGGTCAGTACTCAGCCTTAGCTCTAAAGCTATGAAATCAGGGAAGTCATTATGGTCTTCATTGTTCTTTGCAGTCTTTCCTCCTCTGAGGAGCCATTTTCACACGTTACAAAACACTGTGAGGCATGAAGGACTCTAAGGTAGATTAATACTTTCACAATTGATGTGTGTAATGCATCCTGATGGCCTCAGGGGCACACAAAACATTTGGCTTGTCTTGGAACAGTTTGAATAAGAGGAAAGGACCATTTATTATCTACAATTTCACTACCAGAACAGTGTATGGAAGGAAATGTTATAAGTTTCAGATAATGAGGAGATTTTGAATAATGAAGGTTTAGGCTTATCACTTTTTATTTCATTTTAAAAGAAGTATATGCTGCCTCTAATTAAAATAATATCATGGGCAATGCACAATAAAACAATGTAGTACAAAACTACATTTCAAAGACAATTCAATGTACAGTAAAAACAACCCAATAAAAACAATATATAACATTTATGGTAGACAGGAATCATTCATTAGTATCAGCGGACAGAGAAAGCTTAGGGATGAGCAAATCTGCAAATTTTATTTTTTTCTCAGTTTCTCTTTTTTACAATATTATGTTCAGTTTTCTACATTTCCACATCAGTTTGTGATTTTTTTAAAGTCCTTGTGAAAATTCATAGCATTTCAGTAAGAATTTATCCTAATATGCACGTTTTTTGCATGCTGTTGCACGTTTTAAAGAGCACCAGTAATAAAAACATAATAAAAAGCATAACTACAGACAGTATAATAATAAAACAATCATAATAACAACACACACACACACACACACACACACACACACACACACAGCCTTAACAGGCCATATGTTATTTAATGGCCAAAGGCCTGAGTAAAGAGGAATGTTTTTGCCTGGTGCCTAAAGACATATAATGAAGGTGCCAGGTGAACCTCTCTGGAGAGAGCATTGCACAGTTGGGGAGCCACCACAGAAAAAAAACCCCATTCTCGTGTTGATACCTTCCAAACCCCTCAGGGAGGAGGGACACAGAGAAGGGCCTCAGATGACAAGCACAGGGTCCATGACGGTTTGTATGGGGAGAGGCAGCCCTTAAGGTATTGAGGCCCTGAGCCATTTCAGATTATATATTTTTTTTTAATAAAATTTTTATTGGGTTTTCCGCTTTTATAAAGACAATACAGACACAAAAAAACACAAGACACAAACATGTATAAATTCAGCAGATCCTCTTCTCATAACCTTGTTCCCTGACTTCCCCCACCCCCCCCTCGTGCATCCCAATTCCCAGGATTATATCAGCAAGTTGGTATTTCTCCTCTTAACCATCTTATTCATTTTGTTACCTCTTTTCTAATAAAAAAATTGATTTTCCTAAGTTGGACTTAAATTCTCTTCCATCGATTTTTCATTTTGTCTTGATTAAAAGTCATATTAACCAAACCTGAAAGTCTTAAGAGTTTTTAAGAATCTCCTCTTCCCTCCCTCCCCTCCCCGGTTTTTGTCCCTTCCCAATAAAAATCCAAAGTCAAGATTCTCAGCCTGGGTTCCTCACGTCCGAGGCTTTCAAGTCCCTTTCAGTCCCTCTCCGCCGGTCTTGTTGGTAGTCCTTTATGTCAGTCGTCGAGTCTGGAAAAAGATCTTTCACCATCAAAACATATTCTCTTTCCACAAGGAGATTTAAAAGCAACTGCTGGAGTATTTCCACAAAGCCTGTATCCTCAAAGTCAAAGTCCAAACGGAGGCCCCAATCATATTTCTTTATTTTAAGTTCCTGTATTCCATATTGTCCCAGAACCTCCTCCTTCTTCTTCTGCATCTTTCGCAGACTTGTGGTAGATGTGTTCCCAGAGTCTCCTTGCTTGTGTTCCACAGATGTCAGCTTTTGGTTGTTGCTTCCCAAGGTTACTTTCTCTTTTTCTTGTTTAGTCTCTTCCACCTCTGTAGACATTGTTTCCCATTCAGCTGTGGATTCTTTCTCATTCAGGTCCTCAATACAAACAGCAGAGTTGCCTGTTCCCAAGGTCATAATGTTAAGTTGTTTATTCATGGCTAAACTCTGCTCTTGTAAGATTCCCACCAATTGAAACATCCTTTCGATTTCCACTAGTAACTTTCCATCCACAGCCATTGTATCCATTGTAGTTTCACAGAATTCCCCCTAGGGGGAATCTGGTTACTTATTAGTCTTTTCTCCAACAGTCCTTTAGCTTGTTATTGTTACTTTGTTTCCAACAATTTTAGCTCAATTATAACTCGTCTTAATCCAGAGGGATCTTAAATAGTGATTTTTCCGCTTTAAACTGCCCGTTTGACAGCTTTGACAGCTGTCAAACTCCGCAGCTCTTACACAGGCACAAAGGCAGGACGTTCCCGAGCCCGGGAGGGGGGGTTGTTCAGAACATAAAGAGGGTCTCCAAAACTCCACTCTCCAGCACAAAATTTCCTTTAACTAAATCTTGAAAGTTAGTGTCCTTTTTAACTCACCCCACCAAGGGTAGGCTCTCCAGCTTAGCTCTTATGTCGTTGCTTAGATCGTCTGCAGGGGGGGGGGTGCGGACTTCCTTTTAGCACACCCCCCGGTCGTCTCCAATTCAGGGTAAAATTTTTAAAGTCCCAATCCGTCTTACTCACGGGTAATTCTTTCAGTCCAAATTTTCAAGGAAGAAAGTCAGCGCTCTCTGGTCATGGCTCGCGGCTTCGCTCCACCGAGGTAGCGGTCGACTCTCAGTGCCACGCCACCCCCGTATCCTCTCCGCAGCCTTTAAAAATGCTCTTCGTGGATCAGGGGGGCGCTTAAGGCACCCGCCGAGTCTTCAGTCCGCAGGCTTCCGCGCCTGCGGTTTTTAAGGGTCCCCGCGTCGCCGGCGCGGCAAAGACCCGTCCTCAGTAGAGCCGATTCCCTCCGCAGCTCGGAGGGAATCCGCCATTTCCAGATCGCGTCAACCCGGAAGTCCGAGCCATTTCAGATTATATACCCCCGATTTTCACTTCACACTGTTCATAGCTTGACATGCCAGATTTCCATTTAAAAGAATCACTCAGTATCTTACCCAAATTCACAATTCCTAGGTCACAACTAAGAAAAGCTGCATATAAGCAAAAGTTTTACAGGCTCTGGATTCAAGATTCAAAACTTCCTCATTTCTGTGATTACCTAATTATTACCAACACCAGTTCTTACTACTCTCAGGACTTGTTCACACTTCACTTGCCCCATTCCTGGAAAGCATGGGTCTAAGTGGTTTTCCATTTGCCTCCCTCCCCTCTGATTTTCCCAGGAAAACCCGTTTTTACCGCTGACTCAGAACAAACAACAGTCTGTGGAAAACACAATGGATGTTTGTTCCTATTCATTAGTAAAGAGTGGCTTTCTCCAGGGGAAAATGGCAGGACAAGCAGAAGTGTGAATGAGATCTCACAGATTTTCCTCTAATCAGTCCTATGCCATACCCTGGCACCTAATTACTTGGTCAGCATTACTCAGTTCATCTCAGCAACTGCTCTCTCAGGAGCTTTCGCTTCCCTTTTTCTTCTCCTAACCCTTCTAGTTTCACTTTGCAATTCAGCCTTCTCCTTTGCCAGCTGTCAGGGACTGGGCAGAGGAGGGATGGTGGAGACCACCTCTCCATCCTGCCCCTTTCAGGGAGGAGGAAGAGGAAGACAGTTTAGATTTACAACAGGGGTTTGCTGGAGATCACAGCTCAGAGGCAGATGAGGGGGAAAGTTGGGAAATAATGGGAGAGGAAGAGGAGGAAGAACCAGAGCAGCAGGTGGCTGACACGCTGTCATTAGAAAGCATCCCAGACCCCCCCCCCATCTCCCAGAACCCAGTGAGCCTTAAAAGTAGGAACGCAAAGAGCTTGAAGATAGAGGGCACGTAGCAGCACCCATAGAGGAGGTGATGAGAATGAGGAAGTGGGAGAGACGGGGGCTGGAGAATCACTCGGGACAATGCCATTATCCAAGAGGCTGGGTTCTCTCTCTGTAAAGTTTAAAATAAAAAAGGATGGTAATAAACCTTTCCTTGTCTTTACACTTTCCTGGGCAACCAGCTGGGAGCCGCTGACGGCAAGCACTTAAAGATGTAAGCAATTAAATCAATCTTGTAATAATCCAATAGTCCCCCTGAATAGTTCAATTAATAAAACCATTGCTCACATTTCCCCCTCTCTGACTTTTCCCAAGTCTAAAGAATGTAATATTATCCCATGCCTCTATGAAATTGCTGTCCTATATGCTATGCAGAACATATATCCATCTGCCAAAGTATACTGCATACCACCTATAAAACACTTAGCTCCAAGGTTCCAGCAATATCACCAGCATACCGAAGAGTCTGCCAAATTGTCCTTCTTGAAAAGATATCTCAAAAACTAAAAGTATCTGAAGGGCAGGGCTTGAATGATCATTGGTTGTTGTTTTTCTATATGGCATGGTTTTATTTCTTATATGAATATTGAGGTACACAGTTACTCTGTTCCAGCAGTATGTGCAAACATTTGGCTTATCTAAGACATTATAAAACCTTTATTCTTAATATTGATGGAGCTCAGAGGTGGAGAATACTTTTATTTTTATATAGCTTTATTATTTGTAATGGGAAGCTTTGCATGAGTTAATACATTATTGTTATTCCCTTGGTGATGCACTGCATCTTTGAACTTTTCTCGTTCCAGGCTATGGTGCTTTATGGTTTACATTTTAAATTATTTGCTTTCTTTATCTTTGCACTTTAAAAAGACAAATCTATTTTAAATTAAACTGCATACCTCCTACAAAATCCTTAACCCCAAAATTCCAAAGGCATCATCAACATACGGAGGGTACCATTCACTGACCACTCCCAGTGGCTTCATATAGATGTTAAACAGCATTGTAGATAAGTTGATTACCTTCAGTACCCCACAGCATAACTGCCAAGGGGTCATAAAAATCACCCATGGTTGCTCTCTGAAACCAGTCTTATAAGAAGGAGAGAAGGCACTGTAACACAGTGCTTCAGTCTCCCATCCCACAACAGGTGGTCCAGGAGGATACCATCAAAAGCTGATGAGAGAGCAAGAGTGACAGTTTTGAACTCCCCATGTCCCTCTCCCAGCAAAGGTCCCATCCATCAGGGAAACCCAAGGCCCATCCCACCCCCCAATCTAGGCATGAACCCAGAGAGAAATGGATCTCAATCAGAGATTGAAAACCCCTAGTCTGTAGGCCAGATTCAGCCCTCCTGGCATCTTGATTTGTCCTGCCCTGCCCTACCTAACTGCACCTATGATATAATACAATGTCAGGTGTGGGGCAGGTAAAGTCACATCTGTAGAAGAACAGTCAGGAATCTGAGAATGCACTGAAATCTAAACCTCCCTATTCCCAGTGATTCCGTTGCAGTCACCCACCATGGCTTTGCTTGCTTCACCCATTGTGTTTTCATAGTTTATAAATCAGGGAAGTAAGACCCTGAGAAGTGTCACAGTCTGCCAAATGATAAGCAATATCTTGAGCTGCATATTACAAGGTCCGTGCCAAGACACCTGTGTTTGCAAAGATCTTCAGCAGCACCAGAAAATGCCTCCCCCCTTCCGTGATTTTTCAGCTCCCTTTCGCAGAGAATGTTCACTTATTAATAAACATTCCCTCACTCTCAGTTGCTCTCAATTTTATCAAAGTGATGTCACCACATGGCCAAATATGATAGGCTGTGTGGTGTTCTGAAGTTACCCTGAAGGAACACGTGGGAGGAAAACAAATTGCAATAGCAAGTAGGAGAAACCATGACTCTAAGCGTGACTTTTAAAATCATGAATATTCACACAGAAGAAGGACATTACTTGCAGTGGGGTAGTACAAAGCCACCTACTAGACCAGTCTTACCCAAGTGAGTACCCGCCATAAGTTTTGCTCAACAATTTCTATGCACTGTAGCCAACATGGCCAATGACCAGGAATCATGGAGTCCACCCAGTCCTAAACACTTGGATTCTGAGTTCAGATTTGCATAACCACAGGCATACACACAGATCTCACAATCCCTATAATGAACCTCTTTTTGTATGCACCTACAAGCATATGTCAAGGAGGCGACCTGTTTTCTAATGAGCTCTATGGTGATCTTTCCATGTTTGGTAATTGCATCTGCAGAAGGATGGATCATAGCCTAAGGCTGGTGGTTTTCTGTTTTTCATTTGAGAAAAAGGGGTTTAGGAATTTCTGGGTTACCAAAATTGTTGATTTCTACCCCAAATTCCATTCAGTTAAACTATTTGTGATGGACAGTGAAATATTATTTTCCTTATCCTTGATGTTTTTCTTTCCTTGCTGTAAAGTGTTGTTCGGGAAAATTAAAAAGATGGAAAGATAGAGAGATACAGACAAACATTACAAAACTATTACTGGATTATACACTTTAATATATTTTCCTTGATCTTGGTTCTTGAAATTGCAAGCATAAGAAAAGTGTTGTGAGGGGAGCTGAGTTTCCCTATAATTTTTTGCCCAAAATGTCATGGCTTAACAGATTTGCCTAGCCTTCTAACTCTGTCTGATAATAAAGAAAAGATGGTGCTGGAAGCTGCTTTGATACAGGGTGAAAGTACATCATCTCCTCACTGCTGATTATTGAACATGTATAATTAATGCTTCGTAATTTCATTGTCGCTTAAAAGAAAAAGAAGAAAGGGCTAGGGATGCAAATGTAACTGTGACTATAACAGAATGCAGTTTGCCCAAAGCATGATTGATGGAGGAAATATAAAATGAAGTATGCTCAGCATTTTTTAGTGCTTACGCTATGTCCTCCTTATTTCCTCTGCGCAAAACATTCAGCTTATAGTGAAGCCTGACCCATATGGCAGATTCATGTGGAGAATAATAGATGTGATGTTTGCAGTCATTCTTCCTTTTCCAGGGCAAATGAGGAAAAATTATAGAACAGTATGAAAATCATGTTCGGAACTGACAGTGTCGGGAATGACACCAAAAGCATCAGCAGCACATTGGCTCATGATCACAAGAGAAGAGGCAGGGTAGTGGGGTGATGCCATAGTATTCTCAGGCCTGTGGCTCTGGGGCCAGCGCCAGGTTTTATCACTAACATGACATGCAAAGGCTTATTTCAAGAAAGAACTGTGTGTGGGATCATAGGTTTGTCTGCAAAACACACCCCAACTCTCCAAAGCTCTTTCCCTATAACCCAAAGGCACATGGCTTTGATGTGGAACAGAGCAAGCTGCCTCAGACTTAGTCAAACCCAAGATCCATCTAGCTTAATATTGTATACTCTCCATGCTCTCCAGGGTTTCTGAAATGGGACACATCCAGCCCTACTTTGACATGCTGGGGATTGAACCTGGGACGTTCTACATGCAAGGACCACTTAGCTGTGGTCCTTCTTCAGATAGAGAAACACAGGAAGCTGCCTTGTACTGAGTCAGACCATTGGTCCATCTAGCGCAGTACTGCTTATTCTGACTGGCAGCCATTTTCCAGGCTTTTAGGCTGGGGTCTCTGGCAGTCCTACCTGGAAATGCCAGGTATTGAATTTAGGAGCTTTTACATGCAAAGCAGATGTTCTACCACTGAGCTGCAACCCTTCCCCTAGTGCTCAGAGGAAACAATCTGCACATGCTCATGCTCGGCTAGCCGCATGAGAGGGCAGAAGCTTGCTCAGAGCCCCACATAAGATCATAGAATTGTAGAGTTAGAAGGGACCATGTGGGTTATCTAGTTCAACCCCCTGCAATGCAGGAATCATTTGCCCAACATGAGACTCAAACCCACAACCCTTGAGTTATGCTTTACCAGCTGAGCTATCCCAGCAGTCTATGAGCTGAGTGTAGAGGAATATAAAAGCCCCCTCCCAGGGGCCCGCTCTAGGTCAGCCCCCGCCCCCAGGCACTGTGTCAATGGCTCTGAGATTCTTTAGTAGAAAAAGCAAAACTGGAAAAGCTTCTCATAAGGTTGAAATAACCCTGCTTAGGTTGCCTTTGTGCAGGCTTTCATTTTATGGTGATTTCATGCACTCTTTTTTCTTTATTATTATGCCCTTTGGTTTAAAAACAATGTGTCATGATATTTAAATGAAAGCCTATTGCCAGTGACGGCCCAGAATCATGCAACTTAAGTCAATGGAGGATGTCATTTAATGACTAGAGAGCAATCCAATTGCTTTCCTGCTGTGATGTGCACATTTAGTGACTACTGCTGTTCTTGGGGGGGGGGATGGGGCAATATCACTGCTGCTCATGACACCTTTTGGTACATTTTCTCACTAAGACCAAGATAAAAGTTTGATTAAAAGTTTAAGTAGCTATGGTTTGGTTTAGTGTTTTTTCTAATGGCTCTTCCTCTGGGTTAGCACAAAGTAGAAAAGGAAGCAAAATCTTAAAAGGATTTCCTGCTTGAAATATGAACCCTCTTAAGTTTTAGTGGCAAAGCCAAGTCTGTAAAATGAAATCATTTCACTGACAACAGATGCAGGGAGAAGAATTGTAGAAGAGTCACATACATCTGCTGTTGCGGGTGACCCAATCTAGGTGGCCATGTGTCCTGCTTTACTGAGTACCGTCCTCTATTTCAAGAGCTGTCAAGCCCAGTCCTTTATTGAAAAAGGGCTCTTTGGTTCCAGGAAAAGAACTATAAGAAGGGAAACCCAAACCCCTGAAGCTGCCCATCTGTAATTAGCACTTGGACAACAGACTGAGCAGGCACTCAGTAGGTCATCATGCCATCCATACTGGGAAAAGGGCAGTGGGGAGGTGGGGGGGACGACAATGCAGGCTGGAGTCTCTGCCTACATGGGCATCTGTGTTGTAAACACATCCAACACATGGAGGAGAGTGCTATCAATGGCTACTACCCACAATGGCTATCCTCTGCTGCCACAGTTGGAGGAAGCAATGCTTCTGAGCACCAGTTGCTGGAAACCACAGGAGGGGAGAGTGCCCTTGTGCTCATCATCCAGAAAATCTCTTCTATCATTCTTGTGCTTATCCTTTGCTTTCCCTCTTTGCAATGTTTCTGTCTCAGATTCTCCCTTTCTCTCTCCTCTTTCTTTCTCTCCAGTTTGTTGCCCAGCCCAACTGCCAGCAGCTGCTAGCGACGCTTTGGTATGATGGCTTTCCCGGATGGCGGCGAAAGCATTGGGTGGTCAAGCTCTTGACATGCATCACCATTGGACTGCTGTTTCCCGTGCTTTCTGTGGCCTACTTGATTGCCCCTAAGAGCAGGCTGGGACTGTTCATCAAAAAGCCATTTATAAAGTTTATCTGCCACACTGGCTCCTACCTTACCTTTCTCTTCATGCTCCTACTGGCATCGCAGCACATTGTCAGGACTGACCTCCACATGCAGGGACCTCCTCCAACCATCGTTGAATGGATGATCCTCCCCTGGGTTCTAGGTAAACCACTGAATGCAAAAGCATGTGAGGGTTTATGGGATTTGCATGCACATTAATTTGGTTTGGGGTGCTGTTTCCATGCAAATAGGTGTAGCACCATAATTTCCAAATCAGTAGCTATTGTCTCTTCTGCAGGTGAAAAATGGTCAAATAGTATCCTGAATTTAGCCTGTTTTTGCTACCAGTTTGGGATGGGGCTGAGGGAAGAAGATAGGTATATTTTTTCCCTTTTCTTTTCCTCATTTGTCATTAGTTTGTGCTTCTGATTAGGGTTAGCCAGGTGGTACAAGTGAGTTAAAATATTTATAGGGGCAGCAGTGAAATGGTGTACAGTACAGTTTGTGAGGCACACTCTGCACTGTCACACCTTGGGGAAGCACTGTGACAGAGCACATGTTTCACATTCAAAAGGTCCCTGGTCCATTCCCTCACAGCTAGTAACAGTAGGTACTGAGTAAGATCTCTGGAGAGCTTCTGCCAGTCAGAGGAGCCAATGCTGGGCTAGATAGCTTATACCTGAAGGGAGGATTTAACGGTGCAACAGAATGCCCTAGATCAAACCTGTCTTTGATTTCTGAGCCTGAAGACATGGCTGCAAGACAAGAGAAAATAGCCATTTACAATCTGTGAATTATTTAGCTTGTTCTCTGTGTTTATTCAAATGTTATTCTGAGTATTATATTTTTTTTGTCAGGAGTGGGGAATTTGTGGCCCTCTAGATGTTGCTGAAATACAGCTCCCATCATCCTTGACAACTATCTAATAACACCTAGAAACCTATTGGAGTCTGCAGATTTTTAATGTGCCACCAGCCCCCTAAGTACAATTCTGTATTTGGGAATGGAAATGAGCCAAGGTATTTTGAACTTGGGATGGGCAATCCCCCTCAGTCCTAAGCTATTGGCCAGGCTGGCTGGGACTGATGGCAGCTGGAGTCTAGCAACATAGGCTCCCCATCCCTGCTTTAGGCAAACAGATACTGCATTTCACCACATAATGATTGCATTTATGGTGCCTTTTTTTTCCTTTCCAAAAATGGGGGATGCAGTGAATTGCACGTTGGAGGCAGAGGAACAGATTGGGGATGGGTGGCAGAGGTGGTTGCTGCTTCCCCTCCTTGTCTGGGTCCCAGAGCACAAGCCCAAGGTTAGCGGCAGCAGTGGCAGTGGCAATGGCGGCAGCAGCAGCCTTAGCAGCCTCACCTCCTCCTGCTACCTCTGCTCAGGCAGGTGGGAGTGAGCAGGCTTCTTGGCTGGGTCCAAGCCAAGGCCAGAGCACACGGTGAGAGCCAACGGCACTGGCTTAAAGCAGGAGCCCCATGGCCAAGCTGCCTCCTTGCCTCTCAACTCCATGCGTTGCAAAGTGGCGGCAAGGGCAGCAGCAGCCCGGGCCTGGCTTTACCTTGCCTTGCCTCCTCCAGATACTGTAACTCCAGGTACAGTCCTCAGGACCCAGACTCCCAACCTCACTGCCTCAGGAGCCCCCATGCTGATCCCCATCTCGCCTCCCAATTTCCCCTGCAACTATTATGTGGGAAATGCCCTGGGACCGATTTTAGGGTCTGAAAAAGGGGTGTAGGACTATTACAAGGTGGCGACCAGTATGCGGTGAAATACGGTTGATACATTTGTACAGGTGCTGTTTCCAAGAGCTGCACCTAGAAAACCAGCTGCCAAGAATATGAGAGCCATGCTGGATTGGCACAGTGGCATTCTGCTCTCATAGCACCCATCCAGATGCCTGCAAGCAGACTGTAGGGGAAAATTCACTCCCCTTTGTCTCAACTTTCCCTGTAGGAGATTTTTTCCTACAGGTGCATCCTTTGAAAACAGCCCCTCTGCAGATGGATGGAGATCATCACACTCACTTAAAATAACTCATCATAATAATTCTCGCAAAGGTCAAATAATGGAACGATAATGGATGTTGTTTTAACTAAAGCTCTCAAAAACATTTTACTGGGTGAGCTGGATGATTCATGTGGGCAAAGTGGGCTTTTTTGTTTTTCCTTTCCTTCCAGTGATTTTTTTAATGTCCACTTCAACCTGTATGCAGCACTAGTCAAATGTTAAGAGTGAAAAGCTAAGCTTTCTCAGGTATGAAGTGCTAGATGGTGACATTGTCTCTTTTTGTCCTGCTGTTCTATATAAGGGGATTAGCTTAATTAGGATGAGCCTGGCAAATAAGCACGCTTCCATAAACACACATATTTCTTCGCCTCTTTCAGGTTAAGCTGCCCTGACCTCAAAGCAGCTGTGGGCATATAGGAGAACTCAAGCTATGAGGAAAACATATCCAGTCATTAGCTCCTGGACTATTAGCATCATGGATGATTAGCAAGCTTTCAGCCTAAGAAAGAATGCTCTCCCAGCATTATTAGAATGTTCCAGCAGCGGCACTTTTATTTGGTGGACATAACAGCCAGCCACATATAGATTTCCAGCTTATTTCATGCACTTCACAAACCCTTACACAGGAAACACAGAGGGTCGCTAGACATTTTGACAGATTCAGTCTCCTTGCTGCTACACTAAACTACATCAGTGAAGAAAATGTACTGTAGATTGTGGCTGCAATTTGATGTCACTATAAGCCATAGTCTGTTATGACAGGAACATGCCTAGCCTTACCATGGCTGCAAAAATAAGTGCCTCTGAGTCTCTACTTTTGCTATGAAGGAAGCTGCCTGTGAATAAGAGTCAGGCTATCAGGAGCTTGTGAGCAGGACTAGTTAACAGGGGTGTTTGCAAGGGGAGCGGAGTTGGAGACGGGAGACCCCAAGGTCTGCATCATGGTGCAAGAGGCATGAACAAGAGGCATGAATGGTGAGGGAGCTGCTGCAGTGACCTTCAGCACCTGTGCCATGTTTGTTTTCTCGCCTGAGCGTGTACGAAGGCACACATGCTGCAAGTGTAAGTTGGTTGCCTGATCAGCTTTACAGGAAGGTACAAGGGGAACAACTATCTTGAACCTGATCCTTACCAGTAGGGAAGAACTGGTATATGAGGTAGAAGGGTCTGAAACCCAAGCCCTTTGACGAACAGTTGGAGAGATGTGATATGATACGCATCTTCAACAAGCTAAAGCGCTGCCACATGGAAGATGAAGCAAGTTTGTTTTACGTAGCTCCAGAGGGTAGGACCTGAACCAATGGATTCAGATTACAAAATAGTAGATTTGGATTAAACATTAGGAAGAACTTTCTAATGTTAAGAGCTGTTCAACCATGGAATGGACTGCTTCTGAAGGTGCTGGGATTGCATTCCTTGCAGGTTTTAAAACAGATGTTGGATGACCATCTGTCTGGGATTTTTTGGCTGTATATCATGCATTGCAGGGGGCTGAACTAGACCAGGGGTGGCCAACTCCCAAGAGACTGTGATCTACTCACAGAATTAAAAACTGGCAGTGATCTACCCCCTTTTGGGGGGTTCAGGCCAAAGTTGTTGAACTTTTTTTAGGCAGGAGGAAAGCCCCAATTTTTGAGGATTCAAGCCTAAACTCAAGGGAGAAAGGGGAACAGCCACTCATCAACAGATTGCTGGGGAAACAAACAGCCTCACTGAGTAAACCCCGTTTTCTGTTCTCCAGATTGTGTGACAATGGAGGGCAGGACGAGGGGGCAGGGCCGGATTCTTTTTTTACCAGTGCTAAGGAAAGGGACCCAGCGATCAACCATGATCTACCAAAACCTCCCGGGGATCTACCAGTAGATTGTGATTGACCTGCTGGACATCCCTGGACTAGATGACCCTTGGAGTCCTTCAATGAGTCATCTAGTCCAATTTGATGCATTATTTTTAAAACAGAGTTCTCCAGCTAAGTTGTATACAGAGTAGACCCACTGAAAGTAATGTATCTAAGTTAGGCATGTCCATCAATTTCAGTGGATCTACTCTGAATAGGACTGATGTTGGCTGCTACCCAGAGTAATAGCATCACATCATCACTCAGATTTAGTGATGCAGCCAATCAGATATAGCCATGTGATGGCACTACAAAGCCAGTTCAGAGTGAATACAAAACTTCACTCTGAATGGGAGAACTTCTCTCTGTGTCAAAGCCTCATCCAGACACACAAATATCCCTGAAAGGTTAATTCTCCTGACTGCAATTAATCTCACATAGATCTCATGGGACCTAAAGGCAGGGGCAGACCTAGGGGTTATTTAGGTTGGCCCCCATCAAGGATGCAGGCCCAGTGAGGCACAAAAATCCTGTCTCTGCACTCTGGATTGGAGTGGCCAGGAGCCTTCCCATCCATGCACTCCCTGGGCCACTCCTATGCTGCTCTGAGCAGCTGGGCAAGGTGCACAGGCTCCTCTGGGTGTCTCAGCAGAGGAATCCAGTTGCTGTTATGGGACTTTGCAGCAGTCCTGCGGGCCCCTCAGTGGGCCAATGGCAATATTAGAAGTGTGAGTGGAGTGCCTTGTAGGGCTTAGAGCAAAGAAAGACAGAGAGAGCAGGAGGGGGGAAAAGGAAGGGAGGGCGGAAGGAGGCAGAAGGAAAGGACTGAGCAGAGAGAGGCAGACAGACTGACGGAAGAGGAAGAGGAGGGGAGGAGCAGAGCTCAATGGCACAGAGGGAGTCACTGTCATAATGTGAAAGGCAACAAAAAGTAAACTCCTTTAGTTTCTTGTTCGTGGTCTCTCCCAGTTTTGGAGGCACCGATACATCTCCTTGTCAAGGGTGCAAGGGAGCCTAGGTCCGCATCTGCCTACAGGCAAGCTGAAATTATGAATAAAAAAGACAGGTTGATTTTAAAAGGGGGGGGGACAAACCATCCCATTGCAGCTTTGCATTGTATTCTTACAGCTCAGCTGCACAGCTTCTAAAAACGAAGCTGAGAGTGATTATCTGAGTTGAAACACCAGAACAGCGGGAACTAGTCATTGCGTAAAAGAACATGCTCACAGCACATGCCTGCAAGCAGGCTCCTAACTAGGTAGTATTTCTTAATGCCCCTCTCTCTGTCTCTGCCTTTGTTTAAATTGTGCAAAACACCTCTGCGGAAACAAAAGGGATTACAGGGGAACAAACAAGCAAAGGATGAATTGGTTGTAAATAAAATGATGGTGCTTCTTTTGTTTCGGGTGTCTTCTTACTGTTTCAATCTTGTCTTTAACAGTCAAAATAAATTAAAAAATTGTCGAGTAGCACCTTAGATCATGGCCACTGGTCCCATCACCTCCTGGCAAATAGAAGGGGAAGAAATTGAGGCAGTGAGAGATTTCACTTTCTTGGGCTCCATGATCACTGCAGATGGTGACAGCAGCCACGAAATTAAAAGACGCCTGCTTCTTGGGAGAAAAGCAATGACAAACCTAGACAGCATCTTAAAAAGTAGAGACATCACCTTGCCAACAAAGGTCCGTATAGTAAAAGCTATGGTTTTCCCAGTAGTGATGTATGGAAGTGAGAGCTGGACCATAAAGAAGGCTGATCGCTGAAGAATTGATGCTTTTGAATTATGGTGCTGGAGGAGACTCTTGAGAGTCCCATGGACTGCAAGAAGATCAAACCTATCCATTCTTAAGGAAATCAGCCCTGAGTGCTTCCTGGAAGGACAGATCCTGAAGCTGAGACGCCAATACTTTGGCCACCTCATGAGAAGAGAAGACTCCCTGGAAAAGACCCTGATGTTGGGAAAGACTGAGGGCACAAGGAGAAGGGGACAACAGAGGACGAGATGGTTGGACAGTGTTCTCGAAGCTACCAGCATGAGTCTGACCAAACTGCGGGAGACCGTGAAAGACAGGAGTGCCTGGCGTGCTCTGGTCCATGGGGTCACGAAGAGTCGGACACGACTAAATGACTAAACAGCAACAACAAAGCATCTTAGAGACCAACTAGGTTGTTCATGCACACAAAAGCTTATACCCAGAACAAACTTAGTTGGTCTCTAAGGTGCTACTTGACAATTTTTTAATTTTTTAATTTATTTCGACTGTGTAAGACCAACACGGCTGCCTACCTGAATCTTGCTTTAACAGGTTGTGTTTGTCTCCAAAAAGAAATATATAGTGGGGCTATTGGTTAAACTGCAAAGGGAAGGCATTGTTTCATAGCAAATGAAGTATTTCCTTCTTTAAAGGGGGGAGGGGGAGAAAAATATGAAATGCCTCCTTCTAAAAAAGGAGGGAGACAAACGGAAAGAACAGTCACGTTCCATGCAGACGGCATGGCAGTAACTATAGTAACAATTCTAACAATGATTACTCGCAGTGAATGTAACATATGGGGTTCTTCATCAGAATCCACTCCACTGATTTGTTTGAACAGGCAAAAGAAAAAGAAGAAGATGATTTTGGTAGAAAAATAAAACATTCCTTAACCAGTCTCATCATGATGATGATACTGAAATCACAGTTCAAAAGAAAGTGAAAGATAAGATTTTGTTAAGTTTTCATGAGGCCAGGGTGCATCCAAATAAGTTTCATTAGTACAAGGATCTACATTTGTACAATGAACCTTCCCACCTCCCTCTGCCTGACCACACGCTCCTTGGGTCTGTTCTGGGGGCCTCCCCCAACCCTCTGGAGCAGATCCGTAGAGGGCAAGGGATGCACAGAGGGAGGAGAGCATGCAAAGTTTCACAGGGCAAGCAAAAATCATTGCACAAATGGAACAAGTGCAATGGATGCCTCTCATTGATTCAACTGTAGCACCTTAAAGACCAACTAAGTTAGTTCTTGGTATAAGCTTTCGTGTGCATGCACACTTCTTCAGATACACGTATCTGAAGAAGTGTGCATGCACACGAAAGCTTATACCAAGAACTAACTTAGTTGGTCTTTAAGGTGCTACAGGAAGGAATTTTTTTATTTTGACTATGGCAGACCAACACGGCTACCCATCTGTAATTGATTCAACTCTCTCTTTCTCTGTTGTTTAGTGACCATAAGGAAATGGAAGGGTCCAACATGGCTGGGTGCCTTTTCTTTTTGTTTCATTTGCTTGTCTTGTTCATTGTTTTTTCTTGCTGGGCGAATGTAGATAGAATTGATATTATATTTTGATAAAGCTCAATTAATGCATATTCAGGCCTGTAGTGATAGGATAAAAAACAATAAACTGGTAGTGGTGAAACATATTGTGAGGGTTTGATTAGCTGCTTGTGCGTGAAAACGTGCTCCCTCAGAGTTTGTGCGCCCCCACAAACCTCCGTGTGTGACGGAGCTCCTCAGACATGTCTGCTCTAGTCACTAGTAGAGTCCGACAGTGGCTGCCTGCGGAAGCGTTTCCAGCAAAGAAGTTCCTTAACGGAAACGCGTCTCCTGGACTCACGGCGTGACAGTTTCCTGCGAGGTATGGGTCTCCCTATGGGAGACTCCGATACCTCCCCACTGTTCTCGCTGGAAGCCTCCCTGAGCCCTCCCTCCTGCTCGCATTCCCTCAGAGACCCACTCCTCCCCCTGCTGGTCCCTGCTTCAGCAGTTGAGTCTCTTTCATCCTGCCTGAGTCCCTCCACCACCTGATGCTCTGATGGCAGTTCCCTGACATCCACTTCCCCTCCAGGGCCCCCCTCACCCCCTCCCAATTCCTCCCCCCTGGGAGGTGAAGGGCTAAAACCCCGAAACGAATCTTCCTCATCTTCTGACGTCTCGAACAATTCTCTCCATCGATCGTCGTACTGGCCAGCTGAATCCTCCTCCTCTTCAGAATCTGGGAACCCCTCCAACTCCTCTTCCTCGTCGGTGGTGGCAAAGTATTCCCTTCGGAACCTCGCTACAGGCTGAGGTTTACGTGGGAACCTCTGATGAAAAGTCTCTATTAAAACCTCGTCATTGACATCCTCTGCCCTAACCCAGGTGTTTTCCGACTCCGGTTCCCCTTCCCACATTACCAAATACTCTACTTGATCTCCCTTCCACCTGGAATCGAGGATCTCCGCTACATGGTAGCTGTGTTCCTTCTCCTCCATTGCTGGTCCCCTAGTGACCCTCCCCTCACTGTCTCCTCTATACGGTGACAGCAACGACCTGTGAAAAACTGGGTGCAGCTTCATGTGGTTCGGTAACCGGAGCCTGAAAGCCACTGGATTGACCTGCTGTATGACTTCAAACGGACCCAGCCTTTTGGGTCTTAATTTCTTACAACCTCCTTTGAATGGCAACCCTTGGGTTGACAGCCACACCTGGTCCCCCACCCTGATGCTTTCACCTTCCCTTCTGTTTTTGTCTGCTTGCCTCTTATATTCCTCCTTAGCCCTGTTTAAGTTGAGTTGGAGCTGGCGATGGATCGCTTCCATTTCTTCCACGAACTGTTCTGCAGCTGGAACGCTCCAGTTCTCCCCCTCCCCCCCTGGGAAGGCTCTGGGATGGCACCCGTGATTAGCCAAAAAGGGGCTCATCCCCGTGGACACGTTCTCTGCATTGTTGTAGGCAAATTCTGCCAACGCCAGCTTCTCCACCCAATCATTCTCTCTGTCATTAACATAACACCTCAAATATTGTTGGAGAACCCCATTTGCTCTTTCCGCCTGCCCGTTGGTTTCAGGATGACGGGCCGTCGAGAAATTAACCTCTACATGCAGTAAGCTCATGAGCTTCCTCCAGAACCTGGAAGTAAATTGTTTCCCTCGGTCTGAAACCACCCTCAAGGGGGCGCCATGCAACCTAAACACATTCTCTACAAACAATTTGGCGGTTTCTTCTGCTGTAACCGCATGTGAGCAGGCTATGAAGTGGGCCATTTTAGTTAACAGGTCTACTACAACCATGATGGCTGTTTTCCCTCTAGACCTTGGCAGATCAGTCATGAAATCTATTGCCACTGCTTCCCACGGTCTCTCAGGTGTGGGCAGTGGTTCTAATAAACCAGCCGGCGCCTGCCTCTCCCCCTTGGCTCTTTGGCATTGTTCACACCCTCTCACATACTCCCGCACATCTTCCCTGACCTTGGGCCACCAAAATTCCCTGGTAACCAGCCACATGGTTTTGTGTTGCCCAAAGTGCCCTGCTGTGGGGCTATCGTGCAGCTGCTTGAGTACTTTCTCCCTCAATTCCCCTTCAGGTATATATAACGCTCCCTTATAATACAATGCCCCATTTCTCTCCTCAAAACCACCGGGTTTGTCTTCCTCCCCTCTGAGATCCCTGAGTTTCCCCTGGGCGTATGCATCCTGCACCGTACCCTCTACCAATTCCCTTTGCCCCACCAAAGTCGCCCCACACACCCAGCGGTCCTCTGGAATGATATGGGTTTCTTCGGGTGCTCCCTCCCCCTCCAAATATTCAGGTTTGCGTGAGAGAGCGTCCGCCCTAACATTCTCTGGGCCTGGCACATAACAAATCTCAAAGTTAAATTTGGAGAACTCTTGGGCCCATCTCAACTGCCTTTGGTTGAGCACTCGCGCCGTTCTCCAGTACTCTAGATTTTTATGGTCCGTGCACACTTGCACTTTATGTTGTGCACCAACTAGCAGATGCCTCCATCTCCGGAACGCCTCATGAATAGCAAGCAGTTCTCGGTCGTACACCGTGTAGTTCCTCTCGGATTTGTTCAGCTTCCGCGAGAAGAAGGCACACGGACGCCACTCCGACTCCTCCTTCCCCGGCTGCAGAAGAAGCACCGCCCCTATGGCTCTGTCAGATGCGTCTGTTTCAACCCTTAGCTTCTTTCGTAAATCCACATGCAGAAGTTGTTCTTCAGAGGCGAAGGCCCTTTTCAGTTCCTCAAACGCTCGCTCCGCCTCCGCCGTCCATACAAACTTCTTCTTACTGCTGAGACAGTCAGTGATGGGCGCCGTCAGATGGGCGAAGTTGCGGATGAACTTACGATAAAAGTTTCCAAACCCTAGGAACCTCTGCACATCCTTCTTGGTTTTGGGTGTTTTCCATTCCAGCACTGCCTGTACCTTGCCGGGATCCATGGCCAATCCCTTGTCTGACAGGCGGTACCCCAGGAATTCCACCTCCTTGGTATGGAACCGACACTTCTCCAGTTTGACCCACAGCCTGTTGGCTTGCAGTCTGCTCAACACTTCTCTGACGTCTCTCACATGTTGCTCCTCATTCTCAGAATACACCAACACATCATCTAGAAAGGCAACGCAATTCTTGTAGAGCAAAGGGCCCAGCACGTGGTTCATAAAAGATTGAAAACACGCGGAGCCTGCTTGTAATCCAAATGGCATAACGAGGTATTCAAACGCCCCCAAAGGGGTAAACATGGTGGTTTTCCATTCATCCCCTTTCCTTATGCGTATCAGGTTGTACGCCCCCCTTAGATCCAGCTTTGTGAAAATCTTTCCCTTCCTCACCATGGTCAAAATATCATCAATTCTGGGCATAGGGAACGCCACCGGTTCAGTCACTGCATTCAGCCGCCTAAAATCACATACAAGTCTCGGCTTGTCCGCATTTTTTTTGTCCACAAAGAACACTGGGCTCCCCCCTGCTGCTTTGGACTCTCTGATGAAGCCTCTCTTCAGGTTCTTGTCAATGAACCCTCGCAACTCCTGCATTTCCCTGTCTGACATGGCATACAACTTGCCCACGGGAAGCTGTGCTCCAGGGAGTAAATTGATCTGACAATCAAAGGGTCTATGAGGTGGTAGTTGGTCAGCTTCCTTCTCACTGAACACGTCGCTGAGATCTGCATACTGTGGTGGTACCTTCACCTTCCCCATTACTTCAGTCCCTGCTAGGGTGGCTTGGGCCCCTACTGAACCCTTCTCCCCTTTGCAGTGTTCTAGGCAATGTGCTGAACCAAAGGACACCACTCTTTGATGCCAGCCAACCAGCGGATCATGTAGAGCTAGCCAGCTCATTCCCAAAATAATGGGAGCGCCTCCCAGGGTGGCCACATTAAACGCTATCAGTTCTGTGTGCCTTGCCACCCTCATTATCATTGGGACAGTCTGCAAGCGGACTCCTCCTCCCAACAACTCCCTGCCATCGATCGTGG
This sequence comes from Podarcis bocagei, assembly GCF_964188305.1. Lineage (NCBI taxonomy): Eukaryota > Metazoa > Chordata > Lepidosauria > Squamata > Lacertidae > Podarcis > Podarcis bocagei. The sequence continues at coordinate 25,859,264 of NC_138140.1, forward strand.
TCACCTGCAGGGGGTTGCTTAAAGGGATAGTCTGTATCTGGTGTTCAGCAGCAAACTCCTTGCTCATAAAATTGCAGGAGCTGCCTGAGTCCAATAGCGCCTTTATTTTTAGGGGGTGCCCATTCTGCAGCTCTAGCGACACTTCAATCACTAGAGCAGGTCGAGGAGCTTCTGGCACGGGCACTTTCACTGCTCTTTGGCCTGGCTGCAGTGCCCCAATTGTGGCAACCAGGCGTTGGCTTTTACCTGCTCCGCTCCCCCTTCTTCTCCCCCCTCAACAGCTCCCACCATCCCTTGCCATTCCTTCCTCTGGGGGCAGACTCTGGCAAAGTGGCCTGGCTGTTGGCAGAGATAGCATTTCCGGGGGCCCTTTCCCTCCTTCTTAGCTCCCTCGCTGGTTTTTGAAAATGCGCGCGCGCGCGCTGTTCCGATTTCCATCGGCTCTGCCGGCGGGAAAGCTGGCTCAGGAATGTCTGGAATGCGGAACTCCTTCCAACGTTCCCCTCTCCCTTCCCGCCTCTCCAAGGCTCTTGCCTCCTGCCGCGCTCCTATGGTCAGCGCAGATTTGGTCAGCTGATCCATAGACTCCGCCCTGGGGCTCCGTGCCAGCTCGTCTTTCACCCCCGAAGAAAGACCTTCTTCAAATAGCATTTGAACGGGTGCCGCCGATAAATCCCAACTCAGTCTGTGAATCAGCATGGTAAACTCAGTCCAATATTCACGGACAGATCGACTCCCCTGCTTACAAGCCATTAGCTGTCTGCGCACCACCCCTTCCTCAATATCGCTGGAAAACATGATATCCATTGCTCGAAAGAACTTCATTGTGTCCTTTAGTATGTCATTGTGCGTTGCCATTAGGGGTCGAACCCAGTCTCTAGCCCCTTTCTCAAGATGCCCAATTACAAAAGCAACTCGCGATTCCTCATCAGGGAACTCATCGAACTGCACATTAAGGGCATATTGCATCTCTGTCCTAAAAGCATGGTAGTCCTTGGGGTCCCCCCCAAATTTCTGCACCAATCCTGGTACCTTTCTGGGGAATTGAGTGGCTCTCCCCTTCTTGTCTGCATCCTGAGCCCTTCTCTCCTCCAGCCTCGCCGTCTGCAGGGCCAGTTGAACCTCCAACGCTCGGTATCTATCTTCCAAGCTTGGACCAGCTCCAGCCCCTGCTCCTCCGGTTCCGGTTGGTTCGCTCATGATGCCTTCTCTTGCACAGGCAGCGTACAAAGACTGTCGGACTGCTGTGAGGGTTTGATTAGCTGCTTGTGCGTGAAAACGTGCTCCCTCAGAGTTTGTGCGCCCCCACAAACCTCCGTGTGTGACGGAGCTCCTCAGACATGTCTGCTCTAGTCACTAGTAGAGTCCGACAGTGGCTGCCTGCGGAAGCGTTTCCAGCAAAGAAGTTCCTTAACGGAAACGCGTCTCCTGGACTCACGGCGTGACAGTTTCCTGCGAGGTATGGGTCTCCCTATGGGAGACTCCGATACCTCCCCACTGTTCTCGCTGGAAGCCTCCCTGAGCCCTCCCTCCTGCTCGCATTCCCTCAGAGACCCACTCCTCCCCCTGCTGGTCCCTGCTTCAGCAGTTGAGTCTCTTTCATCCTGCCTGAGTCCCTCCACCACCTGATGCTCTGATGGCAGTTCCCTGACACATATCATCCCCTTTTTGGGTCTTCCAATTCTAGGCAGAATCAATGTTTGGAGGGTGAGCAGACACTCCATTTAGGAACACAGGAGGCTGCCTATTTGGTCTATCCAGGCCGGGGACATTCCCAGTCCTTCCCGGAGATACCAGGAATTGAACCACGGACCTCCTGCATGCAAAGCAGATGCTCTACTACGGAGCTATATAATAATTTGCACACAAAAAATTAATGCATGAAAGTCAGGGAGGCTGATGAGTAGCCCCAGTCTCCCTCTTTGCATTGACTCTACATGGAATTTGATGGGGCTGAAAAGGGATATAAATGGACACACAGATATGGATGGTGTGTAAAGCTACGTTACACAGAGCTGGCTCACTGAACTGGCCCATCTCACCGTCCACTGTCCCTCTTTAACTGGCAGAAACTCTTTAAGGTCTCAGCTTGGCAGAGGCTTTACCAAGAGAAGGGACTCAGTTGCAGGAACTGAGCACCAAAGGCTTGCTTCAGCATGGTCCACTGTCACGTCTCCAGTGCGCAGCCTGAATGCCAAAATGGGGAAATCAAAAGCCACTATTATGCTTGGGTCAAGAGGGGTGGCATGAACAGTCTCTAACAACTTAGGAAAGAGACTGTCTCTAATAAAAAAGGAAAGAGATGCTCCCCTCCCACCTCCAAATAGCTTTTTTTCAAAGTTAAGCTGAATTTTCTCAAAGCAAACTGCTCTTGCTGCACTTCCATCTTAATATAAAAACGGTTAAATGTACGCTTCTTCCAGGGGCTTTTAAACCTTTTCCATTTGAAGTGGCAGCTCAGCTACTTATGCTTGTACTAGTCCTTCCACATCAAGCCATATTTCACATCCTGTCAGAGCAGACTACTTAAAAGCAGCATCATTATGTTTTTTCAGAAACAAAGGAGTGGCAAAAGGGGATCGCTGAATCTTGCTTCTGAGCCACTGCTTTTAAATAGTGTTTTCATAACGTCCTGTTTACTCTGCTTTGGTGGCCAGTGAATATGTCTCATGGAAATGAACTCTCTTTCCTTAGGTTTTATCTGGGGCGAAATCAAAGAAATGTGGGACGGAGGCTTCAATGAGTATGTTCACGACTGGTGGAACCTGATGGATTTTGCAATGAACTCTCTCTACCTGGCAACGATCTCTCTGAAAATTGTTGCATATGTCAAGGTATCATTACCATGGAGCATGTGTGTGTGCACTCGTTAGCACTGGGGTAGCTAACCTGTGACCTGCAAGTCACATTTATGCTCTTAAGGGTTTTTTGTAGCTCCCCCATAGCCTCCCCCCCATTTGTCATTTTTAAATTAAAAAATCACTTACTTTAAAAATAACAATACATGTTTTTACTGACCACTTCCATGTGTAAGTAAATGCCAAAAGCGTCTTGTGACCCCCTTCAAATCTTTTTTTTTTTTTTTACCATCCACTTTTGCAACTCTTGACATTGGGCCCCCAAAAACATTAGTCACTCCTGCTTTAGTGTCAGGCTTCTCCAAGATATTGGCTTTCTTTCTTTCTTTCTCTCTCCCTGCCAACCTGTGGGTCCTCAGATGTTGTTGAACTACAACTCCCATCACCCCTGGTTAGCAAGGCCAGAGTTCAGGTATGATGGGAGTTGTAGTCCAACAACATCTGGGGACCCACAGGTTGAGAACCGCTGGAACATATCAAATTCTCTGTGAATTCTATGATTACATTACAATTTGGGGGTATGATCAAGTTCAGGTATTTCCTGTTTGCATATCTGGAGTCTTGGGGATGTCTGCTTCTTCACCCTTTGAACTTTTTGACACAGACTCACCTCTCCCCCCACCCCTTATTGGCCTCATTCATGGTTCTTAGCATCTTGTCTGCACTAGCACTAACCACATCAAGCTCTTAACCAGGGTTTGCAAACTCAGTTCAAATAAATGCTGATTTCAAATCCTGATTAGAAGTAGAATCCTATACGTGTATGCTCAGACATAATCCTGATGCATGTGGGACTTACTCTCAGATGTATAGTATTGTGGTCCGCAATGTGAACTTGGTTGCCATCAAATGCAGCTGTAAATGTCAAACTATGGCTAGGGTGGACTTGGAAAGTGATGATGAATGAGTAACCAGTTCCTTATCCGACACCCACTTTGCAAACCGTGGTGTTCAAGAAGCCAGTGTTACATGCATCAGAAATGTATCTTGCTTGTGCACCAGGTGCCCAAATAAGGATTTTTCTTCTATCCCAAGCAGCTGTGTCACTATCTACATGTATTGATGATGGATGGTGCAAGGTGGGCAGTGATACAACTGCATTTTAACAGTTTTAGAATTTAACAATGAAACACCAGAGGATTGCAGCACCAACAGATCAAAGGCAACAAAAGAAAGAGGGGAGATCTGAAACCATGCAAGTTAACATTTATTAGATAATTGTGGAGTTTGAGCACCAACCTCTCTTCAGAAGTCAAGGCAGTGCTCACCTGACCTCCTATCACTGGCATCGCTGCACATTTCCAGGAGGGAAAGGGGAAGGGGCATGTTGGCTGGGAGGGTGAAACAGTGCAAACACACCCGCAGGGTTGGCTCCACCTGCACATTAGCACCATACCAACCATCCCACCACTTATCCCTCCTAGTCAGGTGTAGTGACACCAGTGATGGGAATCAAGTAAGCACAGCCACTCTTCCATACTGACTGCTACTGTACATGTCTGTGCTCACGGGTTACTTGAATTCATGAGTTACATGTGCTACCCTGAAGGTGTGACATTTGGCATCTTTTATGTGGAACCTGTTGCTTTGCAGGGCGTTGGACTAGATGACCCATTTTCCAGCTCTACAGTTCTATTATTCTAAGACATGGGGGCCAATTGCACTGTGCCATTATTTGCTTTAATTATTTATGAGGTGTTGTCCAGAAATCACCACATCCTAATTTTGGACCTAAACATAGGAAAAGATTGGTTTATTTGCAGGATGAAAATGGCAGCATCTAAACTGGTTTTTTGACTTGGAGCGCCAAATGCTCCAAGACAGGAGACTAAAATGCTGATATCAAATGGGGCAGGGCGGGGATGGAGGGGTGCATGTACACTTGAATGCAAATGACCTGCGTTTTGGATTGTGTGAGGGCCGGAGGATGGAAAGACCATGGCTCAGTCACAGAACATTTGCCTTAGATGCAAAAGGTCCCAGATCTCCATTCCCCAATGTTCCATTCCCCAAAAATCTGGAGAGCTACTGCCAGTCAGTAGACAAAACTGAGCTAGATGGACCAATGGCCTGGCTCAGTATAAAGCAGTCTCATTGTTTGTTGAAGGGCTGTAGCTCAGTAGTAGAGCATCTGCTTTGCACTCAAGAAGCTCTCACATTCAATTCCTGGCATCTCCAGGTAGGGCTGCCTAAAATCCTGGAGATCCTCTGCCAGTCATTGTAGGCAATACTGAGCTAGATAGGCCACTGGTCTGACTCAGTATAAAGCAGCTTCCTGATTTGATTGTGGACAAGCCTGGACAGAAGGGATGCTGTAAAACAGTAGTTGCATTTGCTGAGTCATGGCTGGTGTGACAATGCACGTTTCTCACTGCAGATTGATTGGGCAGTCCTGGGTGTGTGTGTGAATGTGAGTGGCAAGAGCCAATAGAGGCCAAATTGTCTCAAGTCCGTGCCATATTTGGACCTTAGTGACAGATCTGTCCTGCATGGGAAGCGGATGTAAAAGTGCTTCACCAAAGGAAATTTCAGCGGGCCCGTGCTACTCCGAAGAAGGCTTATGTTCTTGCCATGGCCGATGAAGACCAAATTGTAGCTCATGCTTGAATTGGCAGTTGGCAAAGAATCATTGCATGATTAGGCATTAGAATAGTCTCAGTGTTCTCACACCTCTTGATCGCATCCATAACAAGAAATCTCTTTCCAATGCCAAGTTTTCCTTCCGCCATGTACTTGCAGTGAGGATGCACTTGCTGCACAGTTTCCTGCTGAGCAAAGTCAAAGGAATCATATACTTCAAGTGCATATGCAGAGTGGCAGCCAGGGATGGCCCAAGACATTTTGGAACCTGAAGCAGACCTCAAAATGGCATTCCCCCCCTCCCCGCCAGGGAAGAAGGGGTAAGGGAAGATCTACATCAGAAACAAAGGGCAGGAGAGAAAGATCTACATTCCTGCCAACTGAGGCAGTTTCCTCACCTTGCCTCATGGGTGGGCCGGCCCTGGTGACAGCAGAGCCAAGCTCTTAGGTACCAGAGCTCTGCTCTTCACACATCAATCCTTGCTTCAGGGTTTTCAGACAGTACAAAACTTGCAGCATCCAGATAAAGATGTGTCCTCTGAGGAAGAGAACAAAGCTTGAAATATGTCAGGGTTTTCTATTGGCTTGCTTAATTTTGGCCTGTTCCTTTCTTTTGCCGAGTCTTCAAAACCTCTCTGGGGACTCCTTCACTGGTGTCCTAAGTAAATAAGTAAATAAATGTGTGAAGAAGATGGGAAAATGTGATTGGGTGACAGAGAGAAGGGTGAACTGCTCAACACCTGCTTTGCCTCTTTCTTCACCAAAGGAAAGCAGTGCCCAACCCAGTGATAACAGAATAAATGATGCAAGGAGGGAGCTGCAGCCCTAGATAGGAAAAGAGGCGGTAAGGGAACACCTAGCTACTTCAAATCTACAAGGCCTTGTGAGCTGCACCCAAGGGTACTAAAGGAGCCTGTGAATGTAATCTTACAGCCTTTGTCTGTAATCTTTGAGAATTCTTGGAGAACAAATGAGCTCTTCAGAAGCACAGTACCTGGAGGTAAACTATAGCCATCGTGTCCCAAAATAGAGGACTCCTTGCAATTAAGGACACTCAACATCCCTAGCCATTCACCATGCTGGCTGGGGCTAATGGGAGTTCAACAATACCTAAAGGTCATCAAACCACTTTATCATGAGGCATGTTGCATCACTGGACACATACAAAATATCACCGTTTCAACAGTGAGCAACAGTGATGGACCTTACGGTCTCAAATTTCAGCGGCACCTTCTGCAAGGCCAAAACTTGGAGGCCCCTACATTTTGCCTTCAATTCTACCTCATAGTTGTGCCACTCCTTGCAGCTACCCCAAGGCTCCATGCCCAGTGTGGCCAAACCAGGCATGCTCCCTTAAATATGCCTCTATGAGCAAGCACAACCAGTACCTCATGTGGCAGAGATGGGCAGCCTAGCAGGAAGGGCTTCCAGTTGAGAGCACACCGTGTGCAAGCCACTTTGACATTCACTAGTATTTGGAAAGCTGCCTTTAATGATTTGGCACAAGATGGCCAGAATTGCTATACAGGACAAGAGAAGGATGCATCATTGATTTTTGATTTTTTTTAATGACCCAGTTAGAATTTGCCCTTGAAGATGCTGAATGATATAGATCTGGCCAATTAAATTACTTTGTCAAGTTATTCTTCTCAGGGGCTTCAGCACAAATGTTGGCTAAGAGCCTCATGCTTTGTGGGAGTTTGTCAAAGAAGCTAAGCCATATCTGGCACCCACTGCTTCCCTTGGGCAGCTGTTTTCCAGGCAAACTACACTCATAGCTTCCAGTTAAAGGTCTAGTGAAGAGTTAAACATGAGCATTGTAAGGGCTTTCCACAAATCAAGTTGACTGAGTCTCTCCGTGACGCTCGTGGATGTCTAGAACAGTTTGAAATGTCAGAAGCAATCAGAAGCCATGCAGAAAGGCATTTGTGCAGGACTTCAGTACCTCTGCACTTCGGAAAAATTATCCTTTTTAAAAAAAAGAAAATAAAGCTTTACACAATCCTTGGTTTCTATAAACCAGTTTAATTTATGGCATTTTCCCCAAAAGCATGAAAATTCTATTTATGTAGCCTGCAAACGTACAGACACAACTCCAATTTAAGAGGCAAGCAACAAGTATTTACTGTTGGCTTTTATTGCATGGAGCCATGCAGCAAAATAAGTCCTCAGTGTAACACCAGCAAGCAAGCCACATTATTTTCTTCTTGCATGCACCATTACCACTAGGTTCAACCTGAAGCTGTTTCACAAAATGACACAGTGATGAAAAAGACCTGCAATTTCAAAATCACTTGGGTGTCATACAGCAGGGGCAGACCAAACATGCTGCCCTCCAGGTGCTGTTGGGCTACATCTCCTATCATCCTGACATGGCTGGGGCTGATGGGAGTTGTAGTGCACAACACCTGGAGGATACTATAGAGACATATTGGCTAGAACATGAGGCAGAGTGTGCCATGGGGTTCCATGTTTGCCACACCACATAAAGCAAACCCATTGGTTTGGTTTGACATTTTGCTTGGCTAATTTGTTTTTTGTTTTGTTGGTTTACTTGCTTGGCTTCAGGCCAGTTGCCATAAAAAGCAAGGGGCAAAGATATTCCTCACTTCCCCTCACTGTGTACAGTTCTGATGATGCTATCTAGTAGGCTTTAGACCCAGACTCATCAAAACCCACTGAGCACCTCTTTCCTCGGTCCTGCCACCAGGCTCAAAGTATTCCACCACAAAGCCCTGCTTAGATACCACTAGTGGCTTTTCCCAAATGCTCTGGGACTCAACTCAGCCTCTTGGTCTGAGGCTTGGGCATAGCCCAATCACTAGGCAAGGGATGTGTCTTACATTATAGAGCACATTTTGCTAATTTGGTACCCTCTAGATCCTTTGAACTCCCATTTGCCTTAGCCAGCACAGCCATTTTGGCTGGGGCTTATGGGAATTGTAGTCACTGGGAATCCAGCTTCATCCTCCTCCCCATCCCCTTTGGCCCAGTCTACTTCACCCCCCCACCCCAACCTGCAGATCAAAGTCCTGCTCCAAGTCATTGTCTAAGGGAACCTTCTCAAGAACCCATTGGCCCAGGCCCCCCAAGTTGATGGCCAAAATTCCACTCTCTGTTTACTCCCAGCTTTTCTGGAGCACTTTGTGGGGACAAACAAGGACAAGTAGCCCTCTTGGCTGCTCTTAACCCTCAAAATCATGGGATCCTGGGTGACCTTGGCTGCTGTAGCCAGTACAGGGACTAACCCACAAGACCATCTTGACACACCCAGTGGTGTGTCACCCAATGGGCAAAATCATTGGGGGATTTTATCTCAAAAATTCAGCAGAAGCCAAATCAGCAGGAGCTACCTACCACTGGTGGTGCATGCATACCACCCTCTAGCTGCTCCTTGGTGTTCTCCACTGAAGGAAACACAGCCATTTCATCAGGCACAACTACCCCTGCAGCACCTCTTCTTCTGGCACCTCCTCAGGCACTAGCTGGACTTTTTGGGTATCTACATGCACATCCAATTCATCTTCTTCCACAACAGGCTCCCAGGGAGCAGAGAAATCAATCAGAAGCAGCTCTTGATTTCCAGCCAGACAGCTCTTCTCCGCAACACTTTCCTCCTGCACCCCCTTTTCCCATGGAAAATTAGCAACACTTCCTCGTCCCCAAGGCATCATCTTTCCCCCTTCACCTACTGACTGCATCTCCCCAGACAAGGCTCTCACCTCACATGGAGTCACACTTTCTTAGCCATGGAGGCTTTTCCACAACTTTGCCAGCAGCTGGTCTGTACTATCAAACTGCTGGTTCTGCTCCATTTTGTCGGACACCTGCCCTTGCCAGCTCTGCTGTTCTATCATCAGCTTTATTTCTTCCAGGACTGTTGCTGCTTCTCCCCCCATTTTGGCTTCAGGTGCACCTCGCTCACAGGCCTTTATGGTAGTGAGATGTGGCCAACTTACACCTGCCAGGAACACCTCATTACTTTCCACATGTGCTGCATCAGGAACATTTTGGGCATCACATGGCAACACAGAGTCTCAAACAAAGATGTGCTCTCCCAAGTCCACATTCCCAGAATGTTCGTATTCCTGTCTCAGCAACATCTATTCTGGCTTGGTCATGTCCACAGAATGGAAGAATGAAGGCTCCCCAAGGACATTTATTTACATATATATAAGCCTGGGTCTACAATGAACTGGAAGCTTTCAGCTTCTCCCATAGGTGTCATCCTGAGTTCAAGCAGACATCAGACATCTTGCCTGCTGCCCTGGCTTTCCTACTCACATAACTCCTAACTGTGCACTAGGCAGCTACCTAGATTGCTTCTCCACTGCTTACCAACTGAAAATCTTTTCCTGTAGAGCACAGCAGGGCAAACTACAATTCTGAAACTCTCCTCCTAGCCTTTTTCTTCTACTCAGGGAGTTCTACTCAACTCCTAGCTCAGGAAGGGGCTTCAACCATTTTCGAGCTGCCACAGGATCTCTGCTTTGCTAATTGCCCATCTCTCTGCCGTTTTTTTGCTTAAGGACTTAGACATTATCAGGCTGGCCTGGACACAGGCAGCTGAGCCTCCAGCTATTAAGGGTCTGATTTCCAGTTCAACTCTCCAAGCAGTGATTAAATTCTTGTTGTTGTTTAGTCATGTCCGACTCTTTGTGACCCCATGGACCAGAGCACACCAGGCACTCCTGTCTTCCACTGCCTCTCACAGTTTGGTCAAAGATTAAATTCTAGCACTTGCTAAATCCAGGCATCCACAAACTTTTAACAGTATCTTCTGCCTAGGATGAATCCAAAGAGGTGAGGCCAAGAAGGCTGCATCACCTGAGAGCTGTCCTTTTGCTGCTATAGAACATGCTCAGCCAGAACTCTTTGGCTGTATGCTATTGGTTCCCCATAATCTTTTGTGAAACTGCAGGGGCTCCTCTGATGCACCTTGTGCTTCACACCCCATAGCCTTTGCCCATGCATATAGCTGATGGGAGTCATGTGGGGCTACTGTAAACAGATCAGTACATCCAACTGGAAAGTATGCTACTTTGTATTTTTCCTGGAATAAATTCTATCTTCTAGGGCCACATTCTGCCCCAACCTTTTTGGGGGGGCTGCATTCTAGTAGTAGGCAGAGGGAGAGGCAAACAGTGGGCAAAGCAGTAGATGAGATCATTACCTTTTGTACATTCCAGCAACACAAAAAACAAGAGAATTCTACATGCATGCGCCTCCTCCATCCATGCAAGCAAAAGGCATCATAGTTCAAAGACAAAGCCTGGCAAAAGCACTCAAGGAAGGTGAAAGAGTTTGGCTAAGGGAGGAGCATGGTTTGAGAGAGTCCCAAGAGTCTTCTCCTCCACAGATTTGCCTAATACAATTTCAAAGCCACCCAACAACTGAATAACTGAACTATGGGATGGAGTGCTTAGTTTTGTCCATCCTGACTCTCCCAACATCAGTTTCATTGGATGTCCCCAGGTTCATATTATGAGAGGAGAATTTTTTCTCTCTCCCCACTTTCTCTACTTCAGAACTGTAGATATAGGGCTCATCCACACTTAGCTTTTGCCCCACGCTTTCTAGGCACAAAAGGAAGTATGGGGGGAACCTTTATTGTTCGAAGTGTGGCCTCACTGTAGATTTGTACAATAGCGTTATGATACTGGCAGTTTTATTTTCAATCCCTTGCCTAATTCTCCCTAATGAAATGGGGGGGGGGGTAGACTCTCCTGCAGTGAAGGCTTGTTGTTAGGAAAATTGGGCACTGCCTTACCAAGCTTGGTCTACCCTCAGCCAAACCCCAGCTGCCCAGCTTCCTCCTTGCAACAGATCCAGAGGGTGGCACTGGCTGTCAGCTTTCTCTTCCTCCATAGTCTCAATGCTATCCTTTGTGGAACTCAACAGAGAGGAGCAGGATGGGGACAAAACTAGAATTAATTTCTTCTGGCTGTCTTTGGCTCTGGATCCACCTATTGTTGTTGACCTCTCTGCCTTTCACCGGACAAGTCCCAAAGGGCATCAGGTACCAGTGCTCCCCTGCAAGAGTAGCACCTTCTACACAGTGAAATTTAGCATGCATGTGTACGTGTGTGGATAATGTTCTGAAAAGTGAAATGATGTCATTTGAAGTGTTGACTGCAACAATTCACCTGTATTCCTTTCCCCCCCTTCCCTATTATTTCTTGCAGTACAATGGTTCCCGTCCAAGGCAGGAGTGGGAAATGTGGCACCCCACCCTCATTGCAGAAGCCCTCTTTGCAATATCAAACATTTTAAGCTCCTTGCGTCTCATCTCCCTGTTTACAGCAAACTCTCACCTGGGACCCCTGCAGATCTCTCTGGGACGTATGCTGCTAGATATTCTCAAGTTCCTATTTATTTACTGCCTGGTGCTGCTGGCTTTCGCCAATGGACTGAACCAGCTTTATTTCTATTACGAGACCAGTGCCTCGGAAGAACCCAACAATTGCAAGGGGATCCGATGCGAGAAGCAGAACAATGCCTTCTCCACGTAAGACTCCTTGCCTCTCTTCTGTTGGTTTGTTTTCCTTCTTCTTTCTGCTCCCTGAATGCTGCTGTTTCTCCCTGCGGTGGCCTTGGCATGCTGGCCACTGCTCCTGCTGGTGTTGCAAAAATTCCTTTATCTATTCATAGATGAGTGTCAGTCCATTTCTCAGGGGTTATGTAAGCCTGGCCTGAGTTATCTCAGACAGACAGTCTGCAGAAGGACAAAGCTGAACTTGAGCTTTGCAAGGGACTTGGCAAGGCAGCCGTCAGGGTGACAGGACTTTACACCCTGGCGCTATAATTCCCGTTGTTAGTATTTGCATATCACAAAAGAACAAAGCTGCAGGAACTCTCCAAGGGCTTATTCAGGGAGTAAATGCTGTCCTAAGTGTTTCCAGCGCTGCTCTTCATCAGGACTAAATCCTTAAAATGGTATATCCATTGTCAGTTAAATCACCATAACATTCCTGTTACTGAGTCATGCAAAGAATACAAAATTGCTCAAAGGAAGTTGCCCTTTAAAAATCAGAGTCACTGTGTTTGACATTATAAGCTGTTTTCTTACAAGGGATCCTGGTGTGCTGTTCCTTTCTTAAAAGCTGTATTTTGTAATGTTCTGATAAGAACATAAGAACCTGAACCCTGCAGGATCCAGCTAAACTAGCACACTTCCCCTGACCAATGAAACCCGAAGTGGAAAGGGGGGAGGAAGCATTCACATCCGTTCATGTAAAAATCAGACAGCACCTGCCCCCAATTTATATGAGAATAGCATAATAACAATAACAGTAATACTACTACTACTACTACTACTACTACTACTACTACTAATAATAATAATAACTTATTTACATGTCACCCACATGACTGGGTTGCCCGAGTCACTCTGGGCGGCTCCCAACAAAAAATAGTAAAAACACAAATACAACACCAAACACTAAAAACACAAGACCGAACCTGGCTGCCACCATCTAGCTTAAGACTGACTAGCAGTGGCTATCCTGAGTTCCCAGCCCCACCTAGTGATGCCGGATATTGAACCTGGGACTTTCTACATACAAAGCAGGTGCTCTGCCATTGAACATCAGGAGAACCTCATTGCTGGATCAGGCCAAAGGGAGCCCATTGAATCCAGCAGACTTTTCCCACTGAGGGCACACTCTCCCTAGCTGCCCTGCCCAGCAACTGGAATTCAGATGCGTACTGCCTCTGACAGTGAAGATAGAACAAATCACCCTCATTGATATCATCCATTGATGCTCTTTGTATTTAATCCTCTTTTAAAACCATCCAAGTGGTTGGCCATCACTATATCCTGCAGTAGTCAATTCCATAGTTTATGCAGTGTGCAGGGAAGGACTTTCTCTGCACTTATGCTGATTCTTCCCACATTCAGCTTCATGGGGTGGCCCCAAGTTTGTGCACTATATGCATTTCCTGTTTAGCCCTGAGTACCTGCAGCTTTGTTCTCCCGGGATGTTCTTTGCCACTGCTGTGGCAAAAGCTCTTCCTGGGTTGATCAGTATTTGCATCAGCCTGGGCCACACTCTTTTGGGTCAACTCAGGTATGCAGGAGCAGATGAGTAAACAGGCTCTGGGGACAATGGCATATCACATTGAGGGCTCTTTGCTCTTGGTCCAGGAGCCCATTTCCCCTTTCCTGCTTTTCTAACCCTATCATGACCTGGTGCAGTCAGAGGCATGCAGGCTCAGGAGATCAGTGCAGGTAGAAAAAGAGCCAAAGTCCAAATGCAGTTGATGGTGTCTTAATAGAGGATAGTAGTCTGATCCCAAAGAGGATTCCTTTCCTCAGAGACCAGTTTCTCCAAGTGGGGAACCAAGCATGGAACAGTAGTAGTTATAGAGGGCTGCCCAGGCCACCTGTCTGACTGAGAAGACAGGGTTGTAGTACAGCAGCAAGGATAAGGTTGGAAGCTAGAGCTGTGCACAGCCCCTCAGATCTTCCCCAAAGCTCTGATCTGAGGGCCCCCAATCAGGCCACCCATTCTACCCCCAAAGCAATTAAGGTCAAGGAGCTTACTAAAGTCTTTCTAAACCCCATATGGTTGGGAGGAGGTGGGTAAAGGAGGAGACACTGTGTCACCTTATTCCCCTGGCTGTGTGGGTTCTGTGGGGTGCTGCTCCTTAACGAGTGGCTTCTCTGCATGTGGGGAAGCCACTCGTAAGGATGAAGCAACCAGCAACACGCAGGATTGAATCTTCCCAATGACCAGGTGATAAGCAGGAAGAGTCTATCCTGCAGGATGCTGCTTCTTCATGAGCAGATTCACTGCATGCAGGGAAGGCATTTGTGAAGGAACAGCAACGGGCACTGCACAAATTGAAATGTGAGGATTCAGTCTTGTGTGGTGCTGCTTCAGGGGGCAGGAAGAAGGAGGGGACTGACAGAAAGGGAAGGTTGGGTTGCCCCCACCCCTGTCTTAACCCAACTTGGTAGGCCCTTCCATTTCATGGTTTCTCCTTCCCATCTCTGCCTAAAACCCTGGCCTCCCTGAAAACCCCAGATCTCTCTGGCCCACCCAACACAGCCTGTAGTGGTATAGGACTGTCTCAACTCAACTCAATTGGTGCCTGGATCCCTCCAAATTAGCCCAGTGTGGCTAGGACCTCATCCTAATCTGTTGTACGGCCCTACTGGACGCATCTACTTCCCAAGAGTTTTCCAGGTGGTGGCAAGGAGTAAAGCCAGAGTTAAAGAACACAGGCCTTGCATCTCATGACCTGTAGAAGCATTTCTCAGTTCCCTGTCCCCTGTCCATGAGGCCCCACACTTGAAAATCCAAAAATGTGTGATTTATTATTGCTGTTTCTGTTCATTAAATAACCCTTTCTTGATCGGGCTGCTTGATCCCCCAAAGTAAAAGCTATGAAACCCCAAATTTGATATTTTAATATTTTCACCATTTCACAACCCTCAACAGGATTGCCAACTTTTGAGTTCTGGAGTATGATTATATTATATTATACTAGATTTATATGGAGTACTGGGACCCAAGGAATGGTCAGGGAATGTAGCCATATACATTTCAGAACCATAGATCAATTCCAGAGCATAATGTTCTTCAGAAATATTTTGTAGAAGGCGCCAAAGGCTGAAGAACTGGGAAAAGGCCACAATGCTTGTGAAACTTGTTAATAAAAAATCATTTAGTAAGTTTCACTGTGCAATGGCTTCTGCTGCCATCTGTACACACACAAAATTCCAAGCTTGCCATCTGTATTTTCTAATTGCCCCATTCACATTATTTATCCAAGTTTTACCTTCTTTTATCTCCCTGTTCCTTCCTTTAAAAAAGTGGTGGGGAACCTCTGTTCAGTGGATCAAATTAGGATCAACAGGGTTATTTCCTCTAAACAGTGGCACTTGCCCCACTGCCAGCATCTTAGCTGTACAGACATGACTGAAAAGGAACAGTTGGGATCCTTAAAGTGTGTTCTTTGGCATGTAAGATGCTGACAGCAAGCCATGTTGGGATTGGCTGCAGTACAGAGTTTCCAGTTGGGAACTCCATAATGCAACCAATCTCTGTCCTAAGCAGAGCTTGCTGTAAGAGCTTCATCTGTGCAAACTTTTAAAGGTAAATTTCAGAAATCTTGCTCCATCAATCAGTAGTTGCACCTGCAGTAGTGACCACACATCAGCGCTACCAGCCAGGAAGGCAAAAGGTGGCAAGTGGTCATATTCACAGGGTTACTCATCCCCACTTTCCTCCCTGTAGTGCCATTTATATATCATTGTCATGCCATAAGCGGATTACCTAGCTCTGAAATTTTAGAACCACACAGATGCATCATCATTATCTTAATCACCATCGCTCACAGCAGCATTCGTCTAGTTCTTGTCCTCCTAAGTGCTTTACATGCATTTTGGGTTATCCTTATAACAACACAGTATTGTAGTGTTGGGACGCGGGTGGTGCTGTGGGTTAAACCACAGAGCCTAGGACTTGCCGATCAGAAGGTTGGCGGTTTGAATCCCCGCGACGGGGTGAGCTCCTGTTGCTCGGTCCCTGCTCCTGCCCACCTAGCAGTTCGAAAGCACGTCAAAGTGCAAGTGGATAAATAGGTACCGCTCTGGCGGGAAGGTGAACAGCGTTTCCGTGTGCTGCTCTGGTTCGCCAGGAGTGGCTTAGTCATGCTAGCCACATGACCTGGAAGCTGTATGCCGGCTCCCTCGGCCAATAAAGCGAGATGAGCGCCGCAACCCCAGAGTCGGTCACGACTGGACCTAATGGTCAGGGGACCCTTTACCTTTACGGTAGTGTTATGCACTCCACACTTCCATGTTCAAGTTTAAAATTTCAGAGGTAGAGCCTCAGAGTTTTGTTTCCTTTGAATGAGAGTTGCCTTCATAATCTCTACTTATTTGCAAACATAAAAGCAGAACTCGTTGGAAGCAAGTGGGCTCCCCAAAACAAGCAACACAACCACCAATCCAACATCAGATTCCCAAAGAGCTGCAGCCGAGCAAAACTGGGTTCAGTTTTAGCCAACACCAGCTGAAAACTCTCAGCCTTCTTTCTCTGCATAAATTCAAGCAATCTTCCCCCTTGGTTGCTCTCTGTCCCTCCTTACAGACAGCATCATCTTCCAAAGGCTAGAGCCATCAGGGAACATCCATCTCTCTTGATAAGTCCCTTGTCACCCATCATGTTTGTCAGGCAAAATGGCAACAGGCCCATTCAGGCTAATCAAGACAGCCAACCTTATAACACCAGACTAGAAGCATTATCTTCACATTACAGACAGAAGCTGGGGGCAGCAGGATAGATAGTGGCTTGCTTAAAGCCGCCCATTGAGTCAATGGCTGAGCACAGATTTTAACCAGGGATATGCAGCTTAGAGTTTATGCATTCAGTTGATGGATTACAGTATCTCTGTCTCAAAAGCCTATATTGGTCTTGTTTTGCTGAAGGCAGTCCATTGGCATTTGAGTTTTCTGTACTCCAGCAATCTTCCTGGAGACCTATGTTTCTGGAGAAGATGCAAGCTCTTACATGTACCATGAACTCTTGTACTGTGCTGCCATAGAGCCACACGGCTTGAATCCTGACATTTCATTATAACTATAAAAAGCCATTTTCGTATCTCCAAGAAGGGCGTCAACACACAATAAAGAGCTTAAGAAAATGTACGGTGAACCGCTTGACAGCAACAACACTCAATGACTTGACGACAGCCTTTGAACACTCACAAGCCAACTTCGCAAACACAGGAAAACTGCCGCATAAGGCAATGTGAGGGGGCTCAGACTCTGGGGAGGGGGGAGATTTGTAGGAAACAAAGAAGCAGCAGGGGGAGACCATTAGAGTGGCAGTCTCTTTACAGGCGAGGAGAGCGTGTGGCAATTGCATTTTTGTTGGAGCCTCGCTTCAGAAGCTCACTCTACCTTGTCTTAAAAGCTGAAACAGTCATTATTAACACCCCTGGTGCCAAGTGACATTTGGCTCTTCGAACAGATGCTCAGCGTGAATAACTTGCTAAGAACGGGCAGCCTGCGAAATAAGAAATTATATCTGTGGGCCGGTGTGAAGGAGCGGCGTTGCAATGGGTTTGCAATCGGCCCCCAATGCCACTTTGAGTTTGCTACATTTAAGTCACCCTTAATGGACGAATGCAGCTGAGCAGCTTCCGTTGACTCCTCTTGGATCTGAAGAGTAGCAGCTAATAAGCTCCAGTTCTATAAGAGATCCAGGCAAGGGCTCTTGTTCCTGTTTGCACAACTTGTTTAAAATAGGACACCGTCATACTCTTTGTTATTGCTTCCTGAAGGATAGTCTTAATCCTTTTTTTCTTTCCCTTTTTTTCTGGAGAGATCCACCTCCTGGAACAGTAATATTCTGTCGTGACAAGCAGGAGGTCAAACCATTAATAAATCTAGCTTTATGGTCTGGCTTTCCTGTTCTTGGCAAATTCTCCCTTGCTTTGATAGCCCATCTGCAAAATATATTTGCAACAGAACTGTGGGTCAGAACATTAAACACACAGGGACGTCAGAAAGCTATAATGTCACATCTAATCTTCCCTTGGCCATCCACAATGAAGGGCAGTGCTTAAGCCAGTTTTTGCCAACCTGATGCCCTCCAATTATTTATTCATTCATTCATTTATAGTTTAATTAATACTTTTCAACATACAATAAAAAGCAGAAACAAAACAAGAAAGTAAGGAAAAGAAAAGAAAAGAAAAGAAAAGAAAAAACTCGCAACTTAACGAACAGCTCTTAACTCACTGAAGTGCTGTGTGTCTTCCTGCTTCCATTGGCTGAAAACTACCTTCTGATTACCCTGTGGCCATCATCAACGCAAAGGACAGCACTTAACCCATTTGAGTGCTGTGCATCCTCTCTGCATCCATTGGCAGCTAGAGAGTGAGGAACTGCTCATTCCAACAACACAGGGACAAGGGTAAATATATGGTAGGATTAAAATGTGTCCTTGGTGATGTACTTCCAGTCATTGATTGCTGTCATAGGTTAGTGGCAGTAGCAGGAAAGAATGGGAAAACATCCCCTTTGGAAAAAAAATACTCTTCCTTTTCCAGAACATTATTTCCCTCATAGTTTTCCTATGCACAGCAGGGTGTCCTCCTTCAAACCTACTTTAACCTCTCTCTTCTTTTCCTCCACCTTCCCTTTTTTGGTAGTGCCATCCCTGGAAATAGGAAGGGCCTGCCTTTCCCTTCACACCATTTTTGTGTGTGAAGTGTGACGGATAACTGGAATGGGTTTTGTTCCAAAGTCAGTAAAAAGTAGGAGCTAACTGTGCTATTGAAATGAGATCTGACAGTCACTTTGCTCTGGGTATCTTTAGAAGGCAGCTGCAGTTTGATTTTTCCCCCCTACTGGAAGTTTAGTCTGTAGTTCCTGTGCTAGCTAAATAGATCTGCTGTGAACTCCTCAAAAGGTACTTGCGTTTGGTCAAATTTTGGCCAAATTCTCCCATTTCATTGTGTCTCCATTTTCCAAGTGTTAAGTTAAGGGCCAAACGGCACATTATTATTGTTGCTGTTGTAATTTCTTTACTCCCTTTCCTCCCATAGCAGCCGAGGGTGGTGCAGTGCACAGCAACACTATAATAAAACATCAAAAAGCATCAATGGAAACAATGAAAAACTTCCTTTTTAAAACAATAATTCCAAATATACAGATCAAAACAGATTATTGCTATTATTGTTTGTATTTGTGCCCTACAGGGCAGTTTAGTGCACACCAATGCTAAAATGAAAAGATCACCAATCAACAGCTCAAAATGTCTAAAAACTGCCTATCGAAAGCAATAAACCCAAATTAGCATAGAAATCCACTATACCATCTGCTGGATCCTACGAGATACTTACATACAAGAAGTCTGGACAAATAGGCATGTGCTTAATTGATGTCTGAAGTTTATCAGTGTGGTGGACAATTACAGTTCCCTAGGAGGGAATTCCACAATTTTATTTACTTTATTAAATTTGTAACCCGCCCTTCATCCAAAGATCACAGGGCAGTTCACAACATAAAAATACAAAATGAGAACAAAAATTACATAATGAAGAGAACCCCCCCCCCAATATTTAAAAGGATATAGAATGTTAATCAGCCAAAGCCAAAGGTCTGGTTAAAGAGAAACATTTTCGTTTGACACCTTAAGATATTAAGATATGTACTGAAGGTGCCAGGTGACCCTCCCTGGGGAGAGCATTCCACAGATAGGGAGCAACTGCAGAAAAGGCCAATTCTTGTGTTGCCACGCTGCAGATCTTTCTTGGGAGGAGGCATGTGATGAAGGGCCTCAGATGAACCGCTCAGGACCGCAACATCTCAAGGACCTCTCCATATGAACCTACCTGGGCCCTGCGATAACCACCTGAGGCCCTTCTTCATGTGCCTCCCCCATGAAAGGTCCATAGGGTGGCAGCATGAGAACAGGTCTTTTCTGCAACGGCTCCCCGTTCGTGGAACACTCTCCCCAGGGAGGTTTGGCTGATGCCTTTGTTATAAACACACCTTTAGGCGCCAAGCAAAAATGTTCATTTTCAACCAGGCTTTTGGCTGATTGACATCCAATGCCCTTTTAAATGTATTGTGGAAGGGGGAGTTATTGGGTTATTTTGTTCTTATTTTTATTATGCATTTTGTGGTTTTATTTTGTGGTTTTATGTTGTGAACTGCCTTGAGATCCATGGGTATACAGTGGTATACAAATCTGATAAATAACAACATGATGGTGAGGATGATCACAATTGGGGTTCCACCACTTGAGAAGGCCCTGTCTTCACAAGCCATAGAAGGTGATGGAACCACAAATAGTGCCTCCCTACTGATTTCAAATCACAGGCCAGTAGGTAGTGGAGAAAAATACCTTCTGCCAAGTTCATAGTGCAGCACAGTGATAGAATCTCTCCCCCCCCCCCTTTAAAGCAGAGGTGAGGGAAAACTCTGAATATGTTTATAGCAGTGGCATTGGGGGAGGAGCATGTAACTCTCCCCCAGCCCACAAATCCTTTTCTTGATCAAAAACAGCTCTCTCTGTGAAGCTACAGGGGAATATTTCAGCATTAAGAAGGAGAATAGGGGAATATATTCTTTGTGTGGCTCCTCCACAAGAGGTCCAAAGGATGGCAACAAGAGAACAGGCCTTTTCTGCAGTACCTCCTGATTTGTAACATGCTCTCCCCAGGGAGGTTCGGATGGTGTCTTCATTATACACCTTTGGGCACCAGGCAAGAACGTTCCTCTTTAACTAGGCCTTTGGCTGATTGACATGATCCAATGCTCTTTCAAAATGTGTTGTGGAAGAGGGGATTATTGGGTTGTATCTGTTTATATTTTTATTATGTATTATGTGTTTTTATATTGTAATTTTATGTTGTGATCTATGGGCATAGGGTGGTATGCAAATGTAACAAGTAATAATAATAATAATAATAATAATAATAATAATAATAATAAAGTATCAGTTGGGAAACAACGCATGGGAAAGGGCTAACTTCCCCACCCCAGCACCACTTCTCTTATAGACTTTGGAACCCCTATTCTGCAGCTGCTTTTAAATAAAAACACTGGGAGCTCTTCTGAATAATGGACAAAGGAAGAAGTAGAGAAGGGACAGGCTGGCAATTTTCATATTCTTCCATGGGTCTTTAGGAAAAGAAGGTAAAATATCTGGTTATCACATAAGGGCAAGGATGGAGGAGAATTTTGTTTTAAATGAATTTATACATGGATATATAAGGATATAGGGACGCGGGTGGCGCTGTGGCTTAAACCACAGAGCCTAGGACTTGCCGATCGGAAGGTCGGCAGTTCGAATCCCCACGATGGGGTGAGCTCCCGTTGCTCGGTCCCTGCTCCTGCCCACCTAGCAGTTCGAAAGCACGTCAAAGTGCAAGTAGATAAATAGGTACCGCTCCGCGGGAAGGTAAACGGTGTTTCCGTGCGCTGCTCTGGTTCGCCAGAAGCGGCTTAGTCATGCTGGCCACATGACCCGGAAGCTGTACGCCAGCTCCCTCGGCCAATAAAGCGAGATGAGCGCCGCAACCCCAGAGTCAGCCACGACTGGACCTAATGGTCAGGGGTCCCCTTTACCCTTTATATAAGGATGTATAAGAATTTATACATGGATATATATAAGGGACGCGGGTGGCACTGTGGTTTAAACCACAAAACCTAGGGCTTGCTGATCAGAAGGTTGGTGGTTCGAATCCCAGCGACGGGGTGAGCTCCCGTTGCTCGGTCCCTGCTCCTGCCAACCTAGCAGTTCGAAAGCACGAAGTGCAAGTAGATAAATAGGTACCGCTCCGTCAGGAAGGTAAACAGTGTTTCTGTGCACTGCTCTGGTTTGCCAGAAGCGGCTTAGTCATGCTGGCCACATGACCCGGAAGCTGTCTACAGACAAACACTGGATCCCTTGGCCAATAAAGTGAGATGAGCACCTAATGGTCAGGGGTCCCTTTACCTTTACCTATACATGGAATGTGGTGGCTCCAGTCTCCTTGAACTTTGCATGCATTGGGTATACTTAGGGGTTGGTGAGGTTAGCTCCTGCCAAGGGTGCAAACCCAGGGGGGTGCAAAAACCATGCCTCTCTACTCTGGCACAGAGTGGCCAGAATCCTGCCCTGGTCACTCCTCCACTGTTCGGGTGGGGGGACCAATACATCTCCTTGCCAAGGGCACAAGGGAGCTGAGATACACCTCTGATTGTCAGGTGTGTTTAAATTAATTTGTCAGGTGTGTTTGATTAATTATATGCAAAATTGGGAATGTAGGAGTTGCCATTCAACAACATCTGGGGAGCCCCGGATTCTGCCGTCCCTGTTTTAAGACAGCTGGAGTATTCTCGAAGGCAACAGCTTTGATCCTTTCTCTGTACTTAAACTAAATAAATGAAGGCTTTAAATGTCCAACCAGCAATGACAAATGTTGCACTCCTCTTTTGCAGGCTCTTTGAAACTCTACAGTCACTCTTTTGGTCTGTGTTTGGTCTGCTGAACCTCTACGTCACTAATGTGAAAGCCAGGCATGAATTCACAGAATTTGTTGGGGCCACCATGTTTGGCACGTACAACGTCATCTCCCTAGTGGTCTTGTTAAATATGCTCATAGCAATGATGAATAACTCCTACCAGCTCATAGCAGTAAGTCAACTGATGGACTTTCTTTCTGATTTTCTTTGAAATATGCATTTTGTGTATATATGTGTGCCTGTGTGAAAGAGGGACAGGAAAGTGAGATTCTGCCTGGCACCCAAGATATTTCAGTTGCAGGTTGGAGGCAGAAAAGTCACCACCACCCTTACGGAAACAAGAAAGTCTGGATTCTTTATATCCCTTGTATCCCTTTGTAACATTGAGCAATTGACCCTTGAGAATCACCTGACTTCTGAAGCAAAGAGTAACACGGATTGCTGTTGCAAGCTGCAGCTGAGAACGACTTATGATCCCACCATCCTCTGGCCAAAAGCAAGAAGTCAAATAGGACCTCATAATTAAATGTATGCAGGGCTGGCCCAAGACATTTTGGTACCTGAGACACACCACAAAATGGTGCTCTCCGCCCCACCAGAGAAGGAGGAGTGAGTGGAGATCTACATCAGGAACGTGGGGTGGTGGTGTCAAATCAACCTTACTTGGCAGTTGAAGTGGGAATCAAAGGCCATCACAGGGCACTCTGAATAATGCCAGGCCAGTACAGAGCCCAGAAAACCCCCAAGGGCAGCTCCCATCATTTCTTCCCTGCAGTGGGAGAAAATCAGCAGCACCTCCTATTCGCTGAGAGGCCACTGTAGAGGCGGAATCGGGTGGGGGGCTGCTGAGGTGGTGACACATCCAGCCTTCAAGGAGCATGCCGCAGCTCTTGTTGCAGCAGGAGCAGACAATGCTTTCCTTGCAGGCTGGATCTGCTGCCCCTATGGATCCTGTCACCTGAGGCAGTTGCCTCATGTTGCCTCATGGGTGGGCCATGTATTTGCATGTAAATGTGCAGATAGAATATGCTGGAAATTCCTAGCTCATTTGCTGTGTTCTCAGATGATACTGTTCATTGCAGGGGGTTGGACTAGATGATCCCCAGGGTCCCTTCCAATTCTACAATCTTATGTTTGACACTTCTTAAAAATGGACAAAGAGAGATGCATTAGAAAAAGAGAGCTTGCTGCCGTAGGTACCTCAGCCATTGGTATGAGATGAGGTTTGCATCATTAATTACAAATGCCTACCAGTAATTTGAATGCTGTTCAACCACCCACTTAGCACCCGTCTGCCACGCTTCAGGCAGACTACTGGTTCTCTCTATCTATCTTTCACACACAGCACTATGTGAATATTCATGTGTTTATCTGTTCATTCATTAATGTATTAATTTAACAATGGAGAAGGGAAATCAAAACCAGGGATTGAGAAGAGGTGTTTTTTCATGGCATCACAGAAGTTCTGCCAGTCAGTGCTGATTACAATTGACTTCTGTTCTGGGGATTGAGAGTGTCTTGTTTGTTTCTTGGTAAGATCACAGAAGGTCAGTGAAACAGTGCACCATGCAGTTGGTGCCTCTTATTGGATTAAGGGTGTGTGTTTCTTGGTAACATCACAAAAGGTAAGCCAATCATAGCTGCATGCAGTTGGCTTAATTCCAGGGATTGAGGGTGTTTCTTGATGACATCACAGAAGGTCAGCCAGTCAGTGATGTGGGCTTCTACTGCAAGCCCAAAGATACGTGCTGGTTTGGGGTTTTTTTTGCCCACCATTCGTACTTAGAGAGGAATAGAATATGTTTGAACTTAACACAGTGAGACTTGCTTCCAATCCGTTATCACAGATATGTTATGCCAGGCTTCTCCCTATTATGAGTTTCTATACCAGGGGTCAGCAAACTAAGGTCCGCGGGCCAGATCAGGCCCAGTTGCCTTCAGGATCCAGCCCGCAGACTGTCCAGGGATTGGTGTGGGGATTCTGTTCATTTGAGCTACGCCTTTTTTTTCTATGCCATTCCATTCCCCCCCCCCCCATACAAACAATGTGCGGCGCCTCCCTCCCTCCTCCTGGCTTCTCCCTGCCCTGCCTAGAGGAGGAAGGAGGTTGGGCTGAGCTGGCTGAGTGCCATTTTAAGCAGCCCCTCTCCAGAGCCAGCCCTTTCGCGCCACTCATCTTTCCTCCACGGTGGTCGCCACCCTGGTGCTCCTGTGGGCCAGAGAGTGGAGCGGATGAGCTCGCTCTGCCTACCCATGAGAAACAGCAGTGGTGGTGGCAGCAGCCCCAGGGAAGGTAAGTGCAGTGGCTGGGGGTGGGTAATGGGGAGGAGGACTACTTGCCCCCCCTCACCTCTTCTTCCAGCCCCCTCCCCCAGTGCTGCTTCTCCAGCCTGCCACAAGGTCTGAGGCACAGTGGGCCGGTCTGCGGCTAAAAAAAAATTACCAACCCCTGTTCTATACCTACTAAGTTGCTTCCTGGAGGTGTTGCTAGTGCAGGGGTAGCCAATGGTAATACTGGGTGGGACTGATCGGGAGTTGAATTGCAACATCTGGAGAGCATCATGTTGGTGGCCACTTGGGTAGAGAGAAAGAATCAAAAAGTACCTGGTGTGACTCTTCCCTCTTCCTTACTGGATGATTTTAGACAAGCCTCAGTCTCAGCCTTCCATCTGCAATATGGGGAAAACAACACAAAACTCCATGATAGGATGGTAATTTTAAGGATATTGCTAAGATATTGTGATAATGCATTTTCCACATGCTGAAAGTTATATATTATGAAATTTCCAATGAAATTCCAGAATAGCAAGCTCGACTTCATTTTCCTCCACAAGCTAGAGAATAGGAAGGAACATGAGTCTTGCAAGAGAGCTACCTGATGAGCTGTTCCCTAAAACCATCCTCATTTCAATGCCTGACGGCTTGCTTGCATACCTAAATGCAGAACTGGGCAAGGCATTCTGTACTCTTGGTGACTTTGGGCATCTGGCAGGACTTCAAGAACAGGCAAAAGAAATACAATTCTCCCTCTCTCCCTCCATGTGACCTGGAAAGAGAACCTGGCTCTGATTCATTATAGCCCTGATGTTGATGTATAGGCAACCCTGAAGAGATGCTAAATCTTGGGAGGAAGATCTTAAGCTCTTTAGAATAAAACAGAACATACACATTAAGCCTCTGTGGGTTTTAGACCTTGTGGAGTGATGATGGAATGTTATCCCTACTTAAGGGATAACTGCAAAGGCACCAGTCCACATCTGTGTCTTTAAGGCAGGGTAGACTGAGTGGTATCTGTACAATTTTACTGGGGGCACTCTCCCTGCACTAGTTAGAAAACTTAAGGAGTTACCAGTACTTGGTTTCATCTTCCCTGTTCTGCAGTGCCACCCTCATAATGGGCAAACAGAGTACTGCAGATTATCAGCTAATCCTGACCTGAGTGCATTATTAGCAGGAGCGCCCAATGAGACCAACAGTGGGCACAACAGCCCAGAAAGCAGTTTTTGCATGTGCTGTAGAGAGAAGTGAGGGGCAGATGGAGCTCATGAACCTGGAAAGGTAGCCCCTCTAGAAGAAGGAAAACCCTGATCTGAAACCTCCGCTGCCTTGCAGGATATCTTCCAGTGAGAAGAAATGCTAAGGACAAAATGCTACACAAATCCGGAGTCCCTTAGATGGTTGGATGCTACCTTATATGCCACCTCCTGGCAGCTCCTGTAGCCAAGCTGTTGCCAAACATATTGTTCTGCTTTTCTTTGGACCACACCCAGTGAAGCTGAGGGTAGGGGGTCTTGTCGTCTGGGCAGCCCAGGACCTCCATACACACTGCCCAGGCTTGCATACTGAGAGGGTCACTTTGATGCTGCTAACACAGGAGTTTGGCTTCACCCCCAGAGGCACACTCCATTGTTCTTTGAGACAGATGCCATCAACAATATGTGCACATATTTTCCCTTTAAACAGAACTTGAAAGCTTATTCCCTATTTAAAGCCTGCCCTGTTTTGCCATTGTCTAGTTCCGCATTCTAAGATCTTTGTCTACCTTTTCACCTAATGGCTGTTTGCCGGTTGCACATTGTAGTGGTGGCACAGAGCAGCTGAACAAGACCCAATAAGAGAAGCAACCATAATAACCCCTGCATTGCTTAAGGGGAAAGGCAGCTTACTGAACTGCAAGATTTTTTCTCTCACTCTCCTTTTTGGACAAAGGCTATTTTAAACTTCAGTAGCCGTCTGCTTCCTTCAGGGCACCTTGAAGCAATGTAATTATTGAGCATTTCACTGCACCAACCTGTATTTATCTTCCCTTCTCATAGAGTCAAAATACAGTCAATATTCAAATACAGAAATCAGCGGCTAAGAAAGCAAAATGCCGCCGTATGCCGTGCTTCAGTGTAAACTGATACTGAGGGGCTTAGTCAATCAGCTGAGATCACGTCCTGTAGTAGCATTCCCAGCATCAGGATATCTCCTCACTGTGGAGTTACCCACATATAGCTTTTGCCCTACTCTTTCCAGGCACAGGGGCACACTTAAAATCTCTGTCTGAGTGGTTTGTTTGGTTTTTTTTCCCTTCTCTGAGCTTACTCTGCAAAAACTTGCTCTTTAAAACTCAACTGGAGCAAACGTCAATTCAGGTTTCCTGTGGTTTCCCACTTGCTCTGATAGAGCTTTAAAAAGTGGTTTTTCACAGGGAAAGCTCCAGAACCAAAACAAAAAACACCCTCAGAAACAGAGCTGACCGTGCCTGGAAAGAGCGAAGGAATTGTAAGTGTGGATAGGTCCAGTGTTTTCTGCAAGGATGGGTTTCCTCATCTCAATATTTTCAAGGCATGACAGAAATAGCTTTGCATTTTGAACACAGATGAAAACTGTCATGATGTCTAAAAGGACAGTGGGATTTATCTCCATGTGGTAGGGATGGCCAAGTGAATCTATTACTCATCATCAGCAACAGTGCGCGTAATGATAAGCCTTCCGCAAGACTGAAGGCATTATTCCTTGATGTCTGGTTTGGCAACATGGGAAAGGGTTCTCTACGCTCCTGGTTACTCCAAGAATTCTAAGTGTGTGCCTATACTCATTCATAAAAATGCACTTCTTTCAGTGTTACCAACTGCAATGGATTCAGTTGGGCATTTTCTTTCTTTAGTGGCAAAGACATCAAATATGACATTTGCTGCAGTGCACCTATGGGGACTAAATTTGGGAAGAGCCTGCTGGATTAAGCCAGTGGCTCATTTAGTCCAGCATCCTACTCTCACCGATGCCCATGGGAAGCCCATAAACAGGCCACAAACACAACAGCACTCTGCCCACCTGTGATTCCCAGGAACTGGTTTCAGTGGCCAGTTCCTCTGACGGCTATTGTAGAAGATTGCCGCTGCGGTTATGAATTTGCCCAATCCTCTTTTAAAGCCATCCTAACTGGTTGCCATCACTGTTTCCTGGAGGAGTGAGTTCCATAGCATGCTGCCTTTTCTTTGTTAATGCTTTCGTTTACCACACGTGTTTGTGTCTATTTATGAACTGTCTGCTTTGAGCGCTTTGGCATCTCCTAAATTGTTGGAGGGAATTTTTTAGTCTTCCCAGAAAACTAAATCCATGACTGCTGTTTATAAATACTTTTTTGGCCCTTTGTAAAGCGGGTGTGCAGGAACTGGAGAGTTGCGGGATAAGGAATTTAAATATGCTGTACATGCTAAACAATGGAAAATTGTTTAGAAACTATAAGGAACGTTGCTTTAGATTTGTGACTGAGACTGCTTCAGCTAAAAATTATGTTTTAGGTATATCTGTATAGGAAGGCACTGTCAAATACATATAGATACTGAAAATGCCTCATTAGAGCAGGGGATGCTGGCATGTCCAGTGATACATTCTTTTTGCTTTCAATACCTATTTTGTATTGGTGAAATCTTTGATATTTGCAGATGTTCAAGCACTTTTAAACTATATTCCTGTAGTATGGAGGTTAATAACACACCAACAAAAAGGATTCTGAATGGCAAAAATGACATAAGGAGAGCCTACTGGATCAAACCACTTCTGGTCCAGCATCCTGTTCTGTGGTGACAAACCAGATGCCTGTGTGAAACCCACAAGCAGGATTTGAGCACAAGAACACTCCTTGGCCATGTGGTTTCCAGCAACTGATATTCAGAAGCATACTAAATCTGACAGGTAGAATGTAGCCATTGGGGCTAATAGCTGTTGATAGCTTTCTCCTCCCTGACTTTGTCTAAACCTCATTTAGAATCATCCAAGTCAGTGGCCCTCACTGTTTCTATCATGTACTTAGGCAAGGCTTTCTCTTTATCTCAGACTACACCCACACCCACACAGTGAGGAAAACAAAACTGACCTTCCTTGCACGGTTGTTATAAGCACTGCAACAAATTTCTATGGACCCTTGAGAGCACCATAGAAGTGTTGAGTATTATTCATTATCCGTGCCCAGAGAAGTGTGACATGTTCAGAGGCTTCTAGATCCCTTTGTGCTCCTGAAGAAACACACACACACTTCATTCTTCCTGGTACTATCCAAGGGGCACACCATTTTTAAAAAATAGTTAGCAGGTTCATAATTATATCCCACATACTCACCAATGCTTCTGACGTGTGAGTGCTGCATTTGCCTCCAGAATTTCCTCTGGGGCATCAAATACATGTCAAGCTGCATCCTGAGCAATGGAAAGGTCTCCCTGTGCAATCTGGCTCTGCATACCTCACTGGAGTCTAAGGAGGCTTAATTGTTTCCCTGGGAGCATGAGGATGTCATGCATGTAATGATGAACTGTATCCTTTCCTTTCCTTTCCTTTCCTTTCCTTTCCTTTCCTTTCCTTTCCTTTCCTTTCCTTTCCTTTCTTTTTCCTTTTCCTGTCTTTAGCCTAACTATATCTCACCTGTGGACTTGAACTGAGCTTTTAATATTCATGGGCTGTTTGCTGAGCATCCAAATGCATCCAAGGGATGCATTCTGACTTTATACACTTGTGTTTTGCTTAAGCCCCACAGGGATAAGCAAATATGAGTTCTCTCTCTGCCTCTCTCCAACTCTTTTATCAGAAGTGGCCAATTGTATTTTATTAATATTTGGCCTTGTTTCCAGGTTATGAAGCACCACAAGCAAGAAGCCTTCAGTAGGTCCCTAACCTCATTCCCCCGTCCCCGTCCAACCCCAACATGCACACACCACAGCATTGCCACCTCCTCACTTTGAGAACAAGAGCATAGAAAGTTACTTTTATACTGAGTCAAATCATTGATGCTTCTAGCTCAATATTGCCTCCACCAGCCTCCCCCAACTTGGTGCCCTCAGGCCAGGAAAGGCTGGTCTACACTGGTTTGCAGTGGCTTTCCAAGGTCTCAGAGATGAGACATTTGAAACCCAACCTGGCAATGTCAGTGACTGAACATACATGCATAGCACCCTTTACTATTTTTGCTGCCTGTTCAGTTCCCCAGCAAAGTGGTGGGCAAACAAGCAGAAGAGCAAGTGGTGGTGAAGAAGAGCAACAGCTGTCACCTGCTCTGGGAAAGGGGAGGGGGCAGGTGAAGGTGAGTGCCAAGAGTCCATCACTGGCACATCCCTGCATAGAAGGTGCCCCCAGGTGTTGCTGCTTGCTGCATCTCTGCTGGAAGAGAGCATTCAACCGTGTGGGACCAGTGACACTAAGTGCCCAACTTCTAAGTTGAGCGCAGTCAGGCCTCTGTAACATGGGAGACAGCTAATGGCACTCCTCTGGGGATTTGCAGAGAAGTTTTACAATGCTGTGTTTCCAGTACTTTTCCCCTTCCACTTCCCCTCTTGCAAAAGTCCAGTTTTTAGGGAGAAGTGGGGTTTGTTGTGCAAGAGCTCTAAATGTTAATTGTACAACCTGAATTTGTCAGTACACAACTGAATCCTACCAGAAAATAGCATCAGTCTCCAATGCTTTAGCAATGTGCTCCATAGCCTTTTAACAAGGCATCAGAGATTAAGGATTAGAGTTTTCCTTCTCCTAGATGAGTTACCTTCCCAGGTTAGCAAGCCCCATCTGGCCCTCACTTCCCTCTACAGCACGAGCAGAAACCACATTCTTGACAGTTGGACCCACTATTGGGGGGAAAAGATGAAGAACAAGAAAAGATAGTCAGAGACGTTCACCCTAAAATGCTGGTGAATTTTTATGATGACTTCTTTTTAATTGCCAACTGCTGTGGAAATGTGGAAAACAAAACTTAAATCTGGAACAATGAAGAACTGAGAGAAATGTTACAAATAAGAGGCTCTTTTGATCCATTTTTAGCTGGTTCTTTAGGAGAAAGGAAAATTAGACTCAGAGAGACTCAGCAAAACATTTTTATTGTATACATTAAAATCGCAGTCCCTAGCACACGCGCGCGCACATTCTTAGTCATACTCACCAACTGTACACCAGTAGCTGATCAGGCCATGACAAGAGGACGGGTGGCAGGCATTGCAGCGCAGGGAACATGGCACACCTTTCCACTGGAAAGTTCCTTCTTTATAGACTTTCAATCAGACATTCCAGCTCTGGTGATTCACCACCATCTGTTCCTTGTCATAGTTGTTCATCACGTTCCAGAGTTCATCAGATCATCATTAGTCAATCTTGCTCAACACCCGTCCTTTGTTATCAGCCTGTTCATACGTCAAGTCTCAAGAACTCAGCACTTCTTCCCCACTTCACTTGCCCACAAGTCTTAATGAGACTCCATTTTAGAGTGGTGTTCTTCAGCCTAAAAACAGGCCTACACACATTCCTTCATTTATACCATAAATGACTAATGAATGTTATTATTATACTCATTACAGGAACCAGTATTGACCAAGATTTGCTCATCCTTACACATGCCTCATTCCCAGAATTAAGGTTGAAAATTCTCCAGGTTAAGCTGAAATTGTGGAAGAGTAGAACACAGGACGTGTTGCTGAACAAGAAGCAAATGAAATAGAGGGACTCTTCTCCCCCTAATGGAAACTCACTGATAGCTCTTCTTCTGCCATTTGTGATTGTAGCAATAAATTTCCTCTCACAGATATTAAGGGTGCTTTCCTCCCCGCCTGTGTAAGATGGGCCCAACCTGCTTGCATAGTTTATATGCCAAGTGACAGGCAAAATGGCATCCCAAGAGGCCCCTTTAATGACACGGTGGAAGCCAACGTAGCCAGAGGAAGCAGCAGAGACAGCAGCCTAGAGCATCCTCTCATCCTCAAGTCAGACCTGACAAGCAAAATTAACGTTCTCTCTTGCGGCTGAATTAATTAAGCAAAATAAGATATAGAAGGCAAGCCAGCCCCTCCTTCATGCTTGCATTTTCCTTCACAACCTTTCCTTCCTTCTCTCCTAACCCTGAAAATCAGATCTATATAATTAAAGAGATTCGCCTGGGAAAGTGGCCAAATGCTTAAAAGAAATGCTAAAAATACAATCGACAAGCGGCGTTACTCTACACTAGCTATTATTCATGATGCTCATCAGGGTTGCAGTAATCAAGGTGCTTGGGAGGTAATGGCACTTACAAAAATTTGGTCTGGCTACTGAGTAGCTGATGACCACAATGTTCAGGAAAACAAAAGACCTGGCAGTTTGCAATAAGACTCATAAGAAGAACCTGCTGGATCAGGCCAGTGGTCCATCTAGTCCAGCATCCTGCTCTCACAGTGGCCAAACGTCTATGGGAAGCCACAAGCAGGACCTGAACACGAGCACTCTCCCTTCCTGTGGTTTCCACCAACTGGCATTCAGAAGCACTGCTTCCTCCATTCAGAAGCACTGCTTGCCTCCACACTTTTTTTGTCCCAGCACTTTCCCCTCGAAAACCCTCTCTTTAATGCTGAATTGGAACAAACAGCAATTCCTGTTTTCAACAGATTGCCCTTTGCTCTGATTCAGTGAAAACATAGACTGGGGAAAGAAGGATGGAAATAGGCCTTTTGCCTTCCACCTTTTGGATTTAAATTGTTTCTCTGGAGACACTGAGGGCAAAACCCATGAAAGATCCGGTCAAGTTCTGAGCCTCGATGGTCCTATGGGCAAACCACTATCAGGAATTTGCTATAATGAATGGACAGTCTTATCTGACAGAGAAGGGACAGTGATATAGAGAAGATGTATTCAGCTAATCTATTTCTCATATGAAATTCCCTGCTGGTGCTTTCAAAGCACCACTTTTTTTGACCTGTGACCTTCACAGTGCTCTGATTTATCTGGATATTGCAATCAAAGCAGAACACATTTGAACTGAATTCGGACAAATCAAAGAGCCACTCTAGGCTTCTCCTATCAGGCAATTTAATAGAAGAGATTTTTTTAAAATCCCGCTCTATTCTACGCACGTGCCTTCTACCAGAGGTCCTCATTAGCTGTCGTTGTTTCATTTCACGGGACTGTTGGCTGCATATGGACAAATCTGTCTATTTTGACTTCTCTCAGGTTTTCATTTTTAAAGTCTTAGGTTCCATTCAGTTCAACGCATTCACATAATAGTTTGCCTTTTAAAAAAAGATACTCAAATATTTGTATGCATTTTAATTACATTTCTCTCAAGAAAAACCTTTCACACACTTTCACACAACTACTAATACAGCATACACATTTTTGCAAGCCATAATAGAATCCGTTTTTGCATGTTACTTTCACTAATCAATCCATTTCCCCTTACTACATTTGTGTCCACATTTTTTCCAATAGTAGACTGCATGGCAAAATTCAGGGAAGTGCTAATTTCAAACAATAGCTGTGTTTTGCTCTTCATATTGGTTCAGGAAGTGCAAATTTGTTGGGTTCACATTAAAATTTGAATTGATACATATTTTCCTCCATCTCTAGTGCGGTTTGGGGAGGCTTGTTTTGCTTTCCTTGCTTTTCATAACCTTAATATTCAACTACAGAGTGCATATAGACAAGAAGTTGGGGAACTAAAGCCCAAGAGAACTGGAAAGGCTACAAAATACAACATGTGGACAATACATTTACAAAACATTCAAAAACCTTACAAAATGGGAAGCACTGATCTTTCTGTTATTTTTACAAACTAAAATTCAGATATCAAACATCCCTCCTTTCTTATTTTGAGGGTGCCACATTTTGGAATGTTGGAGAATTCCGTGAAAACAGAAATGGGAGCAGAAATTGTCAGGAATGGGAATCAATTCAGTGAATAAAATTAATATTCGCTGTTGTTTTTGCTTTCAGTCCACAAGCAATACAGGATTGATTATGTCTTTTCTCCTTTTGCATTGCATTTCCTCTGCATTAAAATGAATGGGGTGGAGTATACATAATTTGTATAATGAATTCCATATGCTCCATAATTTCATCGCAGCAGACCGTGAGATGAATAATGTAGATTTTAGCAGAAGTCGAACTGGAAGAATGGAAACAATGCTGCACGCAATCAATACAGGACAGAATGGGAAATGATTTCTTCTACATCCCTACCACCCCTTCCCAGTCAACAACCTACAACCCCCTCCAAAGCAAAATATGCATGTATTTATCAACCGAACCATTACCGTTGCCATTGTCGTGTGCAAGAATGGGGGTGCATGTGCTAATAATACTTTCAGGTGGCACCTGGCTTAATTTTTGGGAACTAAGAACATCTATACATACAAATATTCCTCCATGGAATTCTTTGCATAGGCTTTAGTCTCCTTTGGAGCTAACCTGTGACTGAGGTGGTCCTGTGACTCCCATCTCATGGCAAAGGCTCAAGGTACAATGGTGGTGCACATTAAGATCCATCCAAAAGCCCAGAGTGTCTCAGGTACTCAGAAAAAGACCCCTGCCTAATCTGGTCTTCACTGCTAGAGAACTTAAACTTGACTTCCTGTTTCAGCCCCTATCTTTAAAATGTATAGCTGAGTAATATGTATATCTGAGTATATAGGCAAAGTAAAAGGCACAGCAGGTGAATTGCATGGCTAAGCACAAGATGAGATCTTGTTCCAATAAGCGGCATGCTCCTGTCTCTTTTATTTGAAGAAGTGGGTGGGCACAAGCTTTAGCATGGCAGTTGTCTTGGGATTGGGCAAGCAAATGGGCATCCCTGTAAGTGGGTTGGGCCTGTGAGATTTGTTCATACCAGCACTGTCCTTGGAGATGGAGGTGGAGTCAGTGCTGACTCAGAATCCAATTTACTCTCAGGTGCCTTCCCAGAGGGTGGAGACTCCTTAGGAGGTACCTGACAAGAGGTGTCCAATAACACAAGGGAGGGATGCCTCTCTGCTCACCTACTTAGACCCTCCAGGGGATGTCCAGTTGCAACTACCTGATCTCCTCCCACTCTGCCTCAGGATCTGACTATTCCTTCCATGATATCTCCACAGGGCTCATGACACTGCCTCAGGCTTTGGAGAGCCATTGCCAGTACAAATTTGCAAATAATCTTTATCTACCCGCAGGCAGAAAAGATACTTCAACTCAATATCTTTTCCCCTGAAAGGGGAAAAAACAAAACATCTTGAGAGGGCTTTTTGAGAAGGAGAAATCACCTGCAGAGAAAGGCTTAAGTATTCCCCCTCCTTACAGCCACTGCAGATTTCTAGCCCCCTGCCTCTTGACAATGGCATTTGAACAAGTAAGAAACCATTAAGACAAATCATGTGAGATGAACTGTAGGTCTCCAGCATCCTTTCTAGGTTGGCCTTCAAGGACAAATCATGAGATAGGTGTTGAAAGCATCAGGGACAATCAGAGTAGCTGGTTTGACATTTTGCACACTTGGAAATCCAATCCAAGTTGGCTCTTATGAACTTTATTCTTTTGAGGGGAAAAACCTACAGTTTCAAAAGCAAGAGTATGGGGGAAATTCCACTACAAATAGAGAAGACAGCATTAAGAGTCAGGGATTTGCTAAAGGATGTCTTGTGAATTCTGCTGTCATTTATTCACTATGAAGGAAAACAGAGGAGAAATTAGCATTTTGTGTGCACATGGTGTGTGTGTTTTTTAAAAAATGTAACAGACTGACTAACACTGTCCATTGTTTATGACTGAAAGAACTAAGATAAAAATATCTGAGTGACAGCTAGGAAGAAGTGTGATGATGGTCATGGGACAGAGTGGGGATGTGGTCTGCAGGAGCTTGGAGAAAGGGCTCTAGAATCAAACCTTGGGATGATGATAAGGTCACCATGGAAACAAGCCCATAGTGCAGAATATGTACAGTACGTTCAATGGTTGTTGTTCTTTTAAAATCAGGAAGCTGAGCAACCTTTACAGAAGGAAGTCAGCATGTATTTGCCCATGTTTGAATGCTAAATAAACACATGGAAGGAATGGGATAACTTTCCCCCCTATTGATAACCACAGTCCCTTGGGGGCCATCTGTTGGGGCCAAGACTTGAAAGCAAGTGGGGCAGGAGCCAGCCATGTGTGGGCTCCTTCTCCTCTCTCTCTCTGCTAGCCCTTCTCCCACTCTTTCTCTGTCACCTCCTTTCCCATCTGCATGAAATTAGTCCAGGGATTGCTTACAATGACTGGGAGCACTGCAAATCACTAACGGCTGATATATGACATATAATGCATTTAAGAGGATAGGGTACATCTCACTGTAACAACAATGTTTAATGTGGCAACATGCCCTGGGGCCTTAGGGCAAAGGGCAGGTAATCGACAATTAACAGCCATAATTCAGCATTGTTCAGAAGTTTATTTCTGTCTTAGGAGGGAGTTGTATTCTCCCATTCTCCCATGCTGTGGAAGCTGTCATGAGAACCATCTACACCACAGAATTTACCACTCCTAGTGGAAGGATAATGCAAATGAAAGGGTTGGGCACACATGCAACACTGCAACATTATATGTATGTATGTACACAGTGTCTGTACAAATGCTTCAAGATGTTTTGCATGTAGTGTTTACCCACACACATTAGAAGAACACTGCAAAAAACTAATCATTGTATAACCATCTGTACTGTCACCTCAATATTGCTTTTTTGCAGTGTTTTATCAGTATTAACATGTGCATCAGTAATAGAGGGAAGTAAAGATTGAAGAAATGAAAGAACATAAAACTGCAGCAAACTGGTAATTTACAAAAAAAACAACCCTAAATGTATTTGTTTCACTTCAAAACACGTTCTTGCAAAACTGTATAAACTTTTGTTGAAATTTGAATCAGAAGAAAAAGGGTTAATGGGTGCATGATTAAATGGGCAAAAAAGGAACAGTTGGAACATATGTGGACTAAGGGGTTAAAATTTACATTATGTTATGATCATAAAGAGAAGTTTTATAAAATGTTGTTATCATTGGTACTTAGCTCCTGAGAAATTACCGTATTTTTCGCACCATAGGGCGCACCGGACCATAGGGCACACCTAGTTTTGGGAGGCGGAAAACAAGAAAAAATTATTCTGAACCCCAGAAGCCAGAACAGCAAGAGGGATCTGGCTTCTAGGATACCGTGTGGCTGTTCTGGCTTCTGGGGTAACCCCGCCAAGCCTCTTCAGGGCAGCGGGATGAAGGCACCCCCTGCCCAAAGAGGCTGCGCAGGGTTAAAGCAGAAGCCAGGACAGACGCGTCGCTGAAGGGGCACTGTGCCTTCTCTCTCTCTGTGCAGCGCCCCTCCTTCACAGGAAAGGTGCTGCGCAGAGAGGGAGAAGGCGCAGCACCCTTCAGCGAACCTGGAGAAGGAACAGAAGGAGACCCTTCTGTTCCTCCTCCAGCTTCGCATGGCAGGCGCGCCGCTCAAGGGGCGCTGCGCCTTCTCTCTCTCTGTGCAGCGCCCCTCCTTCACAGGAAAGGTGCTGCGCAGAGAGGGAGAAGGCACAGCACCCTTCAGCGAAGCTGGAGAAGGAACAGAAGGAGACCCTTCTGTTCCTCCTCGGGCTTCGCTGGACAGGCGCGTCGCTGCGAAGCGGGAGGAGGAACGGGAGGAGTCCCTTCTGTTCCTCCTCCGGCTTCGCATGGCAGGCGCGTCGTTCAAGGGGCGCTGCGCCTTCTCTCTCTCTCTGCGCAGCGCCTCTCCTTCACAGGAGAGGTGCTGCGCAGAGAGGGAGAAGGCACAGCACCCCTTCAGCGAAGCTGGAGAAGGAACAGAAGGAGACCCTTCTGTTCCTCCTCGGGCTTCGCTGGACAGGCGCGTCGCTGCGAAGCGGGAGGAGGAACAGGAGGAGACCCTTCTGTTCCTCCTCCGGCTTCGCATGACAGGCGCGCCGCTCAAGGGGCGCTGCGCCTTCTCTCTCTCTGTGCAGCGCCCCTCCTTCACAGGAGAGGTGCTGCGCAGAGAGGGAGAAGGCACAGCACCCTTCAGCGAAGCTGGAGAAGGAACAGAAGGAGACCCTTCTGTTCCTCCTCCGGCTTCGCATGGCAGGCGCGTCGCTCAAGGGGCGCTGCGCCTTCTCTCTCTCTCTGCGCAGCGCCCCTCCTTCACAGGAAAGGTGCTGCGCAGAGAGGGAGAAGGCACAGCACCCTTCAGCGAAGCTGGAGAAGGAACAGAAGGAGACCCTTCTGTTCCTCCTCGGGCTTCGCTGGACAGGCGCGTCGCTGCGAAGCGGGAGGAGGAACGGGAGGAGACCCTTCTGTTCCTCCTCCGGCTTCGCATGACAGGCGCGCCCCTCAAGGGGCGCTGCGCCTTCTCTCTCTCTCTCTCTCTCTCTCTCTGCGCAGCGCCTCTCCTTCACAGGAGAGGCGCTGCGCAGAGAGGGAGAGGGGACAGCGCCCCTTCAGCGAAGCTGGAGAAGGAACAGAAGGAGACCCTTCTGTTCCTCCTTCGGCTTCCAGGACAGGCGCGTCGCTGCGATGCAGGAGGAGGAACAGAAGGAGTCCCTTCTGTTCCTCCTCCGGCTTCGCATGACAGCGTTGCTCAAGGGGCGCTGCGCCTTCTCTCTCTCTCTCTCTCTCTCTCTCTCTCTGCGCAGCGCCTCTGCTTCACAGGAGAGGCGCTGCGCAGAGAGGGAGAAGGCGCAGCGCCCTTCAGCGAAGTGGGAGGAGGAACAGAAGGAGACCCTTCTGTTCCTCCTCCGCCTTCCAGGACAGGCGCGTCGCTGCGATGCGGGAGGAGGAACAGAAGGAGAGGGCGCAGCGAGGGAGAAGGCGCAGCGCCCTTCAGCGAAGCTGGAGAAGGAACAGAAGGAGACCCTTCTGTTCCTCCTCGGGCTTCGCTTGATAAGCGCGTTGCTCAAGGGGCACTGCGCCTTCTCTCTCTCTCTCTGCGCAACGCCTCTCCTGTGAAGGGAAAAGGCGCAGCACCCTTCAGCGAAGCTGAACAGAAGGAGACCCTTCTGTTCCTCCTCCAGCTTCCAGGACAGGCGCGTAGCCGCGAAGCCAAGGAGCCTGCATTCGCTCCATAGGACGCACACACATTTCCCCTTCATTTTTGGAGGGGAAAAGTGCGTCCTATAGAGCGAAAAATACGGTATTTAGAATGTATAAAGATGTTTCAAATGTTTGCTGGAAATGCCAAGAACATGAAGGAGCATTTTACCATGCTTGGTGGATGTATAAAAAGGCTACAAAACATTGGATACATACATTGATACAGCAGGTTTTAAAGGTTAATATTTAGTTGAAGCCAGAACTTTTTTCTTTTAGGGTTAATGGATACACAACTGGAAAAGGACTATGAGAGATTATTTCAATATATGTTCACAGCAACAAGACTGCTATATGCCCAAAGATGGAAAGATACGGCCCTACAAACTATGGAGGAATGGCTGATAAAATTATAGGATGGCAAAATTTTAAGTAGAGAAAAATCATTATTGTCATTTATTAAGGATTGGAAACTTCTTATGGACTTTTTGCAGGACAGAGAAAATGAATTTGTAATATCTGGATCTGAAGACTGAAAAAATATTGGCTTATAGAAAATAGAATTGTTGGATATTAATGAGTGAATACTATGTTTAGCTTCAGGACAGAGAACCAGAAGTCTTTTATCTTCTTCTTTTTCCTCTCTCTCTCTCCTTTCTTTTCCTTTCTCCCTTTCCCTTCCTCTTTGCTTCCATTCCTTTTTAGACTAAATTTTAAAAGCATTTATTTTCGGTATGAACTTTGGTATATCTCTCAACGAGTTACCAATAAAAATAGATTTTTTAAAAAAGGAAATAAGGCTAGGTAATCTGGAACTCGGCAGTCAGGGGGAGATAGTGGGTTGAGAAGAATTTCAGAAATTTCCATATGTTGTGGATTCCAACTCCCATCAGCTCCATCACCCTGGCCAATAGTCAAGGATGGTGGGAGTTGTATTCCAACAACATCTGGAGGGCACAAGGTTGGGAAGGTTGTGGCTTTCAT
Source organism: Podarcis bocagei (assembly GCF_964188305.1). Classification (NCBI taxonomy): domain Eukaryota; kingdom Metazoa; phylum Chordata; class Lepidosauria; order Squamata; family Lacertidae; genus Podarcis; species Podarcis bocagei. The sequence continues at coordinate 25,898,935 of NC_138140.1, forward strand.
TATGTCATATACAAGCATAACCTCCAGGGCCATTCTTAATATTCAGTCAGAGAGGTTGTTGTACAGTAGCTTAAAGGTAAAGGTAAAGGGACCCCTGACCATTAGGTCCAGTCGTGACCAACTCTGGGGTTACGGCACTCATCCTGCTTTATTGGCCGAGGGAGCCGGCGTACAGCTTCCGGATCATGTGGGCAGCATGACTAAGCCGCTTCTGGCGAACCAGAGCAGCGCACGGAAACGCCGTTTACCTTCCCGCCGGAGCGGTACCTATTTATCTACTTGCACTTTGATGTGCTTTTGAACTGCCAGGTGGTCAGGAGCAGGGACCAAGCAATGGGAGCTCACCCCGTCGCAGGGATTCGAACCGCCAACCTTCTGATCGGCAAGTCCTAGGCTCTGTGGTTTAACCCACAGCGCCATCCGCGTCCCATACAGTAGCTTAGGGTGTGGGCAATTCACTGTCACCAAAAGGTGATAACAACTTTGCCGCTATTGTTTTCTTGACTTTCTCTCCACACCCAGGACCACGCAGATATTGAATGGAAGTTTGCACGCACCAAGCTCTGGATGAGTTACTTTGATGAAGGTGGCACTCTGCCACCTCCTTTTAACATCATCCCCAGCCCCAAGTCCTTCTGGTATCTTTGCAAGTGGATCCACAACCAACTCTGCCCGCCTCAGGACCCAGACAATGATCATAAAAAGCATGAAAACCTGAAGACATTCACGGTAAGGAGACAGTCCCTGCAATCACTCTCAGGAAACTCTGCTTTGTGAGTTGGTTCTCTGCTTTTGAATGGCAGGATAATATTGTAAGTAGGGATGGGGAAGAAATTTTATTCAGTTTGCATTTAAAGGTGCATCTCCCTAAGAAGCAGTTTACGAAACAATATGAGAACTGAAACACAGCTGGTATCTGAAATCTGCAATTCTTCAAATTTTGAAAGACAGTTCTCCAGCTCAGTAATGTGTACAGTAATGCAGTCATTAGGGTAATGTGTGCATAAAAATGCATATATTAGTGTACATAACATACAAAATGCAGTGAGGTTTAGTTGTTAGGGTGTTAAACTAGGACCTGGGAGACCAGGGTTCAAATCCCCACTCAGGGCTTTTCCAAACCTAACTTTTGCAGAGGTCCACACTTTAAAGCTTTGTGTCCAAGCGCTCTTTTTTTGCCCCAGATCTTGCCCCACAAAACCCCGCTCTTTAAAGCTGAAGTGCAACAATCACTTGCTCTGATTCAGTGGTAAAGAGTGGGTTTTTGCATGTGACCTGTGCCTGGAAAGAGAAGGGCAAAAGGTAAGCAGATAAGCCCTCAATTTTGTTAGATTGCACCCAGTTCTCCAATCTGTTAAGGTCATTTTGAATTCTGATTCTGTCTTCTGCAGCATCAGCTTGGTGTAATCTAAAAACTGGATGAACATCCCCTCAGTTCCTTCTTCCAAGTGGTTTATAAAGATGTTGACCAACAATGGGCCCAGGACAGGGACCCTGTTGTGGCACTCCACCTGTCACCTTTTCCCAGAATTAGGAGGAACCATTAGTGAGCAGTCTAGAGTTCAGCCAGCCAACTGAACATATGATGTGACCACTGGCTTCATTGGCTTCAAAAGGGGGGTCAGATTCAGAGGCTGTATACACACACTTTTGACTTTTGAAGAAGAGCTGTAGCATAGTGGGTAGGAGGACATCTGCCTCACATGCAGAAGATCCCAGGTTTAATCCCCTGTCTGAAACCCTGGAGTGCTATTGTAGACCAGACTGAGGTAAGTGGACCAATAGTTGTGCCTCACCTTTACCTTTACCTGTACCCTGGACTTCCATCAGCAACTAGCTAACTAGTTCTCATCAAGTGGGGCTCTTTTTAACAAATTGCTTACAACAAAAAAGTTGAAAATATGATGGTCACCTGTTTAATATATATGTGCCTCTTTCATTTCAGGAACGTCATGCTGACAACTTGATTCAGAATCAGCATTATCAGGTAAAATACATTCTTTGATGAAGCAGTTTATTTGCATTTCCTTGCTCTGCAATGAGCTTAGAGCCAAATAGTTTCTTTATGCTTTGCAATAACTTTGGGTGTGGCCTGCAGATTTTTAAGAACTTCCCCCTCCCCCTATTTAAACCCCATATCATCAACTGCTTTGGAAACATTTCTCTGTTCCAGTAGAGGTTTGTCACATAGTGGGGTCCTGCAAAAAAAAATAAAAAAAATCCAAAGCTCCCATGGGTAGGCAGAATGAGTTCCCTCATTGTTTGGATCCAGGTTACGACTTTCTGTTATACTTTCTTTTGGCATCTGGTTACAACTACAAGGAGTATTCTTAGTTCGTGAGAGTTAATGCAAAAGTGTGATGAGATTCGGTTTGCATTAAAATCTTAGTGTTTCTAAAATTAGACTGTAGAACTGAGTATGTGCAGTTTGCAGCAGGTTTCAGGTCACTTGGTTCATTGCATCTCTTTACCCATGTGCATTGGCAAAACACTGCAAAAAGCCGTCTGGCTGTGATCATGCAAACCGCAGAGGCATGTACTGATAAATAAAGAAGTATTTTTTTTATTATAGCAGTCTAATGGTGCAAACTCAGTGGCCAGGAAGGAGCAGGGTCCAGGTGCTCTTGCAAGACAAAGGAATAGCAATGATTTATCTGGTTTGAGAGCAAGGCCGAAGACTCAGGAGGACAAGATTAGTAGCAAGAGTTCCAAGACTGCTTGGGAGCTGCAAAGCTGTCCAAACAAGTTTCCCCACCTTCCATGTGCACCTTCTGCACAAACCCTGTTGAATGTACCAGAGTCGTGCTATTAGAGCAGGGATGGGGAACCTCAGGCCCATGGGCTGGATGTGGCCCTTCAGACCTCTCTACCTGGTTCTTGGGACTCTCCCTAAGTCCCTCTGTCCTCATGCCTCTGACCCCGATCACCACTGGTATGTGGTCCTTGAAGGGTTCCCCATATAGCCTCAGCATACAGAACAAGGCCTTGAGGACTTGAGCGTTTTCCATCATAGTTTTTTTGCAAACCTACATTGCATTTGTAGCCTGTTTGGCATCGCTAATTCTTCCAATTAAAAGATTTACTAAGATTAAAGGATTTACCATGCCATCAGCTCCAACACATTTTGCTAGATTTTTTGAAAATAACCACTGAGATATCAGAAGCTCAGATACACTTTTAGATGTGGCTCCTTCTCTGTAGCTGCAACAGGTTGGAATCTAGCTTTTGCTTGTGGAACAACCTAGGAGGAACAAAATGTCCATCCTGGCCTGGCCTGTTTTTACTGTTACTCATGGGACTGTATCTGGGGGAAAAGCTATAGCTCAGTGGCTAGAGCATCTGCTTTGCAGCCCAAAGGTCCCAGATTCAACCTGCAGCATTCCAGACTGGGAAAGGCTCCCCATGTGAAACCCTGGAGAGCCACTGCCAGAGCTTAGTGACCAATGGCCTGACTCAATATAAGGCAACTTCCTACATTATTTTGCATTCAAAAAGCAATGCTTGAATAGGGAGAAGTAGATAGTGACAGGTTGTGTGGGAAATAGTTTGCCCCTTGCTTCTGGGTCCTAAATAGGGTTGCCAGGTCAGGTGCATCCCAGACCCTAAGATTTCATGACCCAAAACTGAGACCTAGGAATGGCCACTGGTGATGGGCCCTGGAAACAGGTTAATTGGTGGTGAAGTGTAGGAGGGAAGACACACACAACCCAGAGTATCTATGCTGTAATTGACAGGGCTGAGGCTTGCAAGCGGCATGCACTGTCTTGCTTTTTATCAAAGGCACTCTCACCCAGTTGGAGGGGGCCAGGCAAATTGGACAACCTGAAGTTCCTAGCCACAGTATTTAACTCCTTACACTTGAAATCCTGAATGCTGAAAAATATGTGGGGAGATGTGGCAGCTGGATCTTGAGCTCCCCCACTCCCTACAGACCACTCATTAAAAATACTCTTACTGAATTTTAACATACACAATACATGCAAACAAAACTTGGCAACAAATTAGGATTTACTGAAATAAGACATGCTCTCTTTCTACAATAAAGAGTTTTGACTAACATTTTGTGCATTATTTATAATCCTACAATATGAAAACATGCTGTGCACCAATTAGTTTTACAAATACAAAACCTGCAAATAACCTCTCCGTAAAGCATCTGGGATAGTGGTTATTGTAACAGAACTCCAACTCACATATGGCAAAAAGCACCCCAAAAGCTTTCTAATTCGTCCTCTTTTTGCTGCTCTCTGCAGGCCATTTTGGCAGGTAGTCAGATGCTCATCTGGCAGTCATCTGGCTTCACCAACATCAGCAGGCGATGGCTCATAGACAATTACAACAAGCCCCATTTGGAGCATGGACTGGGACCACTGTAGTACTACCAACCCCTGCAGGGCTTGCTGTCAGCAACTTAAAGCAAGCCCCACTTTGGGCTGGAATCAGGCATACTACGGAGTTCCCAGTTAAGAACGCCTTTATGTAGCTGACCACCGAACAGTTCTGACAGGAAGCCTTGCCTGCCAAGGAAGGGCACTTTAAGGCTCCCAATTGTTCCTTTCTAGTCATGTCTTTACTTGATTGCTGGGATGCGGGTGGTGCTGAGGTGTAAACCACTGAGCCTTGGGCTTGCTGATTGGAAGGGCGGCGGTTCAAATCCCCGTGACAAGCTGAGCTCCCGTTGCTCCGTCCCTGCTCCTGCCAACCTAGCAGTTCGAAAGCACATCAAAGTGCAAGTAGATAAATAGGTACCGCTCCGGCGGGAAGGTAAACGGCATTTCCGTGCGCTGCTCTGGTTTCACCAGAAGTGGCTTAGTCATGCTGGCCACATGACCTGGATGAACTGTCTGCGGACAAACGTCTGCTTCCTCAGTCAGTAAGGCGAGATGAGCGCCACAACCCCAGAGTCGTTCGTGACTGGACTTAACTGTCAGGGGTCCTTTACCTTTTTTAGGCATGTCTTTACTTGATCCGCGAACTCATATCACATCATATGTGAGGCAGATTGGTGTTGTTTGTGGAAAATGGGCTTATGGACCAAGTTAGGATTTCTGCAAGGCCTAATTTGGAGCACAGGCTATAGGTTCAACACCTACTGCCGTAAGATGTGATAAGAGATAAGGATGGGCAAGAAAGTCTTTACAGCTAGTCAACCTGGGAAGGTAACTCATCTAGAAGAAGGAACACTCTGATCTTAAACCTCTACTGTCTTGTGGGATATCTTCAGGAGAGGAAACAACTAAGGAGTAAGCGCTACACAAACCTAGAGTGCAGTCCCTATGATGGTTGAACGGACCCTTGTTTGGCTCCTTCCAGCAACTCCTGCAGCCAAGCTGGTGCCAAACATATCACTCCACTTTCCTTTGGAAATATGCTAAGACTACATTCTGCTGCTTAGTTTCTCGCAGACCTTTCACATTAAGACTAACAGCCTTCATATTTGCACCTAATTCAGCCCATTAATCAGTTCTCGTAACTAATTAATCCATATTTAGAAATATATAGGATCTAATAATATTTCAAATAGGATCTAATACATCTTAAGGATAAAAATCTAACATATATGTTTAAACTAGAATTCAATAGATATTAACTATATGTAGAATCTGTTTCCCAAACAAACACTATGCCTTAAAACAGTAATTATAAATAATAATATATAAATAACAAACATGTTGGTTATTGAAAGGGAAGAAATAGATGTAAAATCAGAATCAATATTGGTAAAATGGAAGGTATAAGATTAATGAAAGGGAGAAAATACAGAAAGTAAGGGGGAAAGGGGGAAATAATTACAAAACACGCACTCACGCACACTCACTTGCTTATATGAAGCAACAAAAAGGGGAAAGAAGCAAGACTAAACTAAGTGGTGCTCTTAGTAGAAAAAAATTACCTAAAATTAAAAGGGGGGAATGAAAAAAAGATGATGGGAAGGACAAAAAAGGACTTCCTGCTTGAATCCAACTTGTAGCAGCTCTCTCCTTTTAATAATGAAAATTATGATTCATTCATATCAAAAAGAAGACGAAGAAGAAAAAATGCTGTTGACATCATTCTAATATGGTAACCAAGAAGAAAAAAAGGATTTCAGTTTATTAGCCTTAGTGACTAATTTTTATTATTTAGCTAAAGAAGGGAAAAAGAAAAATCAATGAATGCTATAAAGTCACAGCTGTTAAGAGAGAAAAAAAGAGAGAATTGAAAATTGGACATCATAAAACCTGGATAAATAAAAATCTTCTTGTGCTCAGTTGGTAGCTCCACTTGGCAGACTTTTTGCAGTTAGCGCTTGGATATAGGCTTTTGCATTCTTTGGTACTGTAAATTTATATGTTTCCTTGCCCCTTCTGACACAGAAAATAGCAGGGAATCTGATGTAGAACTGCGGATTAGCTTCTATTGCCATGTGTTTTGCTTGGAGGGAACCACATCTTTGATCTGCAAGTTGTTTTGTGGATTCTGGAAATATGGAGATTTTATTCTTCTCCCAAATTAGTGGCATTTCTGAGGGCCGTTCACATGCCATTCTTATGATCATAACTCTGGTTTCAGTGCGGAGAAACGGGGGGGGGGGGACACTTGTCATCTGGGCAGCCTAGGACCTCCATACACACTGCCCAGGCTTGCGCCTTGAGGAGGTGACTCCAATGCTGCTAATGCAGAGGTTTGACTTCACCCCCAGTGGCACACTCCATTGTCTCCTGAGACAGACGGATACCAACAAAACCCAATTTACACTTCCGAAAACAATGCATGAACCAAAAAACACAGTTGTCCTTTGAAATCTGCACTCCTCTGCACTCCCAAAGCATGTGTATCAAAGGAAAGTACATGAAAATACATGTATTGGTGGGAAAAAGCATATAAAATGCATTATGTTAAGAAAATTGCTTCTAATCTAGTATAGTAAAAGAAACACACTAAAATGCTGGTAAATTTTCTGAGCACTTTGTTATGGCGAACTTGTGCATTAATGTGTGGCAAAGTGAATTTAAGACTGGGAAAATGAGAAACCTGAGGGCAACTGACATATTCAGCCACCCCTATTGGTAGTGCCAAGGTGACTTTTTAAAGGGTAACATTCATGGTTGCGCTTCGAGGCCCCCAAGCCCTTCCCCTGAAAATAACTTCACACTGACACATAATTTTAGGGTAACTGACTCCTGCCTCTCTGGCTGGAAGTCTGAAAAGGTAAACACCAAACGAGAGAGCAATATTGATGAAGATCAACGAAGCTCACCCCGGGGTTCCTGTGGTCCTAGCATGGCCCTAGCCCCTCAAGCAGACTTCAGATGAGATCCAGGACCCCCAGATTCCTTTACCGGAATACCCTTATTCATGGAGGGGCAGGTGATGGCCGCACCTCCCCTCCCACACACTTCAATAAGCCAATGCCTAACCGCCAAACCTTACAAAGTTGTGACGATTGCTAAGGGGGTAGGCGAAAACCAAGTGGCTACATCCAATCTGCCAAATGAAAAAAATTTCTACCCATCCCCTGCTACAAAGCAGGCAACCCAATCCAAAGCAAGGCCAAAGCAAGATCACCTAAAATTTGGGAGGGAGGGCAGGTGTTTGGCAACACGCTGCAAGTACTCCTAGTTACGCCACACCACTGCTTTTATAGGCCCCAGGAATCACGCCAACTGACCCAATTGGCCCAAACAACCTGGCACGATCCTGGGGTCCAACTCTCCCAGTGGGGGTGCCTTAGGGGTCCGCGCGCAACCAGGACCCTCATTAAGGAGGATCCCATATATCAGGTGACATCAATGTCAATACCTAAATGGCACTCCGATATTCAGGGTCAGGATGTCTCTACTACAGAATTTTTCAAGTACAAATGTGGGTCATTACCTTAATATCCTGCTTGCAATGATGGACTATTTGGGTGTTTGTCTCATCCAGCAAAAATATACTTATCTTATACTCAGAACATATTCCACACCTTTCACAATTCCACTCCTATGCAATTTTATTCAGAAGCAAGCCCAACAGATTTTAATAGCATTTGCTTCCTGGTGACTGTACATATGATTGTTGCAGCCTCAATGAGTGTGACTTAACAAATGCAATAAACTGTGATATACCCTAATGTAAATTAAAGCACTTAGTTTGCATAGTAAGTTCATTTGACAAAGTAAACCAATAAGATAACTGAAGGGAGAAATCAGTTTCACAAAAAACTGTAAGCATATTCATTATTCATTAATCATTTATATTAAATTACTTAAATCGCTCTAATAATCAAGGTTTTTTTAAGCTTGTATGATAATTTTTTTTTGCAGTGCACCCAATTTATTTATCACTAGACTCACAAATCAATTAGGCATTTCAATTAATGTCCATCCCATTAACTCCACAGCCCTAGTTCAGTCTTTACTTGCAAGAATTACTGCAGTTAATTTAGCATGTTTAAGGTGACTTACACCTTAACGCGGTGGCGTTGTGGGTTAAACCACAGAACCTAAGACTTGCTAATCAGAAGGTTTGGCGGTTCAAATCCCCGTGACCGGGTGAGCTCCCGTTGCTCGGTCCCTGCTCCTGCCAACCAAGCAGTTCGAAAGCACAAAGTGCAAGTAGATAAATAGGTACCGCTCTGGCGGGAAGGTAAACAGCGTTTCTGTGCGCTGCTCTGGTTCGCCAGAAGCTTAGTCACTTAGTCATGCTGGCCACATGACCCAGAAGCTGTACGCCGGCTCCCTTGGCCAATAAAGCGAGATGAGCGCCACAACCGCAGAGTTGGCCACGACTGGATCTAATGGTCACCTTTTAAGGTGACTTACAACATGAAAAAATACATAACTACAACACAGCAAAAGTAGTCATAAACAATAATTAAAAATTAAAAAATACACACAGCAAATCAAACAATTTCCACGTAAATCATGTGATACAAAATAAAGATATAAACATTAATATCAATAAAAGCAACAACACACATCCTCAACAAAAACCCATAAGCAATTCCCCAGCCCAAGAGTCCATTCAACAGCCTCAGCTTTTGTAGCTGGAGTCAGTCTTGGCCCTGCCCTTCCAGGCCTGGTGGAAAAGGGCCTTCAAAGCAGGGGGCAGGTCTTCCAGGACCACAATCAAGATGGTCTCTGGCTCTGTATGGTGTCCCCTTCCGGTATACCCATTAAGTGTAGAAGAACATTGAAATGGAGAACACTTCCTGTTTGGGTAGATAATGATTTCCAGGATAACTCTGGGAGCACTTTGATTTTTCCAGAGATCTTTCCAAGGGCTACACTTTAAGACTTGTGTAGCTGCTCCATAAGTGAACCCTTATGGAGGAAATAATCTATTCTTTGTTTTATTATTTAAAGTATTTTTAGCCTGCTCTTCAACAGGGAGAAGGGGTTCCCAAAGTGTCTTACAACAATCAGTATGAAGGCCAGAAGTCCAAGGAGTTGTATCATGTAAATGACCTAACTGAAAGGGACTACTGCATATCAGAGGCAGCCCTACACAATAAATTAGGTTAACATAAATTAGGTTAACATAACATAACATACAGCACTTGGTTCCAAGTGACCCACATTAGACCTTTCATGAGCTCTGTACTGTCCAAGAGGTAAGGCGTTCATTCCCAAACCCCATTTGAATACATGTGCTTGCAAACCCCAGGGCAGCTGAAAGGCTCAGAGTAGCAGTTATACAAACTGCTTATTGATATCTTTGTAGTATCCTCAGAAGGCTTGAGAGGAGCGTGGGAGGGAGATACAGTGGACACTCGGGTTGCGAATGTGATCCGTGCAGGATGCACGTCTGCAACCCGCAGCGTCCGCAACCCGCAGCAGTGCGCCTGCGCACGCGTGTGTTGCGATTTGGCGCTTCTGCGCATGCACAAAGCACAATTTAGCGCTTCTGCGCATGCACAACCACTGAAACCTGGAAGTAATCCTTTCCGGTACTTCCGGGGTTTGGCAGTCCGTAACCTGAAAAAACGCAACCTGAAGTGTCTGTAATCTGACAGTATGACTGTATAGGGATACAAATAGATAAATCCACTTGGTCCTGCCCCTTTATTAAGACAATTTCCACCAAAATACAGGAAGCCTCCTTTAGGTTTTTCCTAGGCTAGCATCAGACCCCTGTTTGGCTGCTACATATTCTGAAAGATGTTGGCAAGCCTGTGCTCACAATGACACTTTCATTCATATGTGGTGGGAATGTGAAAAATTACCTACAGTCTATATTCACGGACCATTCTACAGAAACAAACCTATCTCTAACCAAAGACCCAGAATTATCTCTCTTGGCCATCAAAAGTGATATAAATCCCACCCTTGTACACAAGGAGCTGCTAGCTCTCCTGCTAGCTGCAGCCAGCCTTGACATCCCCAAAGATTCAAAGTCTGCATTAGGACCCTCTAGGGATGGAGGGCTTGAAAGGGTGTGGGGTGTTGCCTTGCCTAAGCATTTGACCTCTCATAGGAGGATACTAAGAGGAGTTATGAAATGAGACCATTTTGTAGTAGATGGGCACAGCTCGGCTGGGCAGTTTAGTAATGTATTTCTTTCGCAGCTCACTGAACAGAGGTAAACAGGGCTGAGCTTTTGCCCACTCATATCATCTGTTCCACTTCTTTTCACTGAGTGTGCTTTTCTTTCCAATAAAGCAACCAATACAATTTATGGCTACCCGGCCATTTCATCTATTATTGCTAGTTAACAGCCTAGCATGGATCCTAAGATCAGTTAATGTACATTCCCAACAGGAAAGTCTTTCCTGCCTTCCCCTGCAGCCAACTGTGCAATTATAATTGTGGGCAATTATCCCCTCCACGAGGAGGAGAATTCTGCAACACTCCAGAGTAGCTTCTCAGGAGCACAGATGTCTTCAGTGAGAAGGGAGACAAACTAGGAAAACCAAATAGCATGGAATAACTTTAGAGTGATGCCTTCTCTGTGTGGATTGTCATAGGATGAGTTAGCAGTGAACATTCCTCACACACTTAAAGACTATGGATTAATGGTGGAACATTTGCTTCACATGCTAAAACTTCCAGGCTGATTCCCATGTGTCTCTTCAGAGGAGATGCTATGAATGCCTTTCACTCTGGAAGGTGTCATTGGTGAAGGCTCTTTAAACAGGTTAGAAAACAGATTATTTTTTAATTTAAAAATGGGCATTCTAGATGGATTTGGACTTCACATCTGAATTACAGGAAAAGCAGAAGAGGGATTGAAGCCTTGTTTGTGGAAATTGCCTTCCAAGGGAATTAGGTTTCTTGTGCTTTTTCATTACAGGAAGTGATCAGGAACTTGGTGAAGAGATATATTGCAGCAATGATAAGAAATTCAAAAACCAATGAAGGATTAACCGAAGAAAACTTTAAGGTAATGATACGATATTGTCGTTCCCCACTTAGTGTATTATGGCAGGCGCAACATAAAAATTGTTTGACACTGTAAATATCTGCAGCATGTTCCTATGCATATCAACTCAGGTGTTAAGTCCCACTGAGTTAAATTAGACTTGCTCCTAGATTATCGGGTATTGTCACTTAAATGTCTTCCATTTTTTATTATATTTGTTAGGTGGGTTTCTCACAGCAGGACCCAAACTGACTCCTCAGCTAAGAAAATCCAATGAAAAGATTAAAAAAACAGATGAACGGGGGGGGGGGGAGATTAGGATTTACCAGTCCTATCCCTTTAAAAGAGGCCTCAATGGCACCCTTCAAAATAAGAACCAAAAATCTGTGTAAAGAAAAAAGTATTTGCCTGGGGAGATAAATCCCTGGGTATAGGAGGAATAGGGAACCTGATGGGAACAGGCAGCACATTAGCAGGCTCTTAGGAACATAGGAAGCTGACTCCCACCCAGTCAGATCATTGGTTTATCCAGCTCAGACTGCCAGCAGTTCTCCAGTGTTTCAGTCTCACCAGGCATCTTTGGGATGCAATGCATGCTCTCTGCCACCACATCACAGCCCTTCTTCCTAGTACCTTTCAGGGCTGGCTCCAATATTGCCATAGGCTTGTGTATGCTTTACCACCTACTGGAGCCAAGCGGTGGCTATGGGGAGGAGGCAAGGAAGGCCCTATGAAAATGTTAAGTGCTGATCATGGTCCGTGTGCATGTGTATGTGTTCTTCTCAATGTTAATCTCCTCCCATCAGCTCACAACCTGTGAAAAATCAAATGGTTTGGGGATACTAAGTTTGCAGATACCATCTCACAAGAAGGTTTGTTTTATGCAATGTAGAAACTGGGCATTTAGTGTGGTGGTACCTACCCTTTGGAACTCTCTCCCATTACACATCAGACAGGTGCTGTTTCTTATTATCTTTTTGGTGCCACCATTTTCCACAAGCCTTTTTCAGTTGAGATTTTTATCCAGTCTGTTTCTAAAATTGTGAGACATCTTTGCTGGTCCCAGGTACTCTATCCTTCCCAGCAAGATTTGTGCATGAAAGACAAAGGCAGTGCATGGTTAATGTTTATATGAAGGGGCTAAATCATATTGCAGATTTTCTTTTCCTCAACAAAAACTGCTGAACTTCTGTTCCTGATTCTAAATAATGAAAAATATTTGTTTGCAATTCTTGTACACAGTGATGTGGAAAAATTCATTTGCATAACTTTGAACTTTGCATAGCTTCTCTCAGGAGAGTTCAAACTCTCTCTCTTCCCCCACCCCCGTGACAGATAAATCTTTAGAGTTTAACTCATTTTTTCCCTTCGCTTTCTCTCACCCTAGGAATTAAAGCAGGATATCTCTAGTTTCCGGTATGAAGTCCTTGACCTCTTAGGCAACCGAAAACCCCAGCGGAGAAGCTATTCCACCAGCAGCACAGAAGTCTCCCAGAAGGATGACACTAATGAGGACACTGCTGGAGAAACATCCAAAGCGAAGAGCGTTCCTTTTGGCACAGCCAACAAGAAGAAAGATTTCAACGTGTCGGCTCTGATTAAGACTATGTCTGGGTTCGAAATGGTCAGCGAGAAGCCCAAAAGCAATGGGATCAACAAGCGCTCCTTCATCCGCAATGGGAACAGGGTCCAAAGGCTCTCTAGCTCCAAGAAAGAGTCCTTCAAGCGACTGGGCCTCCTTTTTTCCAAGATGAATGGCCACCTCCCAGAGCCAAACTCAGAGCCCATGTACACCATCTCCGATGGGGTCATCCAGCCACATCTCATGTGGCAAGACATTAAGTATTCTCAGATGGCTAAAGAGCGAGACGAGAACTGCTCCAAGAGTGAAATTAACCTCAATGAGGTGGACTACAGTAGGAACGTCAGACATACGGGACAGAGTCAGTGCCCTGCGGTTTGTTCCAGTTCCCTTCACTGTGCTTCCAGCATCTGCACCTCTAATTCCAAACTCATAGACTCCTCTGAGGACGTTTTTGACTCATGGGGAGATGCCTGTGATTTGTTTAGGAACCAATGGAAAGATGGACAGGAGGAACAGGTTACCACTCGCCTATAAGTACAGCTATTCAGTAACCTGCTGCAGAACATAACTATTACTAGAAACTGTTTGCTATCACAGATTATTCATAGTTAGGAGGTCTCCTCCCCCCCCCTTGCCCCGCCATTTTGTCTCTACTGATGAGTGCAGAATTCATATTGTTTTAGCCGCATTCTTAATTCAAATGGCCCAATCCTTTGAATAACACACAAAAATCTATATAATACATTCTAAGGTTGCTTCATACAGGTTCCTTTCTTTCTTCTCCTGCAATCTCTTTAGGATTTATATATTTTTGTTACAGAACACTGGAGAACCTCTCAAGCATTTGCTTCTTTTCCAACCTCACCTTGGTTAGTGTAGCTCTGCTTTGTGCCATTTTACATTCCATTTTTTTCTGGCCGTTTACTGCTCACTAGGATCAGCAGATGCTCAGTGACTTAGTTGGAAGTCAAGAACCAGACTGAGACTACAGGCAAGGCTAAGGGTTCAAATATATAATGAGCTTTTTGCTTTCAAGCAATACAACTTCCCATGATTTCAACTCAACTGTATGTCTTTTATTAAGGTTGCATATTGTTTTCTTATTGTAAATTATTACCACAATGAGTTAAAGCTGAGTTCTGGAACTTACTTGCTGTTTTCATGCATCAAATGTTTTTCAAAATATTCTGTTTTCTCATCCCTCCGTGTGCACCCCTCCATCCAGATATAGTAGTATGCCATTGCAATTGTCCCAGGGAAATAGCAACACCCCCCCCCGACACAAATGGTATTCAGCATATTTGACATCCAAACTCATGTCTATATTTTACATAACAATGGGGTTAGTGTGGATTTAAGCAAATATACTTCATTCACACATCCTAAAACAACATGTGAACCAAACCACAGCCATCCTTTGAATTTTTTGAAATCTCCAACCAAATAATGTGTACAGAATGCATATACTAGGGGAAAGTGTGCATATAAATGCATATATTAGTGAAAACACTACACCAAAATGCATTATGTTTGTGGAAATTGCTTGCAAAAATACGTGTATTGGGAAAACTTGCATACAAAAATGTGTATTAGGAGAAATATGCACTAAAATGCTGAAAATTTTTAAAACTTAAGAAACTGATGTGGAAATGTGAATAACTGAACTTTAGATTGAGGGAAAAATGAGAAACTAAAACTGAGAGCTTATCCCATCCCTAAGTTGACACACCAGCATTTTTAGGCAATGAGCTAATCAGTGCATCCAGAGCAGAGGACCTCTTGCAAGTGATTATTGTTAGTCATTTTATACAAAACAAAAAAAAAATGTTTCAAAGTGACTTAACACCAAAATAAAATACACACAATTTAAAAACAAAGCACAATATCAAATTCCTAAAATGCTCATCCATGAGTACAATAAGGACAAATCCTGCCCTTCCCCACTGAAAAAAAAGCAAGGCAAGCCAAACTTAACCAATAGAAGTCTGAGCAAATGAAAATGTCTTAGCCTCGTGCCTAAAAACTAACAATAATGGCACCAGGCACATTCCCCTTGGGACAGCATTCCACAAGAGTTGAGGGCACCACCGGAAAAGCTTGTTATTGTGTCATCAGCTTCTGTACCTCCCTTGGATGAGACCCATGGAGAAGGGATTGACAGTACAGTTTTGCCACAATTTGTCAGGTGTTATAGGAAACATCATATTCCTGTGTTCTGATTGCATAGCCCTGGATTATAATATTTGAGCCTGGGTTGAGTACTGCTGTTAACCACCTCACCCCTAGATAAAAGGCTTTGGTGGGGAGGAGAGTACAAACCTAGCACTTTTGCAGCTTCTGCTGTGACTTATAAAAATTGAATTGTCAGCAGATGACATAGTGGTCCCTATCCAGAGAATTCACACATAAAGAGTTTTGTGCATACATATATGGGAAACAGAGAGAACCCCGTAGTCCTCCCAAGCAGGGCTGGAGCACCTTGATTATCAGAGGTCATTATATTCTCCTTCCAGCAATCCCAGGGCTATATTTTGCCACCCAAATTGATCTACTTCATGAGATCATACCTGTAAAACAAAGTGTCTGCCATGTAGTACTGACCGTTTCACAGTTAAGGAGCACATGTGTTCAGGCCCAAAAATAAATAGAGAACTTTAAAGCAAGGATTCTCTGTTTCATACGAACTGAAAACTCACCCCATTCATAACTGTGAGCGAACATCTTACCTTTTCTGGGTTAACACTTGATAAGGCTTCTGAGTGGGGCTATTGGGAGTTGAACTCCAAAACTTCTGGAAGGCACCAGGTTAGTGAAGCCTGTGATGGAAACGAAGTTCAGTGTTATTCAGAATCAATTCCCTACCCACATTGTTGAGCAACTCTATATAGTGGCCTTCCAGTCCCAGAGATCTGCCTTTCCTGAAAGTTGCATGGCAAGCATGCCTATATTGCTCTCGTTGAGTAGGTTTGCCAAAGTCTTTCAGATGACTGCTCCATTTTGAACCATTCATTGCATTGATCAGATTCTGTGCTGGCTTGTATTCCTTGCTATATTGATTCTAGAACAGCATTTCCATTCCTGGATATTTAAGGTACTTGTTCTGGCACAGTAGCTTACCCTTTCCGAACACTGCTATTCACAACAATATTCAGCTGACGCACCTACAACATGGGTAAAGTTATTGCCATGCATCCTTCTCCAGTTCTGCAAGCTGTGAGAAGCTCCAGGGCTAATACCTCAGGGTTTAGTTTCCTTTGGACGAAAGCACACTTGAGGCTTCAGGTGCCTTTGTAATATTTGCTTTATTTACAAATATGTAAGCAGAATATAGTGAAAGCAAACAGCCCCCTATGAGCAGCTGCAAATCCTGCATCAGATCCCCAGAGGACAAATTGTTCAGCCCTATAAAGCTGCATCTCCCAGTTGCTGCTAGAAATGCTCAGATTTCTATTTCTCCCTCTATCCAATTTAAATTGCCAACTGGATTTTGTCCTCTTTCTGTTATTCTCACACCCTCCTGCAAGCAGAAGCCACCCCTGTAGGTAAATTAACCATTGAGGAAAGAAAAAACATTCAAGGTATGACACAAGCCTAGGCTACACCCAACACACACACTTCAGCCCATTGACTGCTGCTTCCAGCAGTGGGGAAACTCACCATGCAATATTCATATATTCACACATTTTGCATTACTAAATATGACTGAGGGATGAGGCACCATGGAACTGGAGGGATCTGCAGCTTCCTGTAGCAACCAAAATGCAGAGTTCTGAGTAATACAATTTCAATAGCCATGGTAAGAATGACACCAAATGTTTCAAATATCCATTTTAGTATTGCATCCCAGAATTTATCATTAGCAAACACTCTTTAATGGGATTACAGTGTTGTCTGCAACAATTTCTGAGACTAGCTTGATAACAAGATCAAACAGGTCCAGTGTTCAACTTCACTGCAGGTATGTGGCTTTTCTTTTCTTTTTACATTCTTCAGGGAGTAGGTCTAGTAGAATAGGTTACAACAATCTTGCATTACTTTTGCATTAACAGGCGTATTTAGAGTTGTCTGCATTACCATTTTCCATTTTCAAAAAACCTACCAGTTTTTAAAATAGGGATGCCCCATTTAATAACAACAGCAGCAGCAACAACAATAACTTTATTATTTGTACCCCACCCATCTGACTGGACTGCCCCAGCCAACCGGGGCGGCTTCCAATGTATATAAAAACATAGTAAAATGTTAAAGATTCAAAAAAATCCTATACAGGGCTGCCTTCAGGTGTCTTCTAAAGGTTGTATACCTACTTATCTCCTTGGCTCAGGATTCACATAACTCTATACCCTCCAACATTTCTCCAATGAAAACAGGGACATCCTAAGGAAAAGTGGGACATTCTGGAATCAAATCAGAAACCAGGACGACTTCTCTAAATTAGGGATGTCCCTGGAAAATAGGGACATTTGGAAGGTCTGCAGTCAGTGTAGGCAATACTAAGCTAGATGGACCACCTGTCTGACTCAGGATTAGGCAGCTTCCTATGTTCCTATGTTGATGAGCATCTGGGGGCTGTTAGAACTGCAGATGAACAGCTGGAGCAGAGAAGTGGAAGGTACACTCTCTTTCTAAAAATGGCAAGAGATCAAATTACAAGAGCACTATTCAAACTAGTCCATCTCATCTAGATTGTCCACCTGTCATGTATGGTCTGGTCTGGATTCAGACCAGGCCCACGTCTCCCAGCCCACCAATATAACTGTTCCTATGGTAGGCATTTTCACACAAAAACATAATCTGGTGGGATACAATGGTTAATTTCCTGCTTAGTCCAATTAATAGATAGCTACATCCTTAAACTCTGTGTATTTATTACAAAATATACCAAACTGTACACAACATCTTTCAAGCTAGAATTTGGACTAGGAACATGGAATATTACTTAAAACCAAGTCAAATCTGTCAGGGATAATACTGTCTACACTGATAGCAGTTCCCCATGGTTTCCAGACAGACCTGCTTGGTGATATTAGGGAACTGAAACTGGCACCAAGTTTCCCCCCACAGAGCATGCACTGTACCCTTCAGCGACAAACCTTCCCATGATACAGTTTATTTGAAGGTATCTCAAAATCTCTTACTTCCTGAAGGCCAAAACCATCTCTTCTTACTGTTCTGTTGTGAACAGCCCTGTGATCTTTGAATGAAGGGCAATATACAGTGGTGCCCCGCAAGACGAATGCCTCGCAAGACGAAAAACTCGCTAGACGAAAGAGTTTTCCGTTTTTTGAGTGGTTCCGCAAGACGAATTTCCCTATGGGCTTGCTTCGCAAGACGAAACGTCTTGCGAGTTCTTGCGAGTTTGTTTCCTTTTTCTTAAAGCCGCTAAGCCGTTAATAGCCTCTAAGCCGCTAATAGCCATGCTTCGCAAGACGAAAAAACCGCAAGACAAAGAGACTCGCGGAACGGATTAATTTCGTCTTGCGAGGCAGCACTGTACAAAATTGAATTATTAATAATAATAATAATAATACCCAAGGAAGAAAAAAATCACCTCCAAAGCAACTGTGTAAGAGTGAATGCATAACATTTGACCTTTCAGGTCACCTGGTGCTGGCTGGGTCCCAAGAGCTTTACCTGGCAAGCTAACAATGCATTATATGGGTAGATGAATCTTGCAGCAGTCAGAACTAGTTGTGGATAAATTCCAAGGCATCTGAATTATTAAGCACCTCACTTCTCAACAAGAACATCATGCAAAGCCGAACCAGCCGAGAGGCTCAGAATGCTGTTGCTCCTAGATGTCAAATGAAGCATCTTGATTTTTTGGTCCAGGAGCCTTGCTCAAGTATCTGTAAAATCTAGAACAACTCTCTCCACTCCCCCCGACACACATTCTAATTTTTGCAGCAACCCACTGCAAAGTTATATTTAAACAAATGAATTAGTGGGCTCAGTTTAGTGTGTAACAAGAAACTAGAACAATTTTTCATGTCTTTCATTAATTCCATGTTTTCAATAATTAATTTCATTTAATTAATTTCATGTTTTTCATTAATTCCAGAAATTAATAAATGCTGTAGTCTAACAGCAAACTTCATGCTCAAGTTTTAAATAGACCATGCACTCTGCTGGGATGTGAGGAACATTCACTGTCAGATCTTACTCATCTACTAGGTAGAAGGCAGCAGAAACTGGCTGTAGAGCTCAGTTCTTAAGGAATCATCTACAGCTGCTAAGTACTGAAGATGCTATCTATCGTTTATTAAATTTCTATACCCCCCTTCATCTGAGGATCACAGGGTGGTTTACAATATAAAAACACAAAAATACATATCATTTTTTAAAAAATAGGCTGGTAGAGGAATTTTGGCCATTTTGATTTTGACAAAGGAGGAGCCACTTCCTGGGCAGGTTTGAATGACGGACAGACACCATAGCAGAAACAAGAGGTTGTGTTTACATAAGGACTTAAGGAGGGGGTTGGGCAAGGGATGTAAGGGTAACTTCCTCAGGGAGGTAACAGGCCAGATGTAGAAAAGCCTGTGTGTAATCAGATCTGGGACATGCTTAGGAATTTGGGAGAGGATATGGTCAGTTTCATCAGCAACCTAACTCTGTGTTGAGAAATGCATTGGTACTTATGAGGATGGAGGAAGCAGTACAAATAGCACAAATAGCCCTCCCCTCCCACACAACCAGTTCCTTTGATTCCAACAGCTTCCCCAGCAGCATCCATTGGGACCCACACTGAGGAGCAGTGAGAGTTTCACAGGACCTTCAAAATCTTTTTGTTTTGGTTGTTTTGGTTTGTTGGTTTGTTTTAGTTGTTTTGGGTGCTCCAGGGGTTGTGGCTTTGGGGAGTCCTGATCTCTTGTGGAGACCCACAAAGCGGACTCCCATTGGGAAACCAGTTACTGTAACCCAATAATTAATCAATATTGGAGCATCTGTAAATGTTTTGAATCCAGCTTGGGTAAACAAAGGAACAACAGTCAACCTAAAAGGGTAGAGTGGTGAGTTTCATGGATATTCTTAGCCTAACCTACTTCCCATGGACTGCAAGAAGATCAAACCTATCCATTCTTAAGGAAATCAGCCCTGAGTGTTCACTGGAAGGACAGATCGTAAAGCTGAGGCTCCAATACTTTGGCCACCTCATGAGAAGAGAAGACTCCCTGGAAAAGACCCTGATGTTAGGAAAGATGGAGGGCACAAGGAGAAGGGGACGACAGAGGACGAGATGGTTGGGCAGTGTTCTCGAAGCTACGAACACGAGTTTGATCAAACAGCGGGAGGCGGTGGAAGACAGTGGCATGCTCTGGTCCTTGGGCTCACGAAGAGTCGGACACAACTAAACGACTAAACAACAACAACAATCTACTTCATGGGGTTGTTGTGAGGCAGGGAAATGGGCAGAGAGAGCCATGTACACAACATTTACCTGCTTGGAGGAATGGTGAGATTTAAATGAAATAAATGCATACTTTAGCTTAATTGTAAACTCTAAAACCAAGGCATTGTCCTGGCACAGAACTGAAGGAAAGGCCACCTTGGCCTCTGCCACTGGCCTGATGACTATATACAGACCACTGGAAAGCTGTTTCTGGGAATAATATAACAGCAAATGAAAAGACAAAATGGCCCCATCCATTGCCCAAAGGGGAAGCTGCAGGGAGCTTGCTTTCCCACTCGCTGCCAAAAAAGAACAATGTGCTCTCAACAACCACCTGGCCTGGGTCTGCAGACCTAGTTTAAAATCTAGAGACAAATGAATGAAAACACCACATAGGCATGTGTCCTGCAAACCCACAGACATCTAAATTCTTCAGGCGAAGTTGAATTAAGGCAATTCTGTCCAGTATCTTATCCAGAACAGTGAATTACAGCTATAAATACAGCTCAACTGTATATTCAAACTTGTCCCAGTAACTATAAAACAAAGCTGACACCAGAGTCTTGCTGCCACTTCTGTTACTCTGAAGCTTCCTAAAATAGGAAGGACTTAGGTTTTTCTGCACCCCTGCTAGGGATGGGGAGAAATGACCGTAGATTCAGTTTGCATTTAAAGGCAAGCCTATGTAATAAACACACAAACAGGAACACAGCTATCCTTCAAAATTTGCACTCCAAATCTTGTACTTTTCTCCATCCAAGTACAGTGGTACCTCAGGTTAAGTACTTAATTCGTTCTAGAGGTCCGTTCTTAACCTGAAACTGTTCTTAACCTGAAGCACCACTTTCGCTAATGGGGCCTCCTGCTGCTGCCGCGCCACCGGAGCACGATTTCTGTTCTCATCCTGAAGCAAAGTTCTTAATCCAATGTACTATTTCTGGGTTAGTGGAGTCTGTAACCTGAAGCGTATGTAACCTGAGGTACCACTGTAATGTGTACAAAAATATGTATCCAGCAAGTCTGCAACTTATGTGCATTTAACTTGTGTACATTCAAGCTTTGGCAAATTAAAAAGGGGGAAAGACTTCCAGGGGTGTGTGGGAAGACTTTGACAACCCCACTCACCATTGCACCCAATGTGTTTTTGACCAAATGCAATGTTGGCTTTACATGAAATTCCTGGAACGCGACCCCTGCATAACTGTACTAGGGCAAAGTAAGAAAATGCATCTTAGTAAACATGCAAAAATGCATTATATTGGGAATAATGGGCTTTGCAAATAATGTATTTTACACAAAACTGCATTCACAGATATGTGCATTAGGCTAAAATAGCAGTAAGATGCTGATGAATCTTCATGGGATTTAAAAAAATATTATCAAACTGATGTGGAAATGCGGAGACCTGAACTTATGTTTGGGAAAATAAAACCAAAGGTGACAGATTTGCCCATCTCTCACCTGCTCTTTCACCATCCAGAAAATCCAGGTGGAATTTCTCTTCCAGGCTCCTTCACTCAATGAGAGACAGCCAGACTAATTTTGTTTTGTTTTTTTTAAAAAAAAATTGCTGCTTATTAGTGCACTTTAATCCCCAACCATTAGTGAAGTAATTCTTCCTCGCAATATATAGACTTTCCCATCCTCTATATAAAAAATTATTATGTCAAATGAAACATAAAAAAGAAACACAGGAATGCTTGGCAACCGGAAATTTCTTCTTTTACGGATAACTAGTTGCACCATGTAAAAGGGACGTGGGTGGCACTGTGGGTTAAACCACAGAGCCTAGGACTTGCCAATTGGAAGGTCGGCGGTTCGAATCACTGCGACGGGGTGAGCTCCCGTTCCTCGGTCCCTGCTCCTGCCAACCTAGCAGTTCAAAAGCACGTCAAAGTGCAAATAGATAAATAGGTACCGCTCCGGCTGGAAAGTAAACGGCATTTCCGTGCGTTGCTCTGGTTCGCCAGAAGCTTCTTAGTCATGCTGGCCACATGACCTGGAAGCTGTATGCCAGCTCCCTCGGCCAATAAAGCGAGATGAGCGCCGCAACCCCAGAGTCGGTCACGACTCGACCTAATGGTCAGGGGTCCCTGTACCTTTACCTTTAGTTGCGCCATGTGGTGCCCTGGATCTGACCTCATGGAATGGCATGGCATTCATGGTGCAAATGCAATAGCTGTGGTACAAAAATAGGGTTCTGGGGTTCTTCGAAAAAACTAGACTATGTGCAGGAACTTACGATTCTGACAAGGATCCTGCACCCAGGAGAGAGAGAGGCAGGGGAGAGATAGTCAACATATAACACTGAATAGTATTTCTCAAGCCCTTTTGTTTTGTAAAAGAAGCAGATAATTAAGAAAAGTATTGGAAAACTATCTACTTTGTCACCAGAAATACAAACTGATTAAATAGCTTTTCGTTGATTAATTGCCTAACTTTTAAAAGTAAAACGTTCATGAAGATGCCAAAGAGAAATGTGGTCTATTATCAATTAACAAAAACTACAAACCAGTGTTAGAGATAGACTTCAATTTATTTTTTTTACATCCTCTAAACAGCCTGAAAAAGACATGCAGACTCTACTCCCAACTCCCCCTCATTAAAAATCGCCTGATGGATAAGCTAAATTTGGTGAATTTATCTGATTCAATCTTGCAGCCGCATGCACAATGTATTGTAATTTGCATAGCTGATAAACATCAGTAATCATGGTAGTTAACATTCCTGCCAAAATGTGTATTTGCAGAATGACTCACGGTAGAATCTAAGCAAGGCACTGGCTTTATTATTATGATTATTAGGCAAAGCCACAAAATTAGATTGTTTTTAGTAATGGCAAAGTACATAGCTAATACCCAGTCTAGTCACCCCAATGATTTAATGGCTCTATGGGCTTTAAGGTGTGCCAACATTTCCCTTAACATACATTAAGAGATATTTCTTTGGGTCAACTGCTGCCCAGTTGCATGGATGTTTCTCCCAAAGATTTTCTTGTTTTCTTTGTCTCTCCCCACACCCCACACCCCGGCTATTACTCTTGATAGATAAAGCTGTTTTCTCCTCCCAAAGGGGAAAAATATGGATAGTCTTAGAAATCAGAAACTAGCAAGAATCATAACTGGATAATACAAGTGGGTCTCTAATCCAAAGTAATTACTCCTCATAATTAGAAAAGTCTGACTGCTCCATTGTCTGTATGGTAAAGGTAAAGGTAGAGGGACCCCTGACCAATTAGGTCCAGTCGTGTCCGACTCTGGGGTTGCGGCGCTCATCTTGCTTTATTGGCCGAGGGAGCCGGCGTACAGCTTCCAGGTCATGTGGCCAGCATGACTAAGCCACTTCTGGCGAACTGATTACCAGGTTTATCACTGGTCTTAGTGCTCCCAAGAGCAGCAATGCAGAATCTCAGGTTCTTCTGTCCAGTGCTGGGGGTGTGGGTGTGGATGTCTCTCCACAGGTCACCTTCCCTCATTATCCCAGTCCCAGTGCTTTTGTCCCAGCTTGAACTGTGATCATGCCCCTTTGCTTGCCAAGAGTGAGAGACAGAGACAATACCAGTGACTACTGCATGGCTGGAATGTAGCCTACTGTAGAAATGGGCACGCTGATTGCTCTACCCACCTTTGCCTCTAGCCCTGCCCACCACTGGCATGCAGCCCTTGCACCTAGATCTTGTTCTAGAGTAATAACACTCCTCAGTTTACTAGGGCTTAGCTGTGCCAAGACAATGAGAAACATACACCCTATACTCTACCTTGCTTAAACTAGTTATTCTACCCATTGAGAAGAGTCTTTCTAAGAGTCTTTGGTGGAGAACCAAAGCTCTGAGCACTTTTGCATGCATTGAGTAAGGGAATGTGCTGTGTCAAGAAAACCACTTCCCCCTACCTTTAGTGGGAGCCCAGGGTGCAGATGGACCAAATGGATGGAAAGTGCCCGTTGGATGGAGCGACGGCACCTTGCCAACATCACAGGATCTGAGCAGTTCTGGCGATAGCGCTTTGAAGGTCAAGGCAAGAAAAACAAGTTTTAGATAGATATGTGATTGCAGGCTAACTCAATTCAACAGCTACCGAAACTTTGCGAGTGAGTTCTGTTCCATATTATAGATTTGCACACCATTTGGCCAGGGAAAGTCAATACAGTGGTACCTCGGGATGCGAACGGGATCCATTCCAGAGCCCCATCCGCATCCTGAACGCAACGTAAGCCGTGATGGCACGTCTGCGCGTGCACGGGTCGCGTTTTGCCGCTTCTGCACATGCGCGTGATGACATTTTTGAGCGTCTGCGCATGTGCGAGTGGCGAAACCCAGAAGTAACACATTCTGTTACTTCCAGCTTGCCATGGAGCGCAACTTGAACGCGCTCAACCCGAAGCACATTCAACCCGAGGTATAGCTGTACCTCATTGCTCTCCTGTTGGTTTAGGACCACATGAGAAGTTCCCTCAATCGCACAATGTGAAACAAGCCACGGAGGCAACAAGCAGGGTGCATACACATGAGAAACATGAAGGCTACATCAGAGGCCAAGAAGCAAGTCAGCGGCTGATGTCCAAGAACAAATCAAAGCAAGACTGATGAAACTTGTTGCTTATATTTCTTATTAATTTATGTCACTACTTTCTAATGTTGTTTCATGATTATAAGGTAATGTTGTTTGTTTAGTAGGATATATTTTATGCACAGAAACTATTTTTTATAGCATTACTGGCAATAAAATTAAAATTCTTGGGTTTTCTGAGAGCAGTTTATGTGCTTTTTAATCAAACGTAGATTTACCAAGCCAAATGTTGTCCAATCACATAAATACTAGCAGATTTGAATTCCTCACACCCCAAACCACATTTTTAAGACCCCTCACTGAAGAAATTTGCAAAAATTTAAGTTTCACTGCCTAGAATGGCATGCCCTACCCCAGAAAGGTTTGCTTGGCCCTTCAGCCAAACCATCTAACAAGAGTTGACATTTGCCCAAGCCCCTTTACCAGAACTGTCTTCTGAATTGACCTGGAATCAAAATGTGATTTTTAGGAGGAAAATGGTGCAGAAATTGAAATTAAAACTGAAGTGATTTTTTTTTAAAAAAGCACTTACTTAAAGGCCTAAATTGTAGAAGAACTGCACAACTTTAGGGTCTGAAGAGGATGCAGTGATTAGATATCCCCCCAAGTACATGAATGAACAAACAACTGTTTCAGAGATCCAGTGAGGTGCAATGGTTAGAGTGTCAGATTAAAAATCCTACTCAGCCTTGAAGTTTGCTAGGTGACCCTGGGCCAGTTACATACTCTCTTTCAGCCTGGGATCCTAACACGATTATATGACCCTACATGTGAACAAGCAGGAGGCTTTCCTTAAAAAAATTAAAGTGAAAATAAAGATGGACCAGTACTTGTGGTCACTTTATTAACCTAATAAACTCAATGTCCCCCACACTCTGTCCTACATTTAAAAAAAAAAAGATTCTCTCACTCCTTGATAAGGAGTTAGATAAGATAGAGGGAAATAGCTATACACAGAAATGCTCTCCCAATCATCCTCACACACCCCACCAGCAGCAAAGTGAGGGGCTGTGTAGAAAGCGATTAGGCAGCAATAATTTCACTAGGTAATTGTTTTGCTTTTACAAGAAGGGGAAGGCAATTAAGAAACTTATCTGAGGACTTAATGGGAAAATGCACAGGGAAGAAAAGTAGGATGACCCAAATGTATAAATTAACCCGAAGATGGAGAATTAAAAGGAATCTCAGATAGTTCTGGGCCAGCAATTTGGAAACTGCTATATTGGGCATAATCTGGTACAAAATGTATAACTCAATTAAGGAGATTTTCTGTGGCTTGCCTTTAGGAAAGCTGGAGACAAACTATGGCTACCACTGGTATATAACTCTAGCAAGATTAAATAAGGTATTTAACACTGATGGAAGAACTCAGCATCAATAACTTGTCACAGATTTAAATGTTCTCTCTTCAATAGTGATGCCATCATTTCAGTCTTGCTGGGTTCAAGGGATTTGCTTCATTTGTTTGTTAGATTTTTATACTGAACTCTTGGGAAGATAATCATCAAGGTCAAAATACTATTCAAAATCTTTTTATAGCCACATAGGTTATTCTTTGGTTAGCTCTGGAGGTCTGTATCAATAGCAACTAGAAAAATGGCTTAGTAAAGTACTGGATTACACAGAAACTGACAAGCTGAAAAGTTAGAAGGCATAGATTTGGGATCTTGGATTGGAAAGAAATGAATTTTTACAAGGTGTGAAAACAATGTGTGATAACCAGTGTTAATCATACTCAGAGACTCACTGAAATAAAAAAATGTGACTCAATTCAATGGGTCTACTCAAGAGTATCATCTAGTTCAATATGCCCAATAAGCAGAGAATCTCCGTGATGAAGGCAATCAATAAACTGTTTGGATTGCTGACTGCTTGTGCCCAACATATCCGAAGCAACCAAATTCACTCATTTTCCTTGAACTCACTGTTTTTCCTATCAGAAATCAATCTCTGCCCTGGATCCAGAAATTAAGCTCTGGTAATCTGTGGTTTCCTTGAGGAAATATTCTCCACTCAGCAGAAAAAAACCATTGGTGAATTAAACCACTATAAACTTGAAATTTATCTGAATAATGGGATGTGTGAACCAATATAGGTGCATTGATAAACAGAGATAGATGGGAAGCCTTATTCTTAATGTGCTCCCCATTTCTAAGGGGCAAGAAGTCCCAGGGAACACTGGAAATTCATGGTGTATAATACACATTTTGTTTACAAACACAGGAGCAGAGCGTATGAGAAGCACATCTGCACATCTTCAGCAGGCTGCCATTTCATAACAACTGCATCCAATTCCCAGGGACAGCCCTTACCCCCTGCAATTGTTTAACCTTTAGCCAAATCCCATATTCAAACCAGCAAAACCGACTTCACAGAGGAAGGCAGCCGCTGCTTTCCACCTTCTTTATTTAGTGAGTTCATGGGAAAAGGAAGAACCTAACAAGGAGAGGGAAGCAGATCCTGTTCATGGGTGGATTCATGCTCTCCAGCCCATGCTACTTTTCCCAAAATGCCATTCTGTCTTGATCTCTCATTAATCTGCAAATTCAAATTCTCCTTACAGACGCTTGCATTTAACTGTACATACTTTTTTAAAAATGCATACTTTTCTCCCAAAATATCCACTTTTAAACGTATTTAGTGCTTTTCCAACTGCACTGGCTCCCGGTGGAGTACAGGGTCAGATTTAAGGTGCTTCTTTTGACCTTTAAAGCCCTTCACGGCCTAGGACCCTTGTACCTACGGGACCGCCTCTCCCGGTATGCCCCACGGAGAGCCTCAAGGTCCATAAATAGCAACACCCTAGTGGTCCCGGGCCCTAAGGAAGTTAGATTAGCCTCAACCAGAGCCAGGGCCTTTTCAACACTGGCTCCGGCCTGGTGGAACGCTCTGCCTCATGAGACCAGGGCCCTGCGGGATTTGATTTCTTTCCGCAGGGCCTGTAAGACAGAGTTGTTCTGCCTGGCCTTTGGCTTGGAGCCAATTTGATTCCCTCCCCCTCTTTCTTCTTTCTTTTTTCTTTTTCCTTTCTCCTCCTGTGATGAGGCTGCGTTTTAATATTTTAATGTTTCAATATTTTAATGTATTTTAATCTTGTTTTTAAGTTGTATTCACTCAACTTGTTTTTATTATTGCTTGTTAGCCGCCCTGAGCCCGGCCTTGGCTGGGGAGGGCAGGGTATAAATAAAAATTATTATTATTATTATTATTATTATTATTATTATTATTATTATTATTATTTTAATACATTTGAATACTCGGGAAGTGCCAAGGCTGGCAGACAACTAAGTTGGAATCCACACTAGAAAACGTAGATCGGTTTTTACTGGAACTCACAAGTAACAAGTTCTTGAAGCGCTTCAAGGGGTTATTAATTTGTTTGGCTTTGCTTTATTATATATTCTGTGTTTTCAATTTTGTATTTTTATGTGGAAGTCTGATCTCTGGCTACACTGTACAGATCTAGCCTCATGTTTTGATGTTGTGAACGGCCCTGTGGTCTTCGAATGAAGGATGGTATACAAATTTAGTAAGTAAAATTAAAATAAATACTTCCCCCACCCAAAATTGTCTCCATCTACCACCACCCCTCCACAAATAGTTTCTTACCCTTGGGCAGGTCACATGCATTTGGGTGGCAGGAGTGCAGAGGAACAATAACTCCCTCTCTGTACCCAGCAACACAATCAGATTGAACAGAAGGTGGGTGGTACTGGGAAGGCACAGGAAAAATTATGTATATTTAAAAAGAAATGCATCAACTCAGTTTGATAAAGCATACAAATCCATAAAACAGATCCTAACCCATATGCACAGAATATCCTTTCAAAGCCCTAAACAGTTTAGGCTACCTGAAGGATGGCTTACACCACTGACCCCGCTTGTGATCTGAAGTCAACATCTGAGGTCCTGCTTGGGTGCTCACTGGAAACATCAGCTGGTAAGTACATGAAGCTGTGTTGGCCCTGCATTGTGCAACTCTTTCCCAATTAGAATCCACTTGTCATAGAATCCACTGTCATTAGGGCAGGCCTTTATTTAAGGAGAGAAGAGGAGCTTTGATAGTGCCTTTTCTTAAGTGGGCTTAGGTGATCTAATTAGGTTACTCCCATGCATCTATTTGTCTGTATCCACTCAGTGCTTCACATTCTGCCAGGTATTGTATTATTTTTACCAGGTCTTTTTTCAGCAAGAACTCAGTTCCGGTACCTCTCAGGTGGGCACCATTACTAAGAGAACAATGGAGGCATTCATGGTGAGTTCCAGTGCCTCTTTTTCTAGAAAACAGCAATGATTTTTACTTGGTCTTTCACTGGTAAGCGTATAAATCCCAAGAGGTCACGGTTCAAAAAGCAAGGAGGTCGGCATAGTTTTTGACATATGTGCAGGAAAAGAACTTATTTGAAAATGCGGGAACGAACCTCGCCACTGCAGAGTCAGTTTTCACTGGAAACAAAAAACCTTGATGGAAAATGTGGCAGAGAAATGACTGACAAAGGAACTCCTCAATTCACAGCCGTTTTGCCTACTTGCAACCATTTCTCCTGAAAATGCTTATTTGAAACTTGCCAGAAACAAAAACATCACTACAGCACCATCCAGTGGCTAAAAATATGCACACACACAAAATGATGGGCAAGAACCACAAAGCAGAGGGGATGTGCTGTAGTCAAGATTTCTTACATCCAGTGCTTTTTTTTCTGGGGGGGATGCAAGGGTACGCATACCCCTAAACATTTTATGAATCTAAGTTTGGCCTCATTGAGAGGCAGTATTTCAATATGAGTAGGAAAATGAGAGTACCCCCTAAACATATTTTTAGATAAAAAAGCACTGCTTACATCTGTTCCTATAACAGTAGCAGTAAGTACCATCACCATACACAATAATGCGAGGGAATCATGGTTTGGATATACAGTGGTACCTTGGTTCTCGAAGGATTTGGCTCCCTAACAAATCAGCTCCCAAATGCTGCAAACCCGGAAGTGTTCCAGTTTGCAAACGTTTTTTAGAAGCTGAACATCCGACACGGCTTCTGCTTTACTACAGGAGCTTCCTGCAGCCAATCAGAAGCCGCAGCTTGGTTTTCAAACCGTTTTGGGAGTCAAACGGACTCCCAGAAAGGATTACGCTAAGTTTGGAACCAAGGTACCACTGTAAAAAGGTAAAGGTAAAGGGACCCCTGATGGTTAAGTCCAGTCGTGGACGACTCTGGGGTTGCAGCACTCATCTTCCTTTACTAGCCAAGGGAGCCGGCATTTGTCCGCACAGTTTTTCCGGGTCATATGGCCAGCATGACTAAGCCGCTTCTGGCGAAACCAGAGCACCGCAGGGAAACACCATTTACCTTCCTGCTGGAGTGGTACCTATTTATCCACTTGCACTTGACGTGCTTTTGAACTTCTAAGTGGGCAGGAGATGGGACCGAGCAACAGGAGCTCACCCCATCACAGGGAATCAAACCGTTGACCTTCTGATCGCCAAGCACTAGGCTCTGTGGTTTAGACCACAGTGCCACCTGCATCCCTCTGGTACCACTGTATTCATAGCTAAAGCTTATGGAATGGAAACGAGCAGATGAAGGGATAAGGAGAAGTAACTAGAACAACCTGTGGCCTTTAAGATGTTGATGAACCACAATTCCCATCACCCTTGATCACTGGTTGGGGCTAGTCTCCTGTTTCAATTACTGTGCTGTTTTTAATGAGGTTGTTTTATTGCATGTTTTAATTACAGGTGCTTATATTTTAATATTTTAAACACACACACAAATATACCCTTGCCTCCCATCAAACTTTCACAGTACAAAGTGATGAGAAATGACTCGGAAATGTGAGATAAGAATTGCTTGATACTTACTGAGCATTCATTCCAATTTGTTTATAACACACAATATGACTCCTGCACAGACTTTAGCAGGCATCTACACTATGACTTTAAAGCACATCCAATGCACGTTTAAAGCATGTGGCTCCCCTGCAAAATAATATGGGAACTGTAGTTTCCTGCTAACATTGCTACAATTCCCAGCCCCCTTAACAAATTACAGTTCCCAGGATTCTTTAGGGGAAGTCATGTGCTTTAAATGTGTGTTGGATATGTTTTAAATGTATAGTGTGGGGCTGCACTTTTCTTTGCCAGGCACACCAAGGAACAGGGAGGCTGTTAGGACTCCAACTCCCATCAGCCTCAGCTAGCAAGGCCAGTGGTCGGGGATGATGGGAACTGTCGATCAGCCACATCTGGAAGGTGCAAGCTTTGCCACCCATGCCATAGTAGTTCTCATATTGCTCAAGCCTCATGTTATTTTATTCTAGTGTATCTTTAATGAAAGCAGAAAGGACCCTCTTTTCTTTAAATTCAGTGGACGAGCTTCTTTAGAGCAAATGAATACAGCAGTTAAAGTGGCCTTCAGCAACATGGTGCATCATAACGGGGGGTGGGCTTGGGCTGTGATCTTCGATGTGGGCGTTACAAGCAGGTCCTGGTTTTCATCTGTGAACTGTTGGCAGGTTGTATAAGCAATCTTTCCTTTAAGCAGTAGATAGAGCTGCATGATGTACTTCCGGGTCATTTTCTGCAGAAAATTGCCAATCCGTGATTGGTTTGCACTGAAGGCTTGACTAGCTGAACTCAGGCTTAATGTTCACATTAACATGAAAGCTGGTAACGTCATGAAAGTCACAAAGATTGAAAACATCTGTCTTCTGAAGACTGCAGGTGGATTCAGATAACCTGTTACAAACTCATGGGGACAGGGTAGATATAACGCAACCCAACTATGGTATGATATCAGTATTTCCCTAATCTTTTCTCCTTGGATCATCTCATTTAGCTGTGATTCCTGCATTGCAAGGGGTTGGATTAGATGACCCTTGGGTCCCCTCCCAGTTCTGTGGTTCTATTATTCCTCCTCTCAGTTTCAGAGCCAACTGTGCGAAAATTCACTCTTAGCCATAAAACTGAGCAGTTACATAAGAGGGTTAGCCCAAAGTACAGTATGCAACCGCAGCTGGAAGCAGGGGTTACGCATGAAATTATGCTAACCCCATCTGTCACGTTAAAAGCTCAGCAGATGCTGGCACTTAGCACTTCTTTCGCAGACAACCACACGTAACATTGGAATGCAGTGCTAGCCCTTAGGGTGAAGGGCAGGTAAGAGGTCAAAATCAAATAATGTTAAAGTCAGGTCAATGGCTCTGAGAGCTCTACAGGTGAATAATGCATGAATAAGGCTCATGCCTACTGCTAATATATATTTAACAGAAACAGTTTTCATAAGAGATCTTACTAATCTTTATTGAGCTTCCACTTCAGGTACTTATATAGGCTTAATGCTGATTTCTGGTAACTTGCAACTTACACTTATTTAATTTATGTGCTCACAGCTTTAAGCACGTTGCCAAAAATAACAATAGTAAATTAAAAATGATGCAGAAATGGCACACAGAGTGAAAAAATGAAAGCCAGCAGCCTTCACTGAGTGTGTTTGGGTGAAGAGGCAGATGAAGAGGGTGCGGAGGAGGCCATGGAGACGAGTAATTTTTTTAATGGTTTTTAAGGGGTGTTCTGGCTTTATGTGATTTTGCTTATGCGCACGACAGCCAGGAATGTAATCCCTGGCATGTTAAGTTGCAAGTTACCTGTATGTTATAGCCCCCGTTATCAAATCCTATTTCCCCAAGCACTTTCTTATCCAAATGGATACTGTCTGCTAAATGATTTATGGCAAAGTAACCTCAAGCAAACTCAATACTGAAACATAATCAAAAGTCTAAAACCTGAATGACATTGTGCCCTATTTGAAATAGGGCTAAGCAAAGAAGTGCGTGTTTAGAGGTGGGCAGAAGTGCGTGTTTTAGAGGTGGGCAGATTTTTGCTACTGCTTGCTTCCTGGACCACTAAGGCCATGTCAAAGCTGCAGGTCAGTGAATTGGTTTTCTTTTGCTGCAAAGCAGACCATAATTTAATTTCATTTGCCATTGCAAGCACACATGTATGTTGACATTATATATACAGGAGTAGTTTCAAATGTGTGAGCTTCCTTTTCCAGCTGATTTATTCAAATGCCAATTACTTTGTCCAAGAATGCAGCAAATTTTTCTGGCTGTCCAGGAGGAAAAGGCTTCAGGGTTGAAAAGTCTGATGTTTGAAGTGTCTTCAGAAGGGTCCTATAGAAAAATAACCCCCAAAAAACACCCCACACACAAAAATTACGATTTTGGAAGAGATAGTTCATTCAGTTCTTTTACCCTTATAAATAGCCCTGCAAGATACAACAGATTACATTATAGTGACTTGCCCAAGATTACCTGATGAGCTTCCTGGCTGAGCAAATATTTACCGTATAAGACTCACTTTTTTCCTCCTAAAAAGTAAGGGGAAATGTGTGTGCATCTTATGGAGCGAATGCAGGCTGCGCAGCTATCCCAGAAGCCAGAACAGCAAGAGGAATTGCTGCTTTCACTGCGCAGCGGTCCCTCTTGCTGTTCTGGCTTCTGAAATTCAGAATATTTTTTTTTCTTGTTTTCCTCCTCCAAAAACTAGGTGCGTCTTGTGGTCTGGTGTGTCTTATAGAGCGAAAAATACGGTAATCCCTACACCAAGACTAGATCCACTACACCATGCTGGATCCCATGATCAATTTCACAAGCTTTCCATGAGCTGGATTTGCACATTACAGCAGATGTGCAGCTACCATTTTAAATAAATAAATAAATAGTAGTCCTGCTTCCCTTCTTCCTAGTAACATCCAGTAACACAAAATGTGAGATGCCACTCCATTAAGCTGCAGGTTTTCCTGCCTCTGAGTGCCACTTTACTGGCTGCTCCTTGAGGTCAGGGAAACTCATAGTGGCAATGATTCTGTATGATATATTTTGCACTGCTAGTCCTAGGTGGAAGAATGAAATGTGGAGGCTGCTTTTTTCACTGGTAGTTCTGCATCTACTATAACATTTCAGAAGAACACAGAAAAGAAAAAAAAAACATTTCGGCTGCTTTGGGTTTTTTTCCCTAGAGAGAGGACAAGGAAACTAAGCAAGTGTTTTATTTATTGAAGGGTTGTCTTCAAACTGCTGCTCTTTCTCACATATCCCCCTGAATACGCACCCAGGTGTTAGGTTCAGCAGGGGAGGCCATCTTGGTAGTTTCTCTGCCTTCAGAAGCTTGGGTGGTAGTGGCCTGGGAGAGGGCATTCTCTGAGGCAGCCCCTAAGCTGCAGAACACCCTCCCCACAAAGGTGCTTCTGGTATCTTTGTTATACAGCTTCCAAGTGTGGAAGTCAAGCTCAGGAGGCTGAGGTGACCCTCATGAAGTCTCAGCTTCTTAGTCCTGTTTCAGTGTTTCATGGATTTCCTTACATTTATACCCCCAGCTTTCTTCCATTATGAAATCTAAAGCAGCTTACATTGATTGGTTCTCAGGCAGTCTTCCATCTAGGCATTGACTGGAAGCAGGCGTGCTGAATTTCTGCAAGGTAGGTGGGGGCTTATGTACCTTCAGAGGGCTAACCAAGAAGGGGTCTTGAAGTCTCAGAGTGAGTACCTAGCTCCTAGCTCCTGCACAACAGGAACTGTATGAACATGCTTCCTACAACATCCCCTCCTTGGAGTCCTCCTCGTCTAGGTCAATGGAGTCATGACACCACCTGGACTCTGCTTCCAAAGTTAACGAAGAAGGGATCTCTGTAAGGATCAATGTTTATTCCTTGAAGCTGGGGCTCTGGCTTTAGCTAGAGAATGCAAAAAGTGCTGTATCTTAATGGCAGGAAAAGGACTCCTCGATTGTGAACATTCTTCCTGCCACAGTCCACTGGTTTGAGACATGCATTGTTGCTTCCTTGCTTCCAGGAAGGTCAACATGGATAGTTTGCAGGAGGGCAACTAAATGGTGTTGAAGAAGAGCCATGCCTGCAAGTTAGGGGGAATGAGATGCACATTGCTTTAAACAGCCTCTGCATCAGGTAACTCAAGAGCCAGTAAATATGGTGATTAAGATCTGCAGCACTAAATTGAGTCAACGGTTTTTGTAACTTTGTGTTGTGAACTGCCCTGAGACTTATGGCTGTAGTACGGAATACAAATTTAATAATAAAGTAAGTAAGTTTGCAGGAAAGCTTGCAACCAAAACAGTGTTTAAAAAGATCCATACCTGCAAGTGCAGTAAAAGAGGTGGCCGTCCCTGCACAGCTGCCTTGCCAGTTCCAACTGGTGATTGTCCATAAGCTTGTCATTTACAACTACCAGTAGTGGCTTCCCTGCTTCCAATACTTCCAAGCAGCTACCAGCACCTGTTGTAGGAAAACAGCAGTGAAGAATAACTAAATTACCCACCCTTCACGCTAAGATCCCAGGGAAGGTGACAACAATCAAAGTACAATGCTAAAAACAGTTTACAACAACTTACAATCAGCGAAACAAGTGTTACATCTCAAGTGTCAAAAGCCAGGGCAAAGAGGTGTGTCTTCAGCAACAACATTCAATTTCACTTAGCAGTGAACAAGAATTCACCAGGGCTAGAAATGCATATCCAGCAACATCTACCTTTTGAGGGCTTTTGTTCCTCTGAAGCCTACCCTTGTCAAACATCCATACTCTCATTAATTTGATGTATTTAACATTACACTGAGGGGCATAAAACACATATTAAGGAAGCAATCCTGTGTTTGGTGGAAGGGTGGCTAAGAGCCCGTAAGATGCTGCAGACCTCCCACTTTCCAGACAAAAGGCCCCTCAGAAGGGCACTGGGCCAGATCTGGGGAGGCCTTTGATTCACCAAATTAAAAGCCCCATGTTATCCTGACACAACACCAGAAAGGATGTGGAACTATGCCAGCCTTGGAACCCTCACTAATGTGGTGGTGAGGATATAGCGCAGTTGGTTTAACATCCCATATGTGGTGGGATATGTAAACATGTGCAGCCATTATGGAAGAGTTTTCATGGAAATAAGCAATACAGGTGACTCCCCTTTTATGCAGGGATTACGTTCTGGGCCCACACATGCATATGCAAAATTGAGTAAAATGTAGAGCACCCAGGAGAGTTCTCCTTGCTCAGGAGAAAATGCACCTCAGAGGCCTCTGAGGAGGATCTCCTTGCAAGTCAGAGGCTTGTTGAGAGCGCTTGGCTGACATGCAGGGAGGTTCATTATAGACTGCTCTATGAGCTGAATATTAAGCCATCAAAATTAGGTCATGCAAGGGAAGACAAGTGATTTACACATGCAAGGGAAACACTTCTCTCCTGAAACCTCACTGACATTAGCCAAACAAAGCGAGCCATTTGGTTGAACTTGCCCTTTTGGAAGTCTGTGTTGATGCCAATCAAGACTTTTCTCATTGAAATAGAAGTTTTACCTGCATGACTTATGACTAGATCGGCTGTTTGCACATCTTCAGAGAGTGAGTTCTTGAACCTGAACACTTCCAGGGTAAATGTAGGTGTGCTGGTTGAAACAGGGCAAACTGTGCCCCTGCCAACCTGAAGGACAAGTCTGCTGTAGCCAAGATCCTGTAAAACCTGTAGAGGGAAAGGAAATTACAATCAGACTTGGTACTGACTTAGGTTAAATGCAAGAATAGCACATCAGATGCTGCAAATGTGAGCTAATTTGCCCTCCAAGTACATAAAGCCCTGCCAGGTGCAAAAATATATAGGAGCATTTGGCAACTTACCAGTGTGCTTGTATCTTCTTGGTGAGAGACAGTCTTTATGTTTAAACAGTAAAATGAAATTAGTGTACATCACATATGATAAAACTGTCATTTGCATTAACTTTAATTAGGTACGTAATGCAATCTTGTATCTGTAACCCACATATTCTATATCATTTTCTGTGAATTAGTTACTGCTTGCCTTGGACTTTGTATTGCAAGCAGGGTGGCTGTACAGGACTGGGACAATTTGTGTGCAAAAGTGCAAGTTTCCCCATAATCCCACTATATTCTTAATGGTGGAGATTTTGCTGTAAAATTGTACTGATCTCTTACTAATCCTATGCAGAATTAAATTCCCTTAAGCCCATTTATTCCACTAGGCTTTGGTGCATTCATCCCTGCATAGATAGGAGGCTGCTGCTCAACCAGGCAGATTCATATTTAAATCAGGGGCCACACAAGCACACATAGGCTGATAATACACTTCTGATATTCCACCTGTATCTGTTAACTCCCATTAAAACAGAGATGGAAGACCTATGGCTGCCCAGATGTTGGACTGCAACTCCCATCAGCAGGCCCGTGAAGGAGGCAGCCAGGTACACTTGCCCTGGGCCTCAGAGGGCTAAGTCACCCACAGAGGCCCACCAGGGCTTTTGCAGTTTATTCTAAGACTCCTGCCTTGGGCCTCAGACAAGCTCTGCACAGGCTTGCCCATCAGCCCCAGCCAGAATGGTGTATGCCTGAGAATGATGGGAGCTGAAGCCCCCAGGGAAATCTGGAGCGTCACAGGATCCCCAGCCCTGCATTAAAACAATAAGAGTGCTTATTTCTGGTGATAAACGTGACATGGATTGCACCACTGAGGTACATTCCACCAGCACTACCACCCCCCAAAAGTACAATGGGACCTGTTAAGGGTGCTCAGAGTTGCTAGAAGACCCCACTCCCATGTTCCCCCTCATGGACCTCCAATTTTTAGAGGGTTTTACCAATTAGTAATACCCCCTACCCAGGAGGGGAATCTGCGAGGGGTATAGAGTGTACGTGTGTCTCCCAATAACTCTCGGCGCCCTTAACCAAACTGCTGCTTCCAAGACGTTTTGCGAAAAGAAGCTATGCCTGCTTATAATGTAAATGAACAGTACTGTCTCCTCCATGGATCACTGTGGAATTTACTTCTGAGTAACCCAAGCTAGAGGAAAGGCAGGACTCATCCTGCACCCTTGTCTTTCTTCACCTATCACGTTCGCCCCCACCCCCAATATCCTTCCATGCAAAGTGCGGAGCAATACTGGGGTTCCCTTTCTTATTGGAAGCAACATTCCAGACAGGGACTCAGAAAAAAGCAAGACTCGCAGAACTCCTAGAAGACGCCGGATGTGACGTCACGCCGGCTACACGGGCCGTTTCCGCCCGTCCATTGCTCGCCTCCGGCGGTTGCCTAGCGACGGCGGCCAAAGTCGGGGAAAGCGGGAAAAGAGAGGGGGCAAGAAGGTGCAAGAGCCTCGCCTGCAGAGCCTCCGGAGCCGTCACGGCGGCGATGAGGTCGTCGAAGCTGGTCGTGCCCACTGTGACAAAGGCGGATTTCATGGCCGGCGGAGAGGCGTCGTGACCATAGGGAAGGAAAGCTAGAGCGGAGGTCACGTAACGTCTTGGATGGGAACAACCTCCCCACGCACCAGAAAGCCGGCGCCCTTCTGAAACGAGCAGTATCTATGGTAATCCCAGTATGCTTTGCGAGGAGAGCTGAGCCGGGAAAAGTCGCCCAGAGATAGGAAAGTGTAGAGAAATGCATCTCCTTGTTTCGGTGCGTAAATTCAAGATCGTTTGGAAACCATTCTTTTAGACGCAGGTTGGCGGAGACAAAAGACGGTGGTAGGTAGCGGTTAGAGTTCCTGACTAGGAATCTTAGAGGTGAAGGGTTGGAATCCACTCGGCCAGGAAATTTATTGGATGACCTTCCACGCCACTCACTGTTTCTCTTAGCTTTACCTACCTCACAAGGTTGCTGTGAGGATAACAATGAAGAGTGGATAGAGCCATTTGGAGCTCCTTGGAGAAAAAAGAATTGGCCAGGTTTGACAGGTGAGCAGGGTTGACCACCTCTTTGGCGATCGTTCATAGCTGAGTAAGATTGTCTTCCATGAACACGGTTTTAACAATGAGTCAGTAAGTGACTGTGGAGACCAATTCTGAATCCACACGTTCCTCCACAGTGGGGACCTAGGTTTCTGAGCGGGAGTTGATCATGGTGAGGGTTTGCCAAACGTGCCTTCCACTTAGCACATTTCTCCCTTGCGTCCTGAGTTTGAGCAACCATGACACCTTTGGTCAAGACTGTTCTCCAACTGGAGCGCTCGCAGGCCAGTGTTTCCCAGTTATTGGTGTTTATACTACATTTTGTTAGATTTGCCCTGAGAGAGGCTTTAAACCTCTTTTGTTGACCTCCACCATTACCCTTCCATTTTCAAGTTCGGAATAGAGTACAGTGGTACCTCGGGTTAAGAACTTAATTTGTTCTGGAGGTCTGTTCTTAACCTGAAACCGTTCTTAACCTGAAGCACCACTTTAGCTAATGGGGCCTCCTGCTGCCACCGCCACACGATTTTTGTTCTCATCCTGAAGCAAAGTTCTTAACCCGAGGTACTATTTCCGGGTTAGCGGAGTCTGTAACCTGAAGCGTCCGTAACCCGAGGTACCACTGTAGTTGCTTTGGAAGACGATAATCAGGCATCCACACAACATGACCAGTCCAACGAGGTTGATGTTGAAGAATCATTACTTCAACACTGGTGATCTTTGCTTCTTCCAGTACACTGGTATTAGTTCACCTGTCTTCCCAAGTGATGTATAAATTTTTTCGGAGACACCGTTGATGGAATCTTTCAAGGAGCTGGAGATGGCGTTTATAAGTGGTCCATGTTTCACAAGCATACAGTAAGGTTGGTAGTACAATAGCTTTGTATACAAGCATTTTGGTTTCCCTGAGAATGTCAATTGGGAGAAAGCCGCACTCGCAGAGCTCAGGCGATGCTGGATTTTGGCATCAATGTCGGCCCTTGTGGAAAGATAACTGCCCTGGTAGGAGAATTGATTGACACTTTCCAATGTTACACCACTGAGTTGGATTTGTGGCACTGCAGAGGGGTTGTTTTTGTGCTTGTCGGTGCAGCACTTTGGTTTTTGGGATGGTGAGCGATTGGCCAAGCTTTTCATAAGTTTCTGCGAAGATATTTAAGATGGTTTGGAGGTCATCGTCTGAGTGTGCACACTACACACTACATTGTTGTCAGCATACTGAAGCTCTATGTTGGAAGTTATGGTAACCTTACCCTTTGCTTTCAGCCTATTCAGATTAAAGAGCTTTCTATCTGTTTGATATACGATTTCTACTCTGGTGAGGAGTTTCCCTTTGACAAAGTGTAGGATCATGGCAATGAAAATAATAAATAGAGTTGGGGCGATAACACAACTCTGTTTAACACCTGATCCCACTGTGAATGGTTCACTTTGAGAGCCATTGTTATCTGCAATTGTTGTCATATTATCATGGAGGAGCCGAATGATGTTCACAAATTTATCTGAGCAGCCAATTTTCAGAAGAACAGTCCACGGGGCATTACAATTTACAGTGTCGAAAAGCCTTAGTCAGGTCAGTAAATGCCATATACAGTGGTACCTCGGGTTACAGACGCTACAGGTTACAAACTCCGCAAACCAGGAAGTGGTTGTTCCAGGTTAAGAACTTTGCACCAGGATAAGAACAGAAATCTCAAGCCAGTAGCGCAGCAGCAGCGGGAGGCCCCATTAGCGAAAGCACACCTCAGGTTAAGAACTGTTTCAGGTTAAGAATGGACCTCTGGAACGAATTAAGTTCTCAACCCGAGGTATCACTTGGTTTTGCTCTCTGCATTTTTCTTGAAGATGTTGTGTGGTGAAAATCATGTCCACTGTCCCCCTAGAAGGTCAAAAATCATTTTGGGATTAGGAAGGGTAGCCTCGGATATTGTTAGAAGACGGTTTGCTAAGATCCTTGCAATAATTTTGCTGGCCGCCTCTAATAAAGAGATTCCTCAATAGTTCCCGCAGTCTATTCTATCACATTTTTAAAATAGATTGATAATTTTGGCATCCCTAAAGGCTGCTGGGATCTCCTCTCTTTCCCAGATTTTTTCAATCAGGTTGTGAAGTTGTGTAAGTTCAGTTCCATCCACTTTGAAGACTTCACCAGGTATCCCATTAGGTCCGCTGGCTTTGTTGTTTTTCATTTGGTTAATAGCTGTACACAATTCTCCCAGATTTGGAGATACTGCAAGCTCATCTCTAATTTGTTTCTGTGGAATTTGTGAGAGGACCTTAACAGCTATGGGGGAGTTGCAGTTAAAGAGATGCTGGTAGTGTTCTTTCCAGCACAGTGTAATAGCTTCTTTATCTTTTAGAAGTGTGGTACCACCTATTGAGTGTAGGGGGCATATGCCATGAATTA
This sequence comes from Podarcis bocagei, assembly GCF_964188305.1. NCBI lineage: Eukaryota > Metazoa > Chordata > Lepidosauria > Squamata > Lacertidae > Podarcis > Podarcis bocagei. Next base: position 25,939,954 of record NC_138140.1, read on the forward strand.
TTGGCCCATAGATGGTCTTTGTGGCTTTAAAGAAACTTGGTGCATCATGAGTGTTGGCTAAGGGCCAGATTTCTTGAGGGGTTTTTTTTTATCTACCAGGTGTTCTTTAGTTCTCTGGTTCTTCTTTGAACCTCAGCCTTAGCGTTGGCATAGGTTTTTTAATTAGTGGCACAATTTCTTTCTTCCTTTTCTTGTCAGTAATGCGTTAAATCTCACTGTCATTCTCATCAAGCCGGTCCTGGTGTTTCTTGGTTTGGTATCCAATAGTTTGTTCACAGGCTGCAATAATGGATGTTTTTAGCTTGGTCCAGTGTTCCTCGATGCTATCAGGGAACTCCAAAAGCAGATGGTCCTTAAGAGTCATTTGGAAGCAATCCAGTCACCTATCAGTCACCTGACATCACATTTTCCTGGCATTACATTTCCTTGCCTCTGTGGTTTGAAATTGAACAAAGGAACAGCACTTTGCAACACCAACCATCATGGCTGCTGTTGCAAAGGCACCACACTAACGGCATAACACAGTAAATAAAAATCAAAAGTCAATGGCTTTTGAAAGCTATGGAGATATAAATATATACTTTCTCCCCTTTGAAAAACAAATGTGCACCTGCAAACAGCTAATCGGTTATGATAAATTAAAGATCTCTGGACAGAAAGTACATAATTTTATCCATCCACTAGATGACAGTGTTTGTACACAAGGATAAATCCAAAACCAGCAGAGGTACGGTAATGTTACATGGACCAACTGAAACATCACAAAATAAATATGTAAAAATATAAACAAGTAAACCTTTATTTCAGAATAATTATTATTCAGTCTAAATGTTGTTGTTGTTGTTTTAAGATAGATTTGTGGGGTGGGGTAAGAATCTGAATGAAAAGTCCAGACTGCAGACTTAATAGAAGAAGTAATGTTCACACTGAAGCTGGTCTAAACACCCAGTGGCAGAATAAAGTAAACACATTTTTTCAGTCCTCCCTGATGTTAATTACAGTCATAACTCGGGTTGAAGTCGCTTCAGGTTAAGTATTTTCGGGTTGCGCTCTGTGGCGACCTCGAAGTAATGGAGCGCGTTACTTCTGGGTTTCGCCACTCGTGCATGTGCAGACGCTAAAAATGACGTCAGGCGCATGCGCGGAAGTGGCGAATCGCGACCCGCGCAGACACGCAGTTGCAGGTTACGCTCTACTCAGGATGCGGACGGGGCTCCAGAACGGATCCCATTTGCATCCAGATGTACCACTGTACTCCCTGCTGCTAGAAAACTAGTGCCACAGGGAAAGGGTTGAGTCAGAATCCTCCTTTCTCTCCAGATATGCTAATCTTCTATTTCCAAGTAATCTGAGTGGGTGGGAGGGAGCTATCATAAGCAGCATACCCCAATTGTAGCCTTAAGTAGTATCATTCCCACTATTTCCAGTGTTTGAGTTGTGAGCGCATTTGCTTATCCAAGCACAAGTAGGAATTAGTAGCAGGCTTGGAGGGACCTCCAAGTTTGCAGAAGTACAGAAAACCTTAAAGAAAATCAAGTGAGTCGGATGAGAACTGAGTATGCTCGCAAGCCACAGAGCGCTGGCTGACTGTTGAGGGGCTGGGGGCTGGAATGGAGTGTTCTGGGGGAGGGTATGATGGCTGGCTGGCTGAAACAGTGAAGAAACCCAGGACTTATCCCTGTTGCAACATTTGGTCGTAGGCAGGGCTGGCTCACCCATGAGGCAAGTTGAGTCAACTGCCTCAGGCAGCAGGATCCATAGGGGTGGCAAATTCCTTTTTAAATATGTGGACTGAATCAAATTCCTTTCTCATTCCTACGCAGTAGGTGTGCACTGCTGAACCGATCATCACAGTCTTCATACACCAAGTGCACGAAAAATTATTTGCTCCTCTCTGTTCATTTGCCCTGCCACTGCCTCCTTATAGCTTAGGTAAGGAGGATTGATTTTCAGTGCTGGTGTTCAGGCTGCAAATGTGTGCAAAAGTTACTTCAGCTCTTGTCATCATACTCTGAAGGGATTGTTCTTGTTGCAGTGCATCCTTTTAAAACTGGAATGAAAAGTGACTGTTCTTGATTCAAATAGAAGCAAATTGCCCTCTGTTAAGGTTTAGAGCTTGATGCAGTTAGTTATGGGTTGTTGTTTTTTAAAAAAAAGCAAGTCTCATATGTGCATTTTGGGTTCTGAATTGGCAGCTATGAAGAAAATGTTATTCCACAGAACAGCGACTGCTCACGTGGCAGAGCAAAGTTAGCCTTAGACAAAGTGTCAATCAGTGCCTTTCTCCCTTGACCAGATAGTGAAGCCCACAGGACCCTATTATCTGTCCAACATACATTGGGGTATGCAGTCTTATATGTTAACTCACTTGTATTTTGGGCTGCCCTGGAGTGGCCATAGCTCAGTGGTAGAGAACATGCTTTGCATGCAGAAGGTCCCAGGTTCGATTCCCTACAATATTACTTGGAGTTGGGAATGCCCTCCAACTGAAACCCTGGAAAGTTGCTGCCAGTCAGTGTTGACAACACTGAACATAGACTAATGTTCTGACTTGTTATAAGATAACTTCCTGTGGTCCTGTGTCCCATCACATATCTCAAAGAGCAAGTCTTAGCCTGGGTAAAGCCTGTAGAGGTGTAGCCCAAGCATGGCTGACCTGTGGCCCTCCGGGCAATCTTGGACTCAAATTCCCATCAGCCCCAGCCAGCATGGCCCATAGCTAGAGATCTGCATGAAGGTGGCCCTTGGTTCAATCCCTGGCATCTCCAGGAAGGGCTGGGAATGTCCCCTGTCTAAAACCCTAGAGTGCCACTGCCAGTCAGTGTAGACATCACTGAGTTAGATGGATCAATGGTCCGACTCATCACAATACAAGGTACCTTCTTATCTTCCTTGGGGCGTGTAGGGGTGCTATCTGTATGTTGGCTTCTGTATGTAGAAAGGGGAGAGGGCTCAGTCTTGCCCTTCGCCTTGGACATGAGAATGTCTTACCCAGACCTTGCCAAAATGGTGCTTGGGGCAACTTTTGAGCAGATTCACTGAGTATGATTCATTCCTTTAAAAATGGGAAAGGCCAAAGACATAGCAAAGAAAAAGATCTGGCTGACTTTGGGATTAGTAGCGCACAGTGCACTGCTGGGGATATATGTCATGTTCCTTATTGTTTTCTGTTTGTAAACAACTTGCCCCAAGGTGCTAATTAGCTTCAAGTGTTACATACCGTGATGTGTGTTTGTTTCCATACACAGACCGTGGTGGTCAAGGTGAGTGAATCCGTTTAGTTCATTAACATTCCAGATTCTATGGTGGCTTGTCAATGCTGTTGAGGCGATCTTATTTTGCTGGCGGTTTTGTCTCAGATCAGGAGCTCTGCTCTTTCATCGGAGTTAAGATCCTTAATTCTTCACCATGGTGCTACTTACTGCTGATGTACTAAGCACAGTAAATAAGACTAAATAACAGTGCATTACTTCAGCTTTTGGGAGAAGCACCTTCTCTTCTGTGTCTCTTCCGCATTCATTATCCTATATAAAATTTGCCCTGCAACCCTGTCAAACAGATGCACACCATGCTGCATTCTAAACTGGCTTCTTCTCTGTGCACGGATCCTGTGCAACGTACTTTAAATGCCCTTCAATTGCATGGCTCCCTCCCCATCTTTCCCCTCTTAAACCCCAACACATCTATGTCTGTGACCATCTCTTATCCTGCTCCACCAGCCTCAAACACCAGAAAGTGCCATGCTCCTTTCTCTCTGAATGCCCCTTGCAGTAGGTTAAAAGGTAAAGGTAAAAGGACTCCTGACCATGAGGTCCAGCCGTGAGTGACTCTGGGGTTGCGGCGCTCGTCTCGCTTTATTGGCCGAGGGAGCCGGCGTACAGCTTCCGGGTCATGTGGCCAGCATGACTAAGCCGCTTCTGGCGAACCAGAGCAGCACACGGAAACGCCGTTTACCTTCCCACCAGAGCGGTACTTATTTATCTACTTGCACTTTGATGTGCTTTCGAACTGCAAGGTTGGCAGGAGCTGGGACCGAGCAACGGGAGCTCACCCCGTTGCGGGGATTCGAACCACCGACCTTCTGATCAGCAAGTCCTAGGCTCTGTGGTTTAACCCACAGCGCCACCCATGTCCGTACCTTGCAGTAGGTCACATTCACACAATAGATTTAAAACACTATTTTACATTTTAGCTGCCCCCTCCAAGAATCCTGGCAGTTTGGTAAAGGGCAGTGGCGTAGTGTGGGGGGTGCAGGGGGGCCGGCCGCACCGGGCGCAACATCTGGGGGGGCCCGCTCGCACTCGCAGCTCTCTGCCCCTACCTGGCTCACTCACTCTCTCTCACTGCAGTGCTGGCTGTGCGAATCCGATCCAAGCCGCTGGGTCGCCGCCCACTGTGGAGGGGGTGGGTGCCAGGCGTGTGGTGCGGAGAGAGAGCGAGGGACTATCTGAGGGAGGGACAGTGCAGCGGCCGCCCAGCGCAGCGCTGAGCACGGGAGAGAACCACACCAGACCAGACCAGGCAGCAGCAAGAAGAAGCTGGCAGCGGCGGCAGGTTAGGGGTTAGGGGGCGCAAATTACTTGCCTTGCCCCGGGTTAGGGGGCGCAAATTACTTGCCTTGCCCGGGTTAGGGGGCGCAAATTACTTGCCTTGCCCCGGGTGCTGACAACCCACGCTACGCCGCTGGTAAAGGGAACTGCGAATTATTAGGCAACCTCTCACACAGCTACAGTTCCCAGCACCCTTAGCAAACTACAGTTCCCGGGCCTCTCCATAGGCTGTTGAAGTGGCATATGAATGCTTTAGTGGGGGTGTCACCATTGTTGTTATAACCATCTTGTTCCCATATTGTGGAAAGGCAAGGTTAATGTGTTAGAATTGTGCATACTGCATCACAAGGGTAGCCAACGTGGTGCCCTCCACATGTTCCTGGAGCTGGACTACAACTCCCATCAGCCCATAGTTAGCATTCCCAATGGCCTGGGCTTCTGGGAGTTGCATTATGTTGACTACGCCTGCTCCAACAATTGTTTTTAATCCTGCATAAATGTAGCACCATCAATGAGCATTGTGCTTTACATCAAGTGACAGGCAGATTTCAGGATTGCAGGATCTACTTTGAGCAGTGAGCTCCAACAACCAGGCTTGATGCAAAACAGTAGCTGAGGGTGTTAGAGGCATTAGTGCACCCCATGTGTCATGCTGTGGAATGACCTTATCCAAGTATTAATCTACATCTGTGTGATGGCAGATCGGAGATCCTAATGCAGAACTAAAAACAAAAAAACAGCGTCAAGGCCTGCTCAAAAGCAACCAATTTATACTCCCATTTCATAGGCTAGGAACACTGAGACTATGTAATGATTAAACAAAGAAACCAACAAAGAAACTAACTTGCAATTTTATGAAACAGAAAGTTATGCCAGCACCCTTAAGCATAAAGTTCCAGTTTAAGGGAAGGCAACAGTGAGGCTCAAAGAATAGAGAGTTTGTCTATGAATCAGACTAGTAAGCTTACATAGGAGTGTGTCTTAGTTGTTGCTCTTGTTAAACGACTTGGACTCAGGGGGAAACTGCTTGTGATCTACTGCAAATTGCCCAGAGATCTTTCAGTAGATTTTGATGTAGCTCCTGCCCTCCCCTACCAAAAAGAAAAATCCCTACCTGAAAGAACTAAGCTGATGCTATATGAGAGAATCTTCCCCTAGTTTGGCCTCTCCCATTAAAGTGGCTGTGATGAAGAGAACCAGGATATTGTCTCTATGGATTTATCTGGCACAAATGAGCACCAATTACAGTGTTTACTCACCACTGGGGGTTTAAGCCATCATTTTGTCTAATTATGGTGTGAATGGCACGCTGAAAAAAGCCATCCTTCTTTAAAGAACAAATCCCCCAGGAAATCCTTAAAACCTTGAATACCAATTATAAAACAGTTTCCAGCCTGCCCGTCAGAGAAAATATGTGCCAACCCAGGATCACCTTTGTCCCCAGGTCTATGTGAGCATCACTTGAGCATAAAAAGGGTCCTCCAGATTGGTTCCCCCTCCCCTGTGTATTTTGCAACATCTTATTGATGCAATAATAGTTTATTAGAGATAGATTTGTACTGGATCATCCACACGCCATTCTGCTTTATTAGTTGTTCCATGTTGCTTCTCCAAAGCTGTTTCATTATTGCTGTCTGAAGAGTCACCATCTATTTATTTATTTATTAAATTTATATCCCTCCCTTCCTGCCCAAGGAGCCCAGAGCAGCAAACTGATACACAATTTAGAAGCAAAGACAAAGTAAAACATTCTAAAACTGTCAGATCAGATCTAAAAATGATTACAATTAAAAACATCGAAAATGAGTTATCATTAAAAAACATTCTTCCATTCTATGATCTTGCCATTGCCAGGAACAGTATTCCTCAACCTCCAAATGCCTGGGTAAACAGGAATATTTCCACATTCCTACTGAACATCAATAATGATGGAGACAAGTGCACCTCACTAGTGAGGGCATACCACAGCCGGGAAACCACATCTGAAAAGGCCCTGTCATATAGGTCAGTGGCAATGCACATTTCATTCTGCAGAAAATCTGCCCTGCAATGGAGTACAACCAACAGTTTGATGGTAATTTACATTTACCTGGTTAAGAAGCCTCCATAATCTTCAGTGAAAAGGTTCAGGTAGCCTGTACCCCTGGAGAGCTCCTGTCAGACAGAGTGGACATGCCTGTGCAACATTTCCTTATTATCCATTATTTATTAAGAGCATTTGCTTCCCACTCTTTGGCTGAAAGTGGCTTTAAAAAAGGTGAAGGACCCCTGACTGTTAAGTCCAGTCGTGAATGACTCTGGGGTTGCGACACTCATCCCGCTTTACTGGCCGAGGGAGCTGATGTTTGTCCGCAGACAGTTTTTCTGGGTCATGTGGCCAGCATGACTAAGCCGCTTCTGGCAAACCAGAGCAGCGCACAGAAACGCCTTTTACCTTCCCGTTGGGGTGGTACCTATTTATCTACTTGCACTTTGATGTGCTTTTGAAGTGCTAGGCTGGCAGGAGCTGGGACCGAGCAACGTGAGTTCAACCCGTCGCGGGGATTCAAACCACCGACCTTCTGATTGGCAAGCCCAAGAGGCTCAGTGGTTTAGACCACAGTGCCACCCACATCCCTGCCAAAAGTGGCTTACATGCACTCAATTAAAGCAAGACAGCCCCTCCCCTGAAGGCTTTTTTATTTTATTTTTTCAAAAGACAAAGAAGGGAATAGAGGTAGGAAGGGAAGAGGGGTGGAATCAAACTCGGGAATGAATTCTTCAGCAGCTGTTGAACACAGTTAACGGGCAGTGGTCCTTGATAGTGCTGGTGCCCCAGTAAAGATGATGGAACGAGCCTTCTGCTTCCAATCTCCGCCACCAGTGACGGACTGTTTCTTCATGGCGCCCAGGGCAATAAGACAGACTGGAAGGACACGTGCCTATTGTGTTCTCCTCACACCACCCTGCCAGTGTCCCCCAGAAAAATGTGTCTGGGTCCATCACCCCAGCAGCCCCCCCCCCCAAGCTACACCCCTGTCTTCCACTGAGGCATTTCTCTCTGCTGGGGGACAAAGCTAACCTGCTGCCTTGGGTACAGCCTCTTCCTACCCAGGACTCACCTTTAAATCAAGCATGTATTTGAGGACCCATTTCTTTTTTCTTTATAAACCAAGTGTTTGTATGGTGGTAGTGCTGTTCTTGCAACCCACCTTACTTCAGGTCACTCCCTAGTAGTGGCCCCAACCTACCAGTTGAAGACCAGTGCAGTTGATGTTGCCATCTTGTCCAGGGACGCGGACTTATAAAAAATATTGGGGGGGGGCCCCCGGGAAAGCTCATGAATAATAAATAAGCTCATGAATATGCAAATAAAGTGGCGCCGCCTCCTCGTGAGCGAATAGGGGAGAGCGTGCTGCGCCTATTAATCAGCTCCGAAGGAAATTGGGTGGAGCTTTTGCTCGGGAGGGAGGGCAGGAGGCATGCAGCCCGACCCTGTGCATTTTGGGCTGGGGGAGGGGCGGCGGTGGCGCTCTGCTGGAGGGGCGCCGGAGATTATTGGGGGGGCGGAGCCCCCCCAAACGAATTTTTGAGGGGGCTCGGGCCCCCTCAAGCCCCATGGAGTCGGCGCCTATGATCTTGTCTGTCCCTAGTGCTGAAGTAAGATTCAGCTTCCAGCTTGGTTGGTTTCTGTCTGTGAGCACAACCTTCCTCTTATACTTCCTCTTAGGCAGAAAAATAGTGTGTTGAACCGAAGTGAAATGATCCAGAAGGCCTGCAAACGCCATCTTGGTAGTCAGCATAACCCAAAAACTAATGAGTAGTTGTGGCAAGAATAAGGTCATATATGTCTATGTCTCCTTGCTTTGATATATGCTAACTGGCTTGCTTTGATACTATGCTTTTCTGCGCTGTGTTGTGCTGTGCTGTACTATGCTTATCTTAGGATGCTGGGCTCTAGGCCTAGAGAAGGGAAATGTTTTGGATAGCTGCCACCTATGACCTCACAAACTAGGTGTGATGGGAGATTCTTGGCAAACTGAGGTATCTTTTCTGTGCATAAAGGATTTATGAATGTTTGCTTGGGTGTGGACAAGTGATGATGACCTCTCATTATTACAGTGCATCCTGCATCTGTAAAGGCAGTGAGGCTCCTTTCTGTCTTACTCAGAAAATACACCTGACACCCTCTTACAATTCTCCACCCACCTACTCCCCCTCCTGCCCAGATTGGATAAAACTTCCCTGTTGAACGAAATCCAAACCTTGCTGCCCATTTCTGATTGTTTGATTCCTTTTGTGGGGTAGTATTTAAATTATATTTTAAGCTGCCCTGAGTGATTCCAAATGCATTGGAAGGGTCAGGGCAAGGTGTGTGTATGAGTGTCTACATTTTGCAAATAAAGAATTGATAGAAATGAACAACAACAACAAACTGTCCCAAGGAAAAGGTGAATGTTCTTTGGAACCACATGGTGGATTCCCAATGTAAGGAGATTCCCACCCTATCACCTCCTTGGAATATACATAAAATGGACCTTGCCCATATACAGATCAAGGGGCAATATTGGTCCAGGTGCCTGGAGCACTTGGTTGACTTTTCATCCCAACCTGACATTCCCCAGCGTGGTGTTTCGAAGGCTCACACTATGCAGTGACCAACCTCCCCTAATTCACTAAAGGACACAATACGTTAGACAGGAAAATATGGATATTTATAATGATAAATAGGATTGTAATTTCTGACAATGTTAAGTATTAATCCTGCATACAATATATAGTTCAATATACAGTCAGGTTTTTTTAAATTTACAATAGGGGGGGGGGAAATCTCACAGATAATTCTCTGATGGTTACAGTATATGAAAAAGAACTCATTGTGCTGAACACCTGCATGCAAAGTAGATACTATGGCCTTGGCTTTCTTTCAGTGCTTTGGAGACCGAGCTTAGGTTGCACAGAGATAATTGCTTATCAAAAGGGTTGCATAAAGCTGGTGCTATGGATATAAATAGGAGCAGCTGTATTCTAGTAGTCCCCCACCCCATACACAATATTAGCCCAAACTCCCAAGGGAAAAGTAACACCCCATCAAGAATGAACCATGTGTGTGTATTAAAAATAGTGGTTGGGGGGAAATTAGCATTTAAAGGCAAACCTGCCTCATTCAAATTTTCCAGAACAATAAGCAAACCCAGTCATCTCTGAATTTTGCAATGCAGATCTCCAGACAAGTAATGTTGTACAAAACTGCGTATACTGCAGCAAAGTGTGCATGACAATGCAAATATTAGTAAAAAATAATATACACAAACATATTAATTTGGGGAAAACTGCTTTGCAAAAAAAAAGTGTATTGGGCAAAATTGTATACAAATGTGTATATTGGGAGAAATTCCCACTAAAATGCTGGTGAATTTACTGTATTTAAAAAATACAGTAAATAAATCACAAACTAATATGGACATGTGGAGAACCAAATTTAGGACTGGAAAAAAAATGAGAAACTGGGAGGAGAAACTGAAATGGACAGATTCACCCATCTTTTGTTTGAAAACAAAACAAAACACACCATAATTTCCAGAGTGTTGGATGAAACATGGTCTTGTTATTGTCATAAGCAAGAGTGTGTGTATGACTGCTAATTTTAGCATGGCTCAGGTTTGGGGAATTTGCACTTCATGGAGAGAGGGGAATTGGCAGATGAATGCTATATAGTAGAATACCCTCTGGGATTTTATTTCTAGGCTAGATTGCAAAATGGAGCTGAGATTAGTTCATGTCCCTGAAATGTTACACACCTAACACAGATGGCTTTGCAGATATCACCTTCTAATGAAAAAAAACCAGAGGACTGCGTTAGCTGATTAGTTAGTGTAATTCATAAGCACACGGCTATACAGATGGATTCTGTTGCTGCGTAAGCTTCAGGTGCTCACTCTGAAAGAACACTTAAAAGAGATATGCTTGTATATTGGCAATAATATCTCTACTCACCTGCTAAGAATAACCTCCTGAGTGCTGCCCCCCAAGACCCATTATAGTTGAAAGACTTTTCTCCACCTTGTATATTCATTTATTTGGCAGTGTCAAATTTTCAGGGTAGGCATTGTTGGGTGCTTATCAGGCCCCATTTCCCAGAAGGGACCCCACTGCCCACTTTTAGAGTCCGCAGGCTCTCCTCCTTTCCTTTTTGCAGTCACTGCCCATTCACCTTGTTCAGCTTGCTTGCCAGCAAGAGGTGACTAGTCTTGCACTTTGATGTCGCATTGTGTTTTAATTTTTTGGAAGCTGCCTAGAGTGGTTGGGGTAACCCTGTCAGATGGGCGGCATATAAACAAATAAATTATTATTATTATTATTATTATTATTATTATTATTATTATTATTATTATTATTATTCCCTGTGTCTGTTTTTATGAACAGGGTCCACACAAAAGAGCACATGGACAGGGAGTTGCAGCAATAGCAAGGAGGAACGCCAGCTGTGGGGGCAGAAGGGGCTTCAGCTCCCTCAATATTTCTAGGCAGGAGGCTGAGCCCCCCCCCCCCAAAAAAAAATATTGAAGGGGCCGCCATTCCCTGCCGCCCCCAAGTGAGCGCTCACACCCAGCCTCAGCTGTGCTCCTGAGTCAGGTCTGACCTGGGAGGCAGAGAGAAGCAGGAGTATTGCAGCTGTGTATTGTTTCCAGTATCAGAGGTGGCATGCCAAGAGGGTGGGGTGGGGTGGGGATCACAAGTGGGGAGAGTGCTGTTGTGCTCATGTCCTGCTCATGGGCTTCCCATTGGCTGGCCACTATGAGAATTGGGTGCTGGATTAGATGGGTCCTTGGTTTTATCCTTCAGGGCTGTCCTTTCAAAAGAAACCACAAGGCACCAATTGGTACCATAGTCACATTGAAAGCCAAGAGGCCTCAAAGATTTGGGGAAGGAACCTGAAATAGAGGGAATAGTATCCAGATGGATTAAAGAAAGGGGGTATTTTAGCATTATCATTTTTCAGTTGGAGGCAGTGCAGGTTGCCCAACTCATTGATAGATTGGCAAATTTGTGTCCAAAAGTGTGAATGTTATTTTTGCCAATCCAGAGATCCTAGTGCATAGGACACATACACAGCAGTTCCTGTTAATTTTAGTGGAACAAACTCATCTATCCAATGGGGATTGGCTCCTGCAGGAACTCATTCTTTAGAGTTGTTCTGGTCTTGGAACAGAATGCTGTACTGGAATGTGTATATTGCAGGAAAGCTAGATTTTGCAAATCACTTGAGAGAGAAAGATTTAGGACTTCCTTGCTTTCCTGTGGTGAGCCATGCAGAATTACTAAGCCATTGTTCATGTCAGCAGAGACAGAATCTCTTTGGGTGCAAAGATGACCTTCAAGAATACATCACTCACACTTTAGTTCCTGTATTATGCACTGGTTCTGGTTATAACCAAGAAAAGGTATGAAGCTATATAGTATTTAATCTTGTGGTTAATGCTCATATTGCTTCTCATGCTCTACTGAAAAATTCTCCTGCATTTCTCTCAAGAAACTGCATTAAAAAGAATCTGTGGGAAGATTTGTTTTGTTTTTGTTGCACTTACCTTCAAGGTGGCCTAGAGTTGTTTGTGAGTGTGCTTTATATCACTCTACAAATCATCTCCCCAGTAGTCTGTGCTCTGCAGCCTTCCTGGGTGCCCTTCCTGACAAAGCCATGACATCATCAGCTGGGCTTTTCTTAACGTATGGGAAGGTGAGGAGGCTGCCCACTGTGTACCTGACAGCTGTTTGTTTTTTTAAGTGAAGTCTTTGTACTTTTAAAGAAATCAGTGTGGAAAGGTTAAAAAGGAAATATATCTCTTAGAAATAAAATCTGTAAGCACAGCAGTCTCAGGTACTCAGTAATAGTTTTCCTAGGTTTCCCATGCTTCAATTAAAACCAAGAAATAAGTCATGAAGTACCAGTAGTTTCTCCCATGGGGCTCTTTCAGAAGCACAGGCAGCTAGGGAGGCTGCAGAAGCACCAAGAAGTGTTTATTGGAATGAAAAGCTCCCATAGCACCCAAGGGTGTCTCAGTCCTACAGCTACCAGAATTCTGAAGAAGTGCTCAAGTGTCCTGAGAATGAGGCAGATAAACCTGCAACCTCTTTCACAGAGGGAGAGATAGGCAAACAGGTTTTGATACAGTGCTAGTTCCTTCTATTGCTTTTATTCATTGTTAAGTCCAGGAGTCCTCTATTTTCTCCTGCAAAAAAACCAGTCACCTGGGCTGTTTTGGAGAGCTCTTACCAGTCCAGAACGATGAGTACAGGGACAGATTATACCAGCTCATTATAAAGCGGCTTCATATGTCTATATGTAGGTTGTTTGAAACCAAACATCACAGCACCTGCTGCTTACAGCAATTAGTGTCAAGCTAAGCTTGCTGGATACTTGTCTTGCCATTTCCAAGGCAAACTGAATTCTATGTAGAATCACTGAGTTGGAAAGGACCTTAAAGGCCATCTAGGCCAACCCTCTGCCAGTGCATCCCTCAAGGCTGTCCAGAGTTTGCACTCCAGAAATCTAGAATGAGAGAGCAGAATCTTCCACTCCACACACTCCACCATATGAAATTGGTTTCTCATCGCAGACAATCTTTTTTTGCAACCAGTTGCTTCCCAGCCTCCAGCCCACTAAGTACTGGGGATCCTGCTATGCATTTCAACATCTGTAAACTGCTGGATGTTCTCGGTGCTCTCTGGAGATGTGGTAATAGGAGAGATGACGTGTTTCAGACGCAGGAGCATGGTGAAAAGTAGAATAAGTAGGATGGCCAGTAGGGTCAGAAACAACCCTACATACATATACAAGTTGGAGTATTTATCTGCATTTGCCACTCCTGTAGCCAGGGTTGGGGGTGGGTGGGCACGACCAGTAAGATTTCCACGGAATCTGAAATAGACCTCAGTCATTTCTTACTCAGGCCTTTTCCATTTTCTCTGTTCACTCATGAATTCCTTACTTCTTCTTTGATAGTGTCTTAAAGATTAGATTAGGAGGTAATTCATGCATCAATATTGGATGGGCTGAAGTCTTTGCCTTGTATAGAGGAATAGTTCTCATCAAAGCGTCATCTTCTCACATGGCTTTGCCTAAGGAAATGGCAGAATCAATCAAAGGTTCCTTCTGGGTGGTGGTTTTTTTCTACTTTTTAAAAAACCTTCCTGGCTGAAAAATATTTGTGTTCTTTTCAATAAGGAATAAACGTCTCAATGGAGTTTGGCGGGTAAGGATCTCCTACCAACAGTGTCACCCAATGGCTCACAGATCCATGAGTTACCTTGCAAAAGTCTGCTTTGGTTACTTTTGGAAGCAGACTCCTGTCTTCACTAGAAGGCAAACATCAGTGACTATATTCAGAAGAACTAGAGTCTGGTCTTTTTCCACTTCCCACCTTCAGATGACCAAAATGACAGCAGTACCAGTAGCCAACATTATATTTCTATAAAGATACAAAAAGACAGAGAGAGAGAGAGATACTATATTATTAAGCAAACTTTCACATAATCTCTTTGATTGTAGAGAATCTCTTGGTAATAAAAGGAAAAATTACTGCGTTGCCAAAATCTGTACTCGCAGCTTCTCATAAGTTCTCTTCCTCTGCAAATAAGGCTTCAATTTATCTGCTTCATTCTCACAGTAATTTTTAAATTCCTTTATAACTTCCTTCAGCCTTGGGTTTTGAGCTTCCCTTATCACTGCAATGTGGCCAAAGGCTAAATATTTGTCCAGTTCTCTGCAGGTTCCCATGCTGTCCACAGTTCCTGATATGAGAAAAATGTTTAGGAGGAGTTTTCTCAGGGTATTTTTCCCATGAGCTTTGACTGAAGCATGAGCACCCTAGGAAAGCCTGTTTAGCGCAGACAACAGGAGGGATGATTTGCAGAATGAAAGGGTTGCATCCAACCAAGTTCTCAGAGTAGGTCTGCTGAATTTAATGTCCTTAATTTAGCAGTCTCCATTAACTTCAATGGTCTACTCTGAATAGGGCTAGCATGAGATACAACCCAAATAAATGGCACTTGCATGCACCTCTCAGCCACCTCAGCAATAACAGAAGCACACCCAAAACCCTATACCCAGTCCATTAAAATTTTACTGATTCCCACCCCCCCACCCCGTTGGATGCAATTTCTTCTCCCATTAATTGGTGGAAAATCAGGGGCAAGATTTATTGGTCACTTTTTCTTTTAAAGGTAAAGGGACCCCTGACCATTAGGTCCAGTCGTGGCCGACTCTGGGGTTGTGGCGCTTATCTCACTTTATTGGCCGAGGGAGCCGGAGTACAGCTTCCCGGTCATGTGGCCAGCATGACTAAGCCACTTGTGGCGAACCAGAGCAGCACACGGAAACGCCATTTACCTTCCCGCCGGAGCGGTACCTATTTATCTACTTGCACTTTGATGTGCTTTCGAACTGCTAGGTTGGCAGGAGCAGGGACCGAGCAACGGGAGCTCACCCCGTCGCGGGGATTCAAACCACCGACCTTCTGATCAGCAAGTCCTAAGCTCTGTGGTTTAACCCACAGCGCCACCTGCGTCCCTCTTTCTTTTGCACTGCACTAATTAAAAGATATAGGTTTGCTGGCCAGATTCCAGTTCACACTTGAAAATGAGCACATGTAGGAGGGATGGGATCACACCCATTGTCCTTGCTCTTATGTGTATTCAGCACACATATAAACTGTTCTGTGTGTAGGCTCCATACAAATGGTCTATTCCCCCTGTCATACTGACGGAACCCATGGATGTACAGTCTGTACATGTACAGTGGTGCCTCGCAAGACGAAAAGAATCCGTTCTGTGATTCTCTTCGTCTAGTGGTTTTTTCGTCTTGCGAAGCAAACCCATTGAAGGATTAGCGGATTTTAGCGGCTTTTAGCGGCTTATCTGCTGATCGGATCAGCTGATAAGCGGTTTAGCGGCTTAGAAAAAGGGGGGGGAAGGGGAAAAAACCAGCAGGAACACGCAAGACATTGTCGTCTTGCGAAGCAAGCCCATAGGAAATTCGTTTTGCGAAGCACCTCCAAAACAGAAAACTCTTTCGTCTAGCGAGTTTTCCGTCTTGCGAGGCATTCGTCTTGCGGGGCACCACTGTATAAGCTTTTCCAGATGTTTTTATGAATGTCTGTTGGAAGCAGGAGCAAAGATATGCTACCGAGGAGTTCAGCCTTGCTGTCATTTTAAAAATGCTCTTGAAGATTAAGCCCAGACTTGGGACACAAAGAACAAAGTTATAGTTTGAACTTGTGACCCTCCTTATCGCATAAACCAGGAGGGAGTCTTGGCAGTAATACATGAGAACTCCTAGACATAATAGTACTTTGATAATTTGCCTGGTCAATACTACAGATAAGTCATCCAAGGCACAATCTTAATACCTAATCTAGCCCTGCCGGAGAAAACTCCATTTGCCTTATTTAACACACTGTTAAACACATTCTATACGCACGGAGTCAGCCATCAGCATCCTTAAGCATTCTTCAAGGCGTGGCTCCTACAGCTCAGGTAGAGAGTACCATACTGTGTCTACTCTCTGAGATCTAGCAGTGTACTAGATATCTAAGGACTTGCATAGATAATTGAATTACTGTCTAGAACATGCAGGTTAAAATGGCATAAATAAGTGTACCCATTTAAATATGGTGATCGGATTACAAATCACACAGAAGTTAAGTAGAGACAGCAAACGGGCTCTGCAACAAAAGTTTGCAGTATTGCTCCCGAACAGGAGCGTGCTTGAGTCCTTTTTGGAGTTGCAGTCAGCCATGCCTTTCTCCATCATACCCCAGCTGCGATGGACTCAAGCCAGCTCATTCACATTCCTCTACACCTTAGCTGCCACTGAAAATGGTCAGTTGACATTAGGTGGTTGTTGTTGTTTTGTTTTTTCAGTACTGCTGCAAACTTCAAGGTTCTCTTGAGCATCCTGGTGTCTCCCTCTTGTTTCCCCTTACTAGCAAAGGGGTACTGAGTTTACTATTGGAGGAAGCAAATGGATACTATTGAATATCATGATATGGGTTGCAATATGGAGAGGTTAAATGTGATTGCAAGGTTCAGGTGTTTCTGTACATTATAAGCACGTATATCAATAGAGTAACTAAGGTAAATACATTGGTAAGCATAGGTTAGAGCCAGTGTGATGTACCGGTTAAAGGGCGAAACTAGGGCCAGGGTTCAAATTTCCACTTAGCCATGAAGCTCACTGGGCGATCTTGGGCCAGCCACTGCCTCTCAGACTCACCTACCTCACAGGGTTGGTGTGGGAATTAAATGGGGGGTGGGGAGAACCACCTTGAGCTCTTTGGAGAAAAAGGTGGGATATAAATGCAATTAATAAAAAAAAATGAAATTAGAGGAACTAAGATGAGAGGGAGGGGTGAATTTGGAATGCTGATAGTGAGCGGTGATTGGTTGGGAGTTTTGAAAGGGAGTTTGAATACTAGTTTGAGAGGGTTTGGAATCGAGTTGAGAGTTGAGTTGACAGCGGAGTTGCATTTGGGGGTGGGTGGTAGACTGTGTGAAAGTTGGTGGCGGATGTGAAGCAGGGTTAGTCATCTAATGTAGTATCAGTATTATAGTAGCTACTGTTGTATATAAAATAAAGCAACAAATAAGATAAACAGATTGAAACCATGTGCTTCGGTACAATCTGCAATCACACAGCCATTGTTTATGAGTCCTCTTCAATAAATTAATTGCCTCATCCTTTGCTAACATCAGGGGAATTATTATTATTATTATTATTATTATTATTATTATTATTATTATACCCCACCCACTTATTCAGATAAATATTATTTGGGGTGGAAGCAGGTTATAGAGTTACCCATAAGAAACACAGCTCAGAGCCATACATCTTGTTAAGAGTGAGAAGTGGTACAGGGTAATTTTGGGTGGTGGCAGAGCAGAGGAGGGTGTGTGGCATGACAGTGGTGACAGCCACCTCTCTTGTCTTCTGTAGCTCTTTCTGCTGAAAAAGGCAGAGCTCGCATCAAATCCTAACAGACCATTTTTGGTAATGAAATAATATGCGTCACAGATGTTACTTCTGAAAATTAGGTGGCATTATGTTAAAGTTATTAACCTTAAGTTCATGTGTAATAATCAATTACGAAACAAGAGCCCCAAATTAATGAGCCTCTACAAGGCACTTCTAATAAATGGAAGAGATTAACGAGTGGAGATAATTCAATGAGGCTGGGAGTTTAGCATGGATGCCTGTGGTTCGTTTTATGCTCCAGTCTTAAGAGTAGTTGCTCAGTTCCTTGCAAGGGAAGAATCTGATTTGCTCACAAAACTATGTGTGTGCATGGACTTCCTGCCTTGTCTTCTGTGATGAGGGCAAGAGGGAATCTTCATGCAGAACACTTCCTGACTTGTAGAAGATTATAAGGAATGCCACAGAGGAGGCTTTACACATACAGATCAAATAAATTATGGGGGAGTCAAATCGATTTGAATGAATAGACTCAGCTGAAAAGTCTATGCATGCTTCCTTGCACAAGGGCTTTCTTGTTTTCTTTTGCCGAAGAGCCCATTTCTTTGCATACAATAGAGTTTCTTTTTGTGAACAGTAAAGTTCTTGTAGGGAGCATGGTAGGGCTACAGATAAACCCACTCTGCAAATGTTCTTTTCTGCAGAGGAATCAACTAGATCAGAAGGGCCAGGGGCAGAAGCCATAAGGGTGCTGGATCCATCTGTTAAGAGTTTGGGTGTAATCCTTGACGCCTCCCTTTCCATGGAGGCGCAGGTTAAAGCAACAGCTAAGGCGACATTTTTCCATCTTCACCGCATTAAGCAGTTGGTCCCTTACCCTTCCCACCCTGACCTGGCCACAGTGATCCATGCGACAGTCACCTCCAGACTTGCCTACTGTAATTCGCTCTACATGGGGCTGCCCTTGAAACTGTCCCAGAAACTCCAGCGGGTGCAGAATGCTGCAGCGAGGCCCCTCACGGGGTCCCTGCAATGGGAGCATATTCACCTAGTGCTTTACCAGTTGCACTGGCTCCTGGTGGAGTATAGGGTCAGGTTCAAGGTGCTGGTAGACTTTTAAAGCCCTTTGTGGCTTAGAGCCCTCATATTTATAGGACCACCTCTCCTGGTATGCCCCGCAGAGGACCTTAAGGTCCATGAATAACCATAGTTTAGAGGTCCCAGACCCTAAGGAAGTCAGACTATCCTCCACCAGGGCCAGGGCCTTTTCAGTGATGGCTCCGACCTGGTGGAATGCTCTGTCCCATGAGACTAGGGCCCTTCAGGATTTAACCTCCTTCCGTCAAGCCTGTAAGACAGAGCTATTCCACCTGGCCTTTAATTTGAACTCAGCCTGATCCTTTATTTCCCTTCTCTTCCCTCCCCCTCCCCTTTTATGAAGATTACCCGCTCTGAGACCCCACAGCTAATTCTCCCCTGGCCTCCTCGCTGGCCCAAGTAGGACCAATTCAGCCAGCTAGCCCTGGGGATTATCTAATGCTTATTTTCCCCAAATTGATTTCTGAATTTTGAATTTTATTGTTATTCATGTTTTTATACTGTATTTTATGCTGCTTTTACAATTAAGTGTTTTAAATTAGTTGTTAGCCGCCCTGAGCCCAGTTTTTGAACTGGGAAGGGTGGGGTATAAATAAAAAATTATTATTATTATTATTATTATTATTATTATTATTATTATTATTCAGACCCTGTCACCAATACTGAGCCAGAGGCAGAGTCTGTTAACCAGAAGTGCCTTGACCCACAGACACTCGCCTTGGAGCCCTCTGAGGCAGATCTCCCAAGGACAGTATAGCCAAATGTCCTACTTTGCATGAGGAGTCCAGGTGTTGTTGGACTCCAAGTCCCATCATGCTTGACTATTGGTCATTCTGGGGCTGATGGGAGTATTTATTTATTTACTTATTGTTTCCGTTTATAGACCACTTGCTACCAGAAGATCTTGAAGTAGTTTATAGTGAATAAAACACACCCACATTCTAGCGGCCCCAGTGTTGAACTCGGAAGAGATCCAGGTTCAGATCCTCACTCACTTATGAATCTCACTGGGTAACCTTGGGCCAGCGACCTTCTCTCAGTTTAATTAACCTCACGGGCTTGAGAGGATAAAAGAGGAAGAACTATGAATACTACTACAACATGACACCTTTATCCCATATTCAAAGATTTGTGGATCTTTCCACAAAAGTAATCCTCAGTTAAGCAATTCACTGGATGCCTAACTCGATAGTGAGAATGCAGAACCTGCAACCCTCCAGCTGTTGCTAGATTCCAACTCCCATCATCCCCAAATGTTGGCCACACTGGCTGGGGCTGAAGGGAGTTGGAGGCTTCCTTCAACATCTTCTGGAGGGTGGTATGTTGTCCACAACTCTGCTTTAAAAAGATCACAATTTCCTGTGCTCCTGAGCTAATTGCCCCTAAATGCCCCTACATACAAATGAAGAGGGGGGATATGATTCCTGCATTTCAGGGTGCTGTACTAGATAACCCTTGGAGTCCCTTCCAACTCTACAATTCAATTTATTTATCCCCAGCTCTAGAGATTGAATAACAAGACTCTTCTTGTTAGCTAAGCAACTGCAGTAAACATCTTTCTTGCGGTTACAAACAAGTTAGCCTATCTGTCTTATTTTCACCAAGCACAAACAAATTAACCATCTTTTTAAAAGGATCAGTTTTAGCATTTTAGGTTAACTCAGATTGGGATGATTTTTAGAGTAGACAGCATAATATTATTGTGAATATTTGTGGGGCTAGAAATTAAGTCGGTACTGCTTGCAGAAAAAGTTAGTCAAAACACTCTGCTGCTGTAGCATATAGTGCGTTTTTGAAGGCCGCCTGTTTCCAAAACAAGCTGTCTGGGCTTAATCTGACTACTGAAATCAATACTTTTGCTTAGCTCATTTGTAGCACACATAATCTCTTTACTTCCCCTTGAAAAAGCACAGACACCAAGAAAATTGATACCTCAATGCATGCTTTTTTTTTTAAAGAAAAGAAACCATCAATTGGAAGTACTAGCTTTCCTTTTTTGTTGGCAGATAGTCATATTTTCTCCTTTCATATCAAATGCATAAAATAGCACATTCTTCTAACTAAGCCTTGGCACAGAGATAAAAACAGTTGGATTTTGACAAGTGCAGCCAATTACCTTTCATCGTAAGCAGGAGCAGAGGAGTGACCCCTCAAGACACCACCTTGGTAGGTGTACCCTAGATTGCTTTCTGCAAGGTGTCCTGGAAGCATCCCCTCTAAGATGCAGGTGCTTTGGAAGAAAAAGAGACCAGCTGTTGTTTTGTCGCTTGAGCTGGAAGACTAGGCTTTCCAAGGAGAAAGTACACTTTCCTCTCGTCTCCTTTGCACGCCACAGTTTTGCATTGCGACAGGCGGAGGGGCGCTGCTTAATTCCTTAGACGCTAGTTGATGGTCCTGCTCTCACTGTGCTGCTGCTGGTTTTCCTGCACGGGTGAGACAGATCCATATATCTTCTGGATGGCTGAACCACAGCAGCCTCCGTCAACCGTCTCTCTCTCTCTCTCGCTCTCCTCCTTTTGCTTCTATAGGCAACAGACACAGTAAGCTGGGAAAGGTATCTCTCCAAGCGCAGCTATGCTTCATCAGTAGGGAGAGAGAGAGGTGGGAAAAAAAGAAAGCTGCCAACAACACTAGTAGCAAAGTTTCTATAAGCCTTTTTTAATTCCTTCCATGCTGCAGGCTGGTCCTTTTCCCTCTAGGCAACCAGCCACAAAGCAGATTTGAAGGCAATGATCACTCTCTCATTATGATTTCTTTTATAAAAACAAAACAAAAAAGAGATTAAAAAAAAACATTTTGTAGGATTGGAAGCATTCTTTTTAAATATATAGTCAAACAAGGCATGCAAATCAGGATGTTTTTCAGGGTTCCACCCCCACCCCCAGGGCTTTAAAAACCTTCAAAATAAAGTAAGTGCAATACATCACAGCCAATGATATTTGTGCCATATACCGCATTTTTCGCTCTATAAGACACACCAGACTGTAAGACGCACCTAGTTTTTGGAGGAGGAAAACAAGAAAAAAAAAATATTCTGAATCCCAGAAGCCAGAACAGCAAGAGGGATCGCTGCGCAGAGAAAGCAGCGATCCCTCTTACTGTTCTGGCTTCTGGGATAGCTGGGCAGCCTGCATTCACTCCATAAGACGCACACACATTTCCCCTTACTTTTTAGGAGGGGAAAAGTGAGTCTTATAGAGCAAAAAATACGGTAACTTGCAAGTTTCCTCCCCTTCTGTTTGTATGCAGCCACATTTGACAGAATGAAATCCTGGTTGCTTTCAGGTGTAGAGCCATTTTCAGCTTCGGGGTTCCCAGTTCACTGCTATAGCATGCAACTAGGTCAATAGGAAACACCCTGCGGAAACATTAACAGGCCAGAAATGCCCACTACATGTAGACACCTATTTGGACACAACCCATTGGCCTGGTTTTGGGGAGGGGAGTTCAGAAAAGACTGGCCCAAGGTATTTTGCTGCATGAGAGAAGGGGAAACAAGTAGGGCATGGTGGCTCTGGGAGTTGGCAACGGACCCTGGCAGGACCCTCTGCAGGTGCCCAATGATGCTGACCATCAGTTGGAGGATGCAGGAGACAGACAAGGAGAAGAAGGGAGGAATGATCCTTGAATGTTCTGAAATGACATTACATATACATGCAGATGGGTTACTGTGGAAATGAAAAAGCCAAGAATTGCATTTGATAAAAGGCCATAGCTCAGAGGCCAGAACATCTGCTCTGCATGCAGAAAGACCCTGCTGTCATTCACTATGGACAATACAGGGCTAGGCAGACCAAGAGTCTGACTCCCTGTGTTCCTATGAAATACAACATGGTATCCCCTCCCATTCTATGTGCAAAATCAAACCAGACTGGCACTAGAATCTTATTTCAACACTGGCAACATGTGATAATGATATCCCACATCACAACTGAGCGCGGCAGGCTAGCGGTAGCTTAGGGGACTCAGGAAGAATGGTTAGGGGCTGCTGCCACTTCTAGTATCTATTGCCTGAGGTAGGTGCCTCATCTTGTCTAAGAGTAGGAACAGACCTGCTTTCAGAAGTAAGTGACTGGTACAGGCTCAGCCCAAACGTCCTGCAGAGAGCAGGTGCACCAAAGCACTGTGTGATGTCCTACATAAGAGACTCATTGCTCCCAGTTTTATTGGGAACTACTTGAGATTTGGGTGGTATCATGATGCCTGAGGTATTCTTGTTGACATGCAAAAGAAAAGAAAAAAGAGGTTATCTCACAGAAATCAGAAAGTAAAAACGATGCACTTGAGATAACAAAGGAAGAAAATGCATTCTGTACAAAAGTGATACATAATGACCATTTTACATTAAAAACAGACCAATCTAGGAGTTCTTGTTCACAGTAGGCAATATGTTTCCCACAGTAAAAACATAGCAGCTCATTGGAAGCTCAAGGTGGCATGCATGGTACTTCCTCCCCCACATCTTACCCTCACAACAACCCTGTGAGGTAGGTTAGGCTAAGAGAGAGCCCCAAGTTAGCTGGTGAGTTTTATGGCTGAGTGGGGATTTGAACCATGGTCTCCTATGTCCTAGTTCAACACCCTAAGTACCCCTACACTGGTTCTCATTCAATGTGGTAGCCATCCTGTAGCTTCCCAGTGCTGGCAAAGATAAACCACTCCTCAGAATTCATTCATTTTTTAAAAACTACGACATTTTTCAGAATATTGACTGTCATGAACAGGCAACCTTTGGAAATGATTTTCGTTCACTCAGAGATTCAGTTCAGTGGTTGGATGGCTTTTGAGAGCTCACAGATTCCTCAAGCAACAAAGCGTGCCAGCTGATATGTTTGGTCTTTTGGGTGTCCATCTGTCATATTCTCTCTCTCTCTGAACATAATCAGCCTTTCCTGATGAGTTTTTGTTGCCATTGCTGACAGACCTGTATGGTGATTCAGGAGCAGGAATACTTCAGCACCCACTTACAGCCAGTAAGTTGCTTGAAAGATAAGTACCATTCTTCTTTCCTTAATTCAGCTGCAAACCCACAGTTTCTACCCACAATGATAGATTTGTGAGTTCCAGAAGCCTTCAGTTGTGTTTTCCTAGACATAGAAGTAGAAACAGGGTAGCCACCTGACCTAACGTATGGAGGACAGTTCTTTATTTCCACAAAGTGGTTTATAGGGTGGGGAAAGGCCACTGTAAGCCACACCAGGAGACATTGTGAGACTCACCAGGAGGTGATCTGACCATGACACAGGGTCTGCTTTATAGACCCCCACCTTCAGACCACCTTCTCCCTGCCTGCTTGAGAAAATGAAATCCAGAGTGTGCTAGCTACATATACTGCTCTGATGAAATATTGGGATGTTCCCATGATTGTCCTGAGCTACTCCAAACAATATGGCATTGGTGTGAATGTTGACATCTCCCAAGACAAACAGTCATCCTTAGTAAATTATTTTATTGAGTTTTGAAAAACATAAAATGAACATAGAACAATGTAGACAAAGTACATTAAAGCAATGTCTATAACCTCACTACAAAAGTTCATATCGCAGAATATCAGAGGAAGTATGCAGTGAGTCAGAATTTAAGAGAATTTAGAGTGTGTGTCCAATATAATGGGAGCCAGTGTGGTGTAGTGGTTAAGAGCAGTGGATTTGTAATCTGGTGAACCGGGTTTGCATCCCCGCACCTCCACATGCAGCTGCTGGGTGACCTTGGGCTAGTCACACTTCTCTGAAGTCTCTCAGCCTCACTCACCTCACAGAGTGTTTGTTGTGGGGGAGGAAGGGAAAGGAGATTGTTAGCCGCTTTGAGACTCCTTAGGGTATTGATAAAGCAGGATATCAAATCCAAACTCTTCTTATAAGCAGAAGTTCTTAGGCAGAATTTTGGCTATTTAGATATACCCTCCACAGTCTAACCTGACACATTGAAGGTTGTAGTAAATGTCCGTCCTTATTTTATTTAATTATTTCATTTCATAAAATTTATATACTGCTTGATTTTAAACAAATAAACTCAAAGCAGTTTACAGAAAGTGATTCTTATCCTTGTTATAAGAAATAAAAGGCCGGAATGTTGCATCAAATTTCTCTTTTTTTAGTTATTCCTCAAACCACATGATTCTGGTAAGCTAATCTTTCTGACAATGCCATATTTTGTCCAGACAGCCTCTTAATAGAAAGTCCAGCCAAATTCCAGTGACTGGCTACCTCCAATTGTGCTGCTGCCAGCAGAAGAACCACCAGATCAGGTTGGCTTAGCTGAGGGTCATCAGGAGATCAAATAATTAAAAGCTCTAGTGCTGGATCTGTTAGGATAATACTGCCTGTGATATCTGATTTTTGTGTGCAAATACTGCCACCCAGAAGTAACACTAACAGTCTTGATGTCTTTATCACCATGCCTGAGATCACCTCCATCACTTGTACAAGAAGGCTGTTGAGCATGAGGAGCATTAACTGATCCCATGGCAATAAATAGGCATCTGAAAGTATCCCCCAAGACTGCGCTGTCACAGTTGTAACCTTATTGGGTTCTACAAAAAAGAAACCCAGGCACCGCTCATTTATCTGGCAGAGTGCTGACGAGATTGCAAAATATTGCAACCAGATACATAGGCTCACACTGTTTGTTGCAAATTATTTTTTATGCTTTGTTAATGTATTTCCCCACCTTCTGAACAGGGCTCAGGCACTGCACGCTGCGCCTTCAAATACAGCAGTCAGCATAGCTGCTATGCGCTGAGGTATCTGTGCAGCTTCCAGGTCTTTGGCCTCTCTTGCTCTTCTCTTTCAATGGTTTTGTTTTACAATCTCACACAAAAGCAGAGCTTCAAGTGTGTGTTTGGGAGGCTTCTTTTGCTGCTGAGAATCTTACTCTCAAGTGAGAATCACAAGGCTGTGAAGCACTTACATCTTCAGGGCTGTAAAATACGTCAGGTCAAGTGCTGTGTTGTAAACAAGAAGAGTCATTTGGCAGAGCTGAGGCTGGGAGAGACACAACACAGCTGATTATCTTTGCCCAGCTTGCAACCTCAGTCTCTCCTTGTGCCAATGACCACCACCCCCAGATGCCCCCAAAGAGAGCTGGCGCATATTCCTCACGTCACCAAGGAAGATTCTTAACAGCATAAGCTAAACCTGGCATACACAGGGGTAAGGAACATGTGTTCCTCAATGCATTGTTGGACTCCAGCTCTTATAAGCCCTTACCAGCAGGGCCAATGGGAGTCCAACAAAATCTGGAGGGATACTGGTCTCTGATTCCTGGTATAGACAGTAGCCATAGATCTGTCAGCTGTACTGGTCCCCTGTTGTTTTCCGGAATCAATTTAAGGTGCTTGCTTTGATGTCTGAAGCCCCAAACATCTTAGGACCAGAGTGGTTAAATAATCACAGTCCCTCCAAGTGTCCCTATTTTCCAGGCACTGTCCCAGATTTACAGAAGCCATCCCAGTTTCTGATTTGATCCTGGAATGTCCCAGTTTTCCTTAGGACACCCCTATTTTGATTGGAGAAATGTTGGAGTGTATGGAGTTATATGACCCCTGAGCCAAGGAGATAAGTTACTATACTACACAACCTTTAGAAGACATCTGAAGGCAGCCCTGTATAGGAAAGTTTTTTAATATTCAATGTTTTTATATATGCTGGAAGCCTCCCAGAGTGGCTGGGGCAACCCAGTTAGATGAATGGTGTATAATGATGATGATGATGATGATGATGATGATGATAGAACAGGACATCCCTATTTTCATCAAAGAAATGTTGGAGGGTACATAATCAATCCCAGTTCCAAGGGAACTCCGGGAATTGCAGCTCTGTTGGGGGAACAGGCCCCCACTAAGAACTCTCAGCACCCTTAGCAACTTGGGTACAGGAAACCTTAAGAACTGCCTGGTTCCTAATATCCCTGCCTGATCACTGAGATCTTCTGGAAAGTCACTCTTAGCAATTCCTCATGCCTTGGAAACTCAGCTAAAGGAGCTGTATGTTGTGCATTGTGGACCCAGTTTTGTGGAACTCCCTCCCAGATGAGATGAGACATGCCCCCTTCCTGTTAAAGCTCTGGTGTTTGATGAAAACTTGTCTATTTTGGCATGTGTTTTAGGTAATCTTTTCTTACTGCATTCCTTTTCTAACATCATTGTATGCTGCTTAGAAACTACAGAATATAAATGTTTGATATAAGTAAGTAAGTAAGTAAGTAAGTAAGTAAGTAAGTAAACACACACCAATGAGATCTGAGGGCATTTTGCATTTTTGAAACTCAGCCTTTCAGCAATATGGCAGTATCACTGGAGTGTCACACGGACGTTAAAGCAGGGCAAATAAATTAACAGGAATTTATGGAGTGCTCTTTCTTCCCCAGTTGGTATATTCTTTCATCTCCTGGTTGTTATTATTAGATGCAAATGAATCCCACAAGCCTTAGCAAAGAACAACCAGAATCTTCAGGTTTGGACTAGTTTCAGACCAACTGGGTTTCCTGTGACCTCCAGTATGACCCATATATCAACCCAGACTTGATGGAAAACTAAGCCAGAAGCATTTCAGACACAGACTGCCCTTTGACTATCCAATTGTCCAGGAGTCATGGGTTGAGTCAACTCTGAATGAAGCTTACAGTAATCTTCCCTGTCCCGCAGTTGAGTCATTTCTGGCTAACAGCATATGATTTAATTCTGAATATGCCTTTATATCCAAACCCCATAAAAAACCTGACATTAAAACTAGTGTGTGCCAGAGTATTGTATCTGGAGGACTTAGATCTATTCTTCTATATCTGTTTATTCAATGTATGATACTTTTCCTTTAAAGGCTCTGAAAGTATTTTATCCTGTTCTACCAGATTTCATTAAGTACTAGCAGCCTCATACCCAGTATTGCTCAGGAATTCTATGAAAAAGAAAAATCAATGAAGTTGTGAAATCAGTGGTTAAAATCAGTATACTTTTGAAAGGTTCAGTCCACCATTTTGATTCAAAATGGCATCCAACTGTCTTCTGAAAATAATAAAAGTCTCAGGAGCCGTCTTGAAAAAGTTGGTTATGACATCTCAATATATGTCTAAGTGCATAACAGGCAGAGAACTTTCCAAAATACCTAACGGGTATTTATTACTTTCCCTCCTACTTCCAAAGAGCTGGATCATCCTCACAACAACCCTGTGAGGTAGTTTAGGCTAAGAGATACCGACCTTTAATTATCAGGGTTTCTTTTTGTTTTTTTTGTTTGCAGTTCTAGAGATGGGGTATCTTACTGCTCAAAGCTTTCCAATTAGTGACTCAATGCCAGAACTCAGAGCCATACCCCTTTAAAATCTAGTAGTTCTAACCCTTACAGAGACTCAGAGTAAACCTTTTCATGTTTAAGAGAGTTTGAAGGCTTCTCCCCTGGTGTGTTTTTTTTATTAAGTCTGCCTCTTAGCTGCCAGATGTTCAAAAAACACCTTGTAGGCCCTTTGTAGGTGGTGGTGGAAGAAATGACTCACATCTCATAAACTGAATCAACAGGTGTGGATTCTACTATCACCTTTGTGATGAGAGCATCATTCTCCCTCACTGCATTCTCAACCTTTACTACACCTCTGGATCTCATGTTACCATTATATACCTGGCATTTCTGTTTAGGCCACCCTCTGACTTGTATCCAAGGTGGCACAAATGAGAGACAGTGTGATGCCGTGGTCAGATACCACTAGGACCAGGACCTGGGTGACCAGGGTCGCAAATCCCCACTCAGTCACGAAGCCAATAGGTGACATTGGGCCAGTTACTGCCCCTCACCTACCTCACAGGCTTGTTGTGGGAATTAAATGTGGAGTGGGGGGGGGGGACAGACTACTGAGCTCCTTTGAGAAAAAGGTGGTATATAAATGCAGTGAGTAAACAAAATATAAAGTGGGGGTTCAAACAATCATCTAGTTGGTCGCTGTGAGGACAGAATGCTGGGTGAGGTGGCCTGACCTAGCAAGCCTTGTGCTATTTTCTGGATCTTGAATAGTTGGAAAGGCAGGTCTTTCCATTCTCTTCCTCATCCTGCATCCAGGGCCAGCCTGCCCATAAGGCAAGCTAAAGCAATTGCATCAGTTTGGCAGGTTGGAGAAAAAAAGGAGAGGCAGCAGATCAGGGCCTATGAGGACCTCCGCCACTTCCTGCGCCATCACCCCTGACTCCTCTGCCCTCCCAGTGCCGAATCCTCCTCCACTGCCACCTTCTCCCCCTCCCCACTGCTGCTGCTGACTCCCTCCCCCCCTCCACACAGCCTCTTTTTGGTCCCCTTTTTCTTATAATTGGGGAGGCAGAGGAGTCCGTGGGACAGGGGATGAGTCAGTGGCAGCAGATGGCAGAGAAGGAGTTTTAAATATTAAATGGCTTTAACTATCTTCATATATGTAAATGTTTTATTTTTTCCTATATTGTTAGACTACACCTCAAGAGCAATTTAGGACTGGTGACGTTGCTATCATCTCCTTGATCAAAATGCTCAGGTAGCTCTTGAGATGTATAATGAAATCAAGAAAGCACCCAAAAGAAGAAGCATTCTTGTACAGTGGTTGTACAGTGGGGTTGCGGTGCTCATCTTGCTTCAGGCCAAGGGAGCTGGCATTTGTCCACATGACAGCTTTCTGGGTCACGTGGACAGCATGAGTAAACTGCTACTGGCACATGAAGAACCGTGACAAGTGCCAGAGCACACGGAAACACCATTCACCTTCCCGCCACAGCGGTACCTATTTATCTATTTGCACTGGTATGCTTTCAAACTGCTAGGTGTGCAGGACCTGGGACCAAGCAAAGGGAGCTCACCCCATCAGGTGGATTCTAACCGCTGACCTTCTGATCCACAAGCCCAAGAGGCTCAGTGGTTTAGAGCACAGTACCACTTGCTCCTTTGCAGCAGACTAGTTGGGAAATGGATAGTAGAAGTTTTGGGGTTCTTTTGCTTGAGGAGTCTTTCCACTCTCTCCTGAAAACTTTCTGCATAGCTTCTAATGTCCTTCAAGGCCAAAGTACAGTGGTACCTCAGGTTACAGATGCTTCAGGTTACAGATGCTTCAGGTTACAGATTCCACTAACCCAGAAATAGTACTTCGGGTTAAGAACTTTGCTTCAGGATGAGAACAAAAATCATGTGGCAGTGGCACGGCGGCAGCAGGAGGCCCCATTAGCTAAAGTGGTACTCAGGTTAAGAACAGTTTCCGGTTAAGAATGGACTTCCAGAACGAATTAAGTTCTTAACCCGAGGTACCACTGTAATAACTTTAGAGTTCAATAACTTTAGAAAAGGGTCTCTTGTAAGGAAATTACCGCAGTCACTGCCGTGGTTGCAATGGGTGACTTCAACTACCCTCACATACACTGGTTACATATGTGTTCCAGCAGTGCTGTTTTTCTAGAAAAAGAGGTGCTGGAGCTCACCAGAAACTTCTCCCTTGTTCCCTTAGAATGGCAATGGCACTCACCTGAGAGGTATCGGAGCTGAGCTCCAGTGAGCACTCTCTGGGAAAAAAAGCCCTGTGTTCCAGTCATGGCAAAGAGGTAAGATGCCTAGGTCTTCAGGTAGGACAGAAACAGGAGAACTGAAACCCTGGAGAACTGCTGGAGGGTGTAGAGAGTTTAGCCAGGGATAGCCAGCATGCCCAATGATCAGGGATGATGAGAGCTGCAGTCCAACATCATGTAGAGGTCCCCACATTCTCTACCCATGGCTTAGGCAGGATTGAACTAGAGGGGCCATTAGTCTTGTTCAGTATAACACAGCTTCCTGTCTTTCTATCTGGCTCAGTAGTGAGATTTAGTCAGAGCCAAGATGTGCTATTTCTGAAGTCAAATGAGAAAGGTTTGATGGTGCTCCTGTAAAAGTGGGCATGTTCTTTGCATTTCATAAAAGGGAAACAGAATAATGCAGAGACTGGTGGCTTCCAATGGCATCTGTTAGCATTCAGTACCTTTGAAAAGCAGGTACCAGTTTTTCTGGAATCCTCATAAATTAAATCAGCCACAGAACCCGGATAGGGTTGCATATTTCCTCAGTACTAATTCTGAGCAACCTTCACGTATCTCCAGCCACATCTGCTTCTCATGTGATTTCCAGCATAATTGCAAGGCATTTTTTTTTAAAAAAGCCCTGTGGGCTTCTTTTTGCCTTTTCTTTGTGGCATGACCAGCACTAAATTTAGCCGCATGATACATTCCTAGCAAAACAAAGCCCCTTCATTGCATTGGAACAGGCAGAAATACCAAGGTCTGCAGCTCCTGATGCAAATGTAGTGGGAATGCTGAGCACCCTTGCAAGTAGGGCAGTGTGGTCCAATGCGCAGGACAAGGGCCACATGCATCCCTTGAGGCCTTTTTTTGTGGCCTTCTGCAACATTTGATGCCCTGCTCCCAGCTCTCATACTGCCTTCCCAAAGTGAGGTGCTGGGCTTTGGGAAGGAGGAAGGAGGGTTCTGAGAGGGTCCTTAAGACCTCTTGCCTCCTTCCCAAAGACTCTATTCCACAATACAACGTTCTGAGAGGTGATATGATAGCCGGCTTCAAATATTTGAAGGGCTGTCACATGGATGATGGAACAAGTCCGCTCACCTTTTCTAGGAAATGGAGCCAAGACTTTAACTGTCCAAGCTGCAGGAACAGCCTTATTTTCAAAATGTTTATTTTCCATCAATCCATGCTCAGGTTTCTTGGTTAAAAAGGCTTTGGAAGGATGGCATAGACTTAACCTCCCAGCTCCTGACAAGCACAACCTATAACTTTTGACATTGTAAAGCAGATTTGGAAAAAGCTGCCGGCTATTTGCTGGTCCTGCTTTGAGTATAGGCTAAGGTTACCAGACATCCCCGTTTCCCGGGGACAGTCCCTGGATTTACAAATCAGTCCCCTGACAAAATCCATCTATATAGTAGGAAGTTGAAAAGTGTCCCCGGATTCATTGAAAAAAATCTGGTAACCTTAGGATAGGCTCTTCAGGGCAGCATATTCTGTGGCATTCTTTGGAGCACTAAGAGTGGGGGAATGTGTCTATGAGCAAAACAGACCGGGCCAGGCGAGACAGAGTAGTCTGGAGCTATGTGATATTGCTGTTACCCAGGGGTCAGGAAACTTTTTTATCAGGGGGCCGGTCCACAGTCCCTCAGACCTTGTGGGGGGCCGGACTATATTTTGAAAAATATAAATACCCTGCAAACTGGTCCCACAGATGCCTCCGGACTTGGAGGAGGAATGCACTCTGCACGTGCTCAGGAGCGTGCCTTGGCAGTGCCCGTTCACCGGGGTTGTTGACGGGCAGCAGCAGCTCCATTGGCCCATAACCACGGAGCTCCCAGTTGGCGTGCACCACGTGCTGCTGCCTGTCGTCCGAGGCCAGGTCAGCGGGCAGGCCACGCACGTGGAGCACTGGGCAGGCGGTGTGCAGCTCGCCCTCCAGCTGCTCCAGCGCGGCCACCGAGTGCACCACCAGCAGCAGCCAGGAGCCAGGCGCACCAAGCTCTGGCTGAAGCCCCGTGACACGCCCGTCACAATGCCCATGGCACAGCCCAGACCCACCGCCTGCCAACCAGCCTCTCCATCCATGGCTACACCGGTTTTACCTCAGCTCACGGGCGACAAGGCTTTGGATTGGCTGCAGGAACTTCCTGCAGCCAATCTGAAGCTGCGGCAATGTCACTGCCCACCCAGATGCTGTGCCAGTGATGCGGAAGTCAGTCCCTGCACAGCGAGGCATCTACAGCGCACGGGGACTGACCAAGCGGGTGGCAGTGTTCGCAGGCTGGATTTATGAGCCTGGGGGGCTGCATCCGGCCCCCGAGCCATAGTTTGCCGACCTCTGCTCTTACCCCATCCTCCTTGTCCATTAACATCCAGGCATCCAAAACAGACCAGCTAGCCAAGGGTGCTGCCATCTGCCTCCCTACATTTGGGAGTGCTGGCCCATGCCCTGTTAAGGACGATAGGTGATTTCTGCAGCTGTGCCCCCGATGTTCAAGGCCCCCTTTTCATTCATGAAGATGGATCTCCCCCGGTCAGGCATGAATTCTTTAGTCTAGGGTCTTGCGTAAGGCAGTTGCCAAGTGCGGCCTGCAAGCGCAACAGTTTGTCACGCATTCATTCAGAATTGGGGCAGCCACTATTGCCTGGAGCTTGGGTGCCTCTGCTGAGGACATAAAGACCATGGGCAGATGGCAGTTGGAGGCCTACAAGAGGTATATACGTGGTCAGAAACAATAACTTACACACTACTCTATCCTGATTTCATTCCAGGGTCGTCTAGCAAGAACATTTGGATATGCGGGCACAGTATTGCGCATTGGGCACAGATGCACTCCATCACCACTGGCTTGGGAGCTGCACTCAGCCTCCCAATGGGATGCATTGGCTGGGCCACCACGGCATGAAATGGCAAGAGTTTATGCACTTGATCATGGCGAGAATCGAGTCACAAGGGCTCCCGTACACCTTCATCATCCATTGGGGGGGAAACGATTTGGGCCAACGCAAGGGAATTGACTTAACGTGGGCTATAATCAAAGACTTGCAGATGCTGCACAACTTGTACTCCACCATATGCCTTGGCTGGTCCAATATGCTTGAGTGGCATCAATGGCGCAACCCTGACCCAGTGGGAATCAACTGTGCAATTAAAGGTAAAGGGACCCCTGACCATTAGGTCCAGTCGTGGCCAACTCTGGGGTTGCGGCGCTCATCTTGCTTTATTGGCCAAGGGAGCTGGCGTACAGCTTCTGGGCCATGTGGCCAGCATGACTAAGCCACTTCTGGAGAACCAGAGCAGCGCACGGAAACGCCGGTTACCCGCTGCAGTTGTACCTATTTATCTACTTGCACTTTGACGTGCTTTCAAACTGCTAGGTTGGCAGGAGCAGGGACCGAGTAACGGGAGCTCACCCCATCGCGGGGATTCGAACCACCGACCTTCTGATCAGCAAGTCCTAGGCTCTGTGGTTTAACCCACAGCGCCACCCGCATCCCTAACTGTGCAATTAGGTGCCGCATATTGCAGTGGGGTGGCTGGGTGATTCAGCACCCCAATATTAAATTCTTGGAAGAGACTCTGTTTAGGCCTGATCGCATGCACCTTTCCTCCACAGGAAACGATATTAGGTTAGCAGACATTGTAGCAGTTATCAGGCTTGGATGCAGATGTAAGTGGTTTGGCAGTAAGCATTTTCCTCAATTGGTGGTTGGGCATCGGGGGAATCCTTTATCTTGGATGGAGGGGTGGTTGTAGTCTCCGCCTGCCCCTCCAAACGCTGGGGTATCCTGCTAAAGGGATCCAGGTCATGTCTGTGTGCCCAGGCAGGGCCAGGGCCAATGGTGCTCCCCCAGACAGCGGTCCCTGCAGGGGTGGCCCTATTTGATCTAAGTGGAACCCTCCACCTGGACTGACCAACGCGTCACTTCCGATGGGCAGGCTGGAAGTATTTTAATTGATTTGTTTATTTGCAAATAAATAAAAGGAAAAGAAATAATCTGATTATTTATTATGAAGGGAAAGTAACAGATAATCGAAAGGAAATTAGGAAACAATTTATAAAATATTTTACAGATTTATCCTGAGCAGGACTAGAAAAGAAAGCAAAAACTGAAAGATATTTAAGACAAAGTGCCAAAAATTCCAAATGAAAAATTAACAATATTAAATGCACCTATATCACAGAGCTCTCAGATGCCATTAAACAAGCAAAAATAGGTAAAGCCCTGGGGCCAGAAGGATTAACAGCGAAATATTATTTAAAGAATTGCAAAATTATCTAATTCAACCACTACAAAATGTTATTGATCAAATTATAAATGCAGGACGAATACCAAAAACTTGGAAAGAGGCCTTTAATTCCAAAGCAAGGAACAGACTTGGAGGAGGTTAAAATTACAGACCAATTTCATTATTAAATAAGGATTATAAATTATTTGCAAATATACTAGCTAACAGAATGAAAGGCACCTTGCTAGAAATAATTCATCAAGATCAATAAGAGTTTCTTCCAGGAAGACAGATGAAAGATAACCTAAGGAATATAATAGATATAATTGAATATTTAGAGGTAAGGAATGAAAAACAGGCGGCCATGATGTTCTTTCCCCAGCATTGACTGTATGGGAATCTGGGAGCTGGAGCATCAGCAGAACAAACAACCTTTCAGAGCAACCAAATTAGTTCTCTTTCTCTTCTTGTCTCTTTAAAAAATATATATCAAAAAATCACAACACTCAGCTCTCTGTTTTTATTTTTATCTCATTAATGATAACAGAGGCTCCTTCTTCAGCTTAGTTATTGAGTAGATGAGGGCTTCCCCCATTAACAGAAGCTCTGTTATACAGCAAAATGCACAAAATAAGAATTGTTTCACATGCTGCTTTTTGTTCATTCCCAGTGTTTCACTCTTTGAGATTGCTCAGCAATATGCTTCCTGATTCTTCTTCAAACGCCAGAGCTGCCAAAATCAATATATAAAACAGCCAGTATAGCAACAGTAACATGTAAGGCCCAGTGAGTGGACATTTTACAGCATTGTTCCCCAGAGACTTCATTAGGCTCCTTTGCCACTAAAAAAGACAGGAGCTATTGACTGCCCAGCTGCCAGTGAAAATAGATGCTCCACCCAGTATTGACCAAAATGTCTTGTACTATGTGGTGCTGGTTGCTAGGTAACATGCACCAAGGTGTGGGACTCTCCCCCACGATCACCATTAGAGAACAATAGATGGTGGAACAGCAGTTCTCCATCCAAACAATATGTAAGGAAATGCATATATAAGCAGATGGTGTGCATCGAACGTATATGAGAATGGCATTATATTAGAAAAAACAGCTTGCATACATGGAGATGGTGCCATTGATGTGGAACTTCAGGTGCAGGGCTCCATTGAAACTCCTCAGACAGTGCCACATCCCCAACCAGACTTGTTAATGGTCCTAATTCCCACTCTTTTCAAGTGCTTTTGCATGGCTGGAATGTATTATCAAATGGTGATATTGCCTCTTAATTGCCTGGATGAAAAAGTAGTGTGTGTTTGTGTGTGTGTGAACCTTAAACCTCTGCTTGGCTGGGTTGCAGCTTAATTCAGCGTTTTTGGTGGTCTGAAGATCCAGACTCAAAACACAATGGTAAAGGTGATAACAAGATGAGGGGAAGTGGCACATCCCTGCAATGGCAGTCTGTCTGTCTCAATAGGAGATCAACTTTTAGGGAAGGTGCTCTAGCCTTTTGATCATTTTAGGTATCTTGGATAGAGATAATGTTTTCTGACTTTTGCATGGCTGGAATGTAGCCTAGGAAGCGACTTATGCTGAATCAGACCACTAGGTCCATGAAGCTTGGAACTTTCTTCAAGGATTCACAGTGGATCTCCAGAATTTAAGGCAGGGGGCATTCCCAAATCCAAATCCAAACTCCCAGCCCTACCAGGAGATACCCAGTGACTGCACTGTCAGTTTGCATTTCTTAGTACAGAAAGTATTGATCTGATGTGTAGAGGTCTTTCCTATTCTGATTAGTTTCAAGAGGGTTCTAGAAGGTTTCTTCTCTTTGTGAAAGAAAGTTTTCTTTCTATGTGAAGGAAACAGGAATAAGGTTTTTGTTTGGGTTATTTCTGCTGGGGAGCTGAGCTACAGTTGGCTTAAACTGGTTCTGTTATCTTTGTCAAGATTGTGCTGATTATAATACAGTGGTGCCTCGCAAGACGAAAAGAATCCGTTCTGTGATTCTCTTCATCTAGCGTTTTTTTCATCTTGCGAAGCAAGCCCATTGAAGGATTAGCGCTATTAGCGGCTTTTAGCGGCTTATCTGCTGATCGGATCAGCTGATAAGAGGCTTAGCGGCTTAGAAAAGGGGGGGGAGGGGGGAAACCAGCAGAAACTCGCAAGACATTGTCGTCTTGCGAAGCAAGCCCATAGGAAATTCGTTTTGCAAAGCACCTCCAAAACGGAAAACTCTTTCGTCTAGCGAGTTTTCCGTCTTGCGAGGCATTCGTCTTGCGGGGCACCACTGTAGTAAGACCAGGAGGAGCCTGGTCTCACTCACTTTCTCTCTCTCTCCCTCTCTTTTGTTTTCTTCCAGTGTTCTGTTTTCTGTATGCTGTAGTGTTGTTAAGTTTTAGTCTTGTTATAAGTTTTTGTAAGTTTTATTGTAAGTACTGCAACTGGATTTTTTATGGACTGTGCCAATCCTGAATGTACTGGATTAGTGACCATTATGTTCATTTGCCTTCAGTAGCAAGTAAAAGCTCTGCTGGATGAAGTACAATTGCCTCTGGTCTATTTTTGGGAACTCTGCCATGTGTTTGAGTTTTTTCCTCCCCAGAAGAAGCTGGGGTGACACCCAGGTCCTTCTGCATGGAAGGCAAGAGCTATGGCCCTTCAATACAAAGATGCTCTGGCCACTTTTGCCTCTGGCCACACCCACTTTTTGTGTGACTGACTGCAGAGAAACCACAAAGAACTGAGAATTCCTTTAAGATTATTATTTTTAAAATATATATATATATTATTCAAGCTATAATGGCAACTTGTTTTTTCTCTCCTTTTTTGCATTTTACATATCATCCGTTTTTGCAATTGTGATTGTGTTAACTGTCTTGCAGTGTCATGAAAGACGGCATATAAATTTGCCAATTAAAAATAAATAGATTAAAATAAAATTGAACACATTTCTGTCTTTGATGGTTTTAATTGGTTTTGATGGGTTTTCATACAATTAAATGACTGACAGTGGCATTGATACACCATTTTGTTACATCTCTAGGGATGTGATCCAGTTGATTTTCTATCCAAATGGGATGCTTTTACAAATTTGAGCCATATTTGCAGACACACACAACCCCAGGTTCCAGGATTTAACTCATGCATTCGGGCATGGAGCTGTGGAAGAAAAAAAGATAATGTCTCATAGGAAGATGTGGAATTGGGACCAGGGAGCAGAAACCTGATAACTAGCTAATAGGGACACTCTAGCTGTATGGACACCTCAGCGCTAATATACATGCTGATTCCTTCATCCTCTTTCCTTGTAGGGAAGGTGCTGTAGCCATTTGATCATTTTAGGTGCTCTTTCTGTACAAGGAATGTTGGCTTAAAAGAACCAGCAACCCTTTCCCCATTAATTCACAGGCAGGGTTGGCACCACTGCTGAAACCCACACAGGAGTAGGAGGCCCATTGTAAGACCTTGTCGGTTCTGCTGCTGGCTTTTCACCTGCACTCTGCAAGTGGGTGAGTAGCAAAAGGAGCAAGGAGAAGAAAGACAACCTCCATTGCACACCTCCGCCACGCTCATTCTGGGAGGTAGTGCTGATTGGATCCAGAGCGAGAGGCAAGCAAATGAGCAGCAGGACCAATGGTGCAGAAGAGGTAGGCCCATTTAGGAAGGGGAGCACATAGAGAGTGTGTTGCTCAAGCCTCCCTTCCCCAGAAAACACCCTAGAGCCCACACAGCTTATACTGCTGAGAGAAACTAACGTAACAAACGCTACCGCCTGGGACCAGGATATATTGAGAGATGCACTTCCCATCTGAAGCTGTTTGTGCTTGATCAGATCAATGGCCTCACCTCTGCTTTCTGATCTACCTCAGTCAGATGCCTGATTGAGGTAAAGGAGGCGGGTCTTTTATATTCAAGTAGCCTGACTGTGGAATGCCCTGCTGGACAGATCTCCCTGGATCCATCACCAGTTGCTTCTATCAGGGCTATTTGGATTCACCTGTTCCATTAGACATACTACTCTTGATCAGGTGATGGTGGATGCAATTGAAGATTTTAAAAATACAGTATATATTTTTATCTGCCTTTCTTTTATTATGCCGTTTGGCTGTTTTTACATATGTTGTTTAATGCAATGTTCCTTAACTTAATCTCATTTGTGTTCCATTTTTAGAAAGAGAAGGAAGGAAGGAAGGAAGGAAGGGAGGGAGGGAGGGAGGGAGGAAGGAACAGAGAGAGAGAGGGAGAGAGAAAGAAAGAAAGAAAGAAAGAAAGAAAGAAAGAAAGAAAGAAAGAAAGAAAGAAAGAAAGAAAGAAAGAGAAACTTCACCATTATTTACCCCAAATTGAGAAATAATAACTACTCTTACCAGATTTGTGTAGATAGATAATCTTGTCCGCTGGCAAATCCAGGGATTTGGCGACAGCCTTGTATATGTCTATTATGTCAGCTGATGGTTCTGGTTCCCTAGCTTCAGACCCCAAAAAGATGTCACATTAAGAATTGGGATAAGGAAAGAGAGGGGGAAGGAACAGACATATTTTGGGTTGGGGGCACATAGTTAAAGAGGTATAAGATAAAGCCTTATTTGCTGCTATCATGATTGAGTGAAAGATTAATAAATATTTAACAAACTTAGTGAGAATCTAGTGAGCTTCATAACGTGCAACTTTCTGAACAAAGCTCACAGAAAGCCATTTAGGTTA
This sequence comes from Podarcis bocagei, assembly GCF_964188305.1. Classification (NCBI taxonomy): domain Eukaryota; kingdom Metazoa; phylum Chordata; class Lepidosauria; order Squamata; family Lacertidae; genus Podarcis; species Podarcis bocagei. Next base: position 25,978,971 of record NC_138140.1, read on the forward strand.
TTTATCCTGCAATGTTAATCTGTTATAACCTTGGTTTGAGTACACAATACCTGCATAATCCTGAAACCAATCATTCATGGTTGTGAGTAGTAGTATTATGACCTACCATAAATGAATGGATACTGGAAACATTCCTGGGGTAAAAGAGTATGCCTTTATGCAGAAAACATGTCTGACAAAATGTAATGGTATCTACCATAATCCCAGTTTCAGGGACCTGTTTTTATAAGTAGTCTTTCATGTTTTAATTCTATCAATGCTTAATTGTTTTTAATGATGGCTTTTTCTATGTTTTTTCCTTATTTTTAATTTGTAAGCCACCTTGAGTCTCTGTCAGGGAAAAATGTGAGGATATAATTAATTAATTAAAGCATGAGATTCGCCACCAAAAGGATAGTAAAGGGACCCCTGATCATTAGGTCCAGTTGTGGCCGACTCTGGGGTTGCGGCGCTCATCTCGCTTTATTGGCCATGGGCACCGGCATACAGCTTCTGGGTCATGTGGCCAGCATGACTAAGCCACTTCTGGTGAATGAGAGCAGCACACGGAAACGCCGTTTACCTTCCCGCTACAGCTGTACCTATTTATCTACTTGCACTTCGTGCCCTCAAACTGCTAGGTTGGCAGGATCTGGGACCTACCATAACAATGCAGACACAATGTATAATAGCGCATGAATCTGTTCTAAAATATCTAGCTGTGCTGGCTGTATATATCTTTCAAATGCTAACTGTACCACAGCACTAAAATACAAAGGGTTGCTCACAACCTTGAAATCCAGGTGATGCAGATAGTGTGGAGCAGACATATTTCTGAAAACAGGTCAGATGCATTTTAATTCATAAAATCTTCAGCGGCATATAGTTTATGAATGGCTTCTGCTTGTGCATGAAGCCAGTTCATATAATGTATTATGCTGCTGAATATTCAGAATTTGAGAAAAGTGATCTAAAGAAAAATAACCACTGTATTTTTATATTTTTAGTTGGCAGGTATACCTGACACATCCAATAGCACACACTCCTTGCAAACACACACACCAGTGCACTCCCCCCCCATCCACAATGGCACATACTATAAAGATGAAGGGCCTTCATTATTGTTGTGTCAACGAAAAGCAGGTGATAACGGCTGTAATCTGCTTTCACGAAATATAAGGTGATCCGCCCTAGATGTGAAAAAGAACCACAAAAAAACCCTTTAAGGGTGCATATATCGCTTTTCCCTGTACAGTTGCTAGATCTGATAGGTATGTAGCCTTTTGACTAAATAGGTTAAATCTAATCCCCAATTAATGCAGACCCTTTGGCACAATTAAAGCTTATGAGGGAGTCTTAAAGCTCGAAAACTGAAATATAAAAAGAACTTACTCATTTCAATTCCCAACAAGTTATTTTATATGCTCATTTTAACCATATGAACACCTATTTATTTATTCATAAAAATTGTATATTACAATTTTATAAAGCAAATAGCAAAACAGTTTACAACATTTTTCTAATAAGTAGTTAGACTCACTGAACACACTGCACTCAAGTATATGCATGTTTACACCAAATATTTTTTTTAAATCATATTTATTAAAATTTCCAATAATAACAGAATAGAAAAGATAGAAAAGATAAAGAAAAGAAAGAAATAAAAAGACCAACTTTAAACCCTTATTTTCATAACCTTCTTTCTGGGACTCCCTCCTCCCCCTCCCGACTGTATTCCCCTTTCCCTAAGTTAGTTCCACAAGCTCTCATTCCCAATTTAAACCTAATATGTTGTACCTATTAGCCAATTTAAATTACAATCTTAGCATCACTCCTCATCTTTAACAAAATAGAAAAAAAAAGATTTTCCCCCAAGATCTACCCCGTTTCCTTCCACGAATTCCCCCCTTTTTCCCCCAAAACATGTTAAATCAAAATACCAAAGTTATATAGAAAGATAAAAGATAAAAGATAGAAGAAGATTCAAAAAGTTGGTTACATAGCCTTTGGATTCTAAAATTCCCCCTCCCTTCCCCGGTTTGGATTCCCCATGTCCACCAGTCTGTATGTTGTCGGCCTGGAGGTCTCAAGTCCACAGCCAAATTTTTCTCAGTCCATCTTGCCGGTTTTCTTTAAATTTGCTTATTTTGATGATGTTTAACTTCAAAAATCCAGTCTGGTAGAGGCCTTTAATTTTCCTTGGTCCTTGTTGCTCCTCCCATTGTTCTTTCCGTGACGTAGTTGGTCCTTTGCTCTTTTGTTTCTTACTTTCTCAGGTTTCTGTCTTGTTCAGCTGCAAAACCATTCTTATTCCTAAATCTAGTATCTCTACAGAGGTTTGTTATTCAGGAACAAAAACTTACGTCCAGTTCCTTCCTTGCTTCTATAGAAAAATTCTATTGTATTTTGAACACCTCTGTAAGGTAAAGGTAAAGGTACCCCTGCCCGTTACGGGCCAGTCTTGACAGACTCTGGGGTTTGTGCGCCCATCTCACTCTATAGGCCGTGAGCCAGCGCTGTCCGGAGACACTTCAGGGTCACGTGGCCAGCGTGACAAAGCTGCATCTGGCGAGCCAGCGCAGCACACGGAACACTGTTTACCTTCCCGCTGGTAAGCGGTACCTATTTATCTACTTGCACCCAGGGGTGCTTTCGAACTGCTAGGTTGGCAGGCGCTGGGACCGAGCAGCGGGAGCGCACCCTGCCGCGGGGATTCGAACCGCCGACCTTTCGATCGGCAAGCCCTAGGCGCTGAGGCTTTTACCCACAGCGCCACCCGCGTCCCACTGTAGACAAAATAATATTTCAGTTTTGCTGCTTTCCCAGGAGATAAGACCTGTGCACATCCCGGAGTAGTTTTCCACATACGCCACTTGTAATGTCCCGAAACCCCTCTAGGGGGGTTGCAGTAACTTTGTGTCCTCTAATCCAAAAGTCAAGTTGTTGTTTCTTTCCCCCCCGACATTTTGTATCCATATTTATATCCAATTGTAACAAAATTAATCAGCAAAATTCTTGTAACAAAATCCTCTTTATATTCTCAAGATTTGACAGCTACTTTGACAGCTGTCAAATTCTCCGTCTCTCTCCACCAGGTTCTCCGAATCGCCCCAGTTCCCGGGGGGGGGGTTGCCTTTTCCCTCTCGCCCTCGACTTTTCTCCTCCAGCACAATTCTTATGGTATCCCATCATGGAATTGATCATTTTTGTCAGCAATAAACTTCTGAATCGATCTTGGTTTCCCAGTCCTTGTTTTAGCGTGTTTACAATCAGGGGGGGGGGCTGACTTCCTTTTTAGATCCCCCCCGCTCGTGCCGAATCCGAAAAAAATTTCCTTTTTTTCCCTCCTTTTATACCCGGTTACCCAATTACTCACGGGTTGTTGTTAAATGTCCGAATTTCCAATGGAAGAAGCCAGCGCTCTCCGACGAATGGCATGCGGCTGCGCTCGGCAGGGGAAGCGATAGACTCACAGCACCACGCCGCTCCCCGGCACCCGATCCGTAGCCTTTAAAAAGGCTCCTTCACGAGTCGGGAGGGCGCTAATGGTACCAGCCGAGTCCCCATGTCCACGGGCTCCGTGCCCGTGGTTTTTAAGGGTCCCCGCGTCGCCGGCGCGGTAGGACCCAGCCCCTGCCGAGCAGACTCCCTCGGAGCTCGGAGGGAGTCCGCCATTCGGCGATGGCGCCAACCCGGAAGTCCATGTTTACACCAAATAAGTCGTATGCCCAAGTGAAAAACAAGTAAGGACATTTGTATGTTGCCCAGCTAACTCTTCCAAACCAAAGGAGAAAAGTACCAGAAGCCGGGGGGGGGTGTACAGGAACCCTCTAAACAATGAAAATTGTACAAGAAGTTATTTAAAAGTAGGCAAAACAAGACTGCATGCAAGATGAATAATATACATGAATAACTGGGATCTCCTTGACTACGTTGTTTCATGCTTCAGAAGAACAAAATGGCATAGCCTCGTTTGATTTTTCAAAACTGTGTTGAACTATGTTCATTTTAAATAGTGTAATACAATAAATAACCTTACCCATTTGAATGTCCAGAGGCAGCCATTTAAAGCATGGGTCTCAAGAAGGGCATTCAAGATGTCTAGCTGCGCTGGATGCCTCTCCTACCTTATATCCTTTGGAGTAGATATGAGCAGCTCCCGCTATGAGCAGCTCCCTCTTTGGCCACCCACTGATCTGGAAGAAATCCACGGACTCATTTCTAATCTTAAAATTGGAAAAGCCCCCGGTCCCGACCTAGTCCCGGCGGAAGCTATAAAACTTCATGCATACTGGTGGGCGAAAATCCTGACCACTACTTTTGATGCCGTAAATAACAGTGGGAAGGTACCAAGAATATGGAAGGATGCAATTATTGTTCCAATTCATAAAAAAGGCTCGACAGATGATCCGGGAAATTACAGGAATATCAGTTTATTGTCATTAATTGGGAAAATATATGCATGGTTCTTGTTAACTAAGCTTACTAAGTGGGCCGAAGAGAACAACCTGATTGGGCCTGAACAGGCTGGTTTTAGACCGAATCAGTCAGCGGTTGACCAGGTCCTAGTTTTATACCACCTTGCCTGGAAATATTCCTCCCCAAATAGAGGCCAACTTTGTGCGGCCTTTATTGATTTAAAGGCCGCTTTTGATAGCATCCCCAGAGGATTACTTTGGGGGAAATTAGCCCGATGGGGAATAGACAAAAGACTTCTGTGGCTAATAACTAAATTGCACGACGGATCGGCCGCTAGGGTGAGAATCACTCCGGCCGGCGACCTCTCAAATCCAGTAACTATCAATAGAGGTGTTCGTCAAGGATGTATCCTTGCTCCGACCCTTTTTAATCTATTTATAAGTGATATGAGGGCATCTCTGATAGAGTCTCAAGAAACGATCCACGCCCCCCGTCTTGCCCAATATCGTTGCCCCCTTCTACTCTATGCAGACGACGCAGTGATCCTATCCTTCTCAAGAGTCGGCCTCAGGAGGGCATTAAAAATCTTCAAAGTTTACTGCAAATCAAATTTTCTTACAATTAACCATGTTAAGTCCAAAGTTCTAATTTTCACCAAGAGTCGAAAAACCTATAATTGGAGAATAGACGGAAAAGCTATTGACCAAGTCTTTAAATTTCAGTACTTGGCAGTCTTTCTCCAACACAACATGGGCTGGAAGGTCCATATTGCATATGTATTAAACAGAGCTAAAGCCCTTTCCTATGCGTTATTGCGTTTTTTCTTTTCAGATGGGGCTTTCCATATTCCATCAGTGTTAAAAGTTTTCAAGGCAAAGGTGATTGCAACAATAGCATATGCAATCCCATTATGGGGGTCCTTTGTTAACCTAACCCATTTGGAGGTAATCCAAAACCAGCTTTTAAGAAGGTTGCTAAAATTACCCAGGTGTGTAAGCAATACTGCTATACGACTGGAACTAAATGTTACATCTCTGGAAACCACATTATGGAAATGCATCCTCTGTTACTGGTTGGCATTATGGCATAAACTTCCAAATCTCCACTTGATACAGTGTCTCTGGAGAGATGACTTCCCTAGCCCCTGGGCAAAAATAATACATGGGAAACTTGTGTCCCTAGGACTATCTCCATCCGTACTATTAAAATTGGATTTAATTTCTGCCAAAAGAATTATAACTCACAAATTAGAGGAGATGGATTTACAATTTAATATTGCGACAGGTGGTGGCACCTGTTCGCCGATAAACCTTGGCTTAACACCACCAACGAAACTTCCATCTGACTTAACTACCTTATCTGTGGTGACGCACAGGTATGCCTTTATAAAGGCTAGATTCAATGTTTTCCCATCAAACGTGTTGGGTAACAGACTCTCCAACGGTCAGATCTCACTCCTCTGTGACTGTAAAAGTGGATCTATAGAATCGTTATATCATATAATCTTCTGTTGTCCATTACATTCGGCTGCACGGTCCAAGTTTCTGGCCCCATATTTATTGAGAATTGCTGACGGTCCTCAGGAAGCCCAAATAATATACTTATTAAACGACGAAGATACAAGTAGATCCCTCGCAGTAGCTAGATACCTGATTAATGTTTTATTTCAAAAGAGGAGAAATGGATCGCTGTATGTCTCTGACAGCTTAGCTAAACTTAAGAACCATCAATAAGTGCCAGAACTAAGGCGCATACCCCCCAAAATCTGATGGATCTGAATGGCGGTTTACATAGAGGGAGTTTATTGTGTATAGTGTTTACTTAACTGAAGTAAAATTGGTTCTATATGGGTGTTTTAACTTGGAATTGTATAAACTGTATTGTTTTTGGATAAATTCTGATGTATTGTTTCGATATGGGCCAATGGCCGCAATAAATCTAATCTAATCTAATCTTTGGAGTAGGACAGTCCCATGAAGAACTGATTCTACCACCACCGCTACCACCCCACCCCCCACCCTGTATATGGGCAACGACTTCATCATGCCATGTTTGGTTTGGTTTTAGTTTTTAAACGTTTTATCACTTTTTGCAGCATCCTCAAAATGTTACTGGAATCAAAATGCTGACAAGCCATATCCCCTCCCCTCACTGAATCCGTATTTATCACTTCTCAGAGGAATCCAAAGTTTAAAAAGTCTCTTGCCAACAACCTATCTGTGATTATCCTCAAGGACCGAGTTGCAATATTAAGCCCCCATTAGGAAGCCCTAACTGGTGGGGAGAGAGGTAGAGAGAGCAGAGGTGGTTTGAGAACAGATTGGTTTCCCATGGAGGTGGGTAAAATATTATAAATTCCCTCCAGCCTAAGGGAGGAATGAGCCACTTGAAGTTACCTTTTTTATATATTCCAGGCTTCTCACCCGGAATCAATCGATTCACCACCTCTTTGCATTCATTATCTCTGGCAAGGGAAAAAAATATATAAGATCAGAAAAGTGTCTGCAACAGGAAACATCCTCCCACCCCATCCATGCCTGAACCAACTGAAATTCTGGTGTGGGGAAGTCTTGTGAGTCTATGTAGGGAAATCCTTGCCAATCCAATGCCCTCCCAATGTTCTAGACTAAACATCACCAGCCCCAGCCGGTATGGCTGCATGATACAGAAACTAATAAGAACATGACTGGACTGGTTGGAGTTGATAGGGACTGTAGTCCAAAACATCTAGAGCAGCCTTTCTCAACCTTGGGTCTCCAGGTGTTTTTGCCCTACAACTCCCATCCCCCTGACCACTGGTCCTGTGAGCTAGGGATCATGGGAGTTGTAGGCCAAAAACATCTGGGGACCCAAGGTTGAAAACCACTGATCTAGAGGGCACCAGGTGTTTCTTGACAATGAAGCTCTGAAATGGTTCCACAGCAAATGGAATGTTCTTGAGTGTTCTTGCTACTTTTGGGCTAAGTTCTTGGGGGTTGGGTGTCTGGTAGAGCGTGAGAGTCCAGAGCACTTACATTTCAAGTGATGAGTCAATAAGTCCAATCCAATGTGGGAAATTGCTGGGCAGGACCTTGGAGAACTTTCCTTTGGCATGTTTGCGCAGAGTTCTCTCAGAATCAGGCATGCTGATGACTTCTGAGGCCTTATTATGACAGGCTGGTCTGATAGCTCTTGAGAAGGTGTCGAGCCAACAGACAGTGTACTGTACATTATCTAAAGGCCTGTTGCCCTATTCTGCATCTGCTTGCTCTTCCAGGAAGGAGGTGAGAAGGACAGCCTAGAAAGTGTGTGTTCTGAGCCTGACAACTCCAGCAACATCACATCCTCTGACCTGGAGGGTCATGGGGGGGGTGTCTCCAACTCTCCAGGTATTGATTCCTTGCCCAACATGATGGGCAACACAAGTAGCTGCCTGGGGAATAGAGTTCTGGAAACTGTGATGGCTAATGGGGAACCCCACACAGAAAACATTTTGCCATCAAAATGTAAAGAGAAGGATTCAGGGGTGGGAGGAAGGTGCATGAACATATCTTCTTGCATAATATTCTGTCCCTACAAACTTGCAGAATTGCAGCTGTCAAGACTCTAGAATTTTAGTGATTACCCCACTTCGAAAAGTGTATTCATGAATCTTGAAGCACAAAGAAAGGTAGTGATCAAAGTAATCCAAGAGAACTTACTGATAAGCCTCTGCTACATAAACCATTTCTCCATTGTTTTCAGGTTCCACTGTAACAAGATGTCTGTAGTAATGCGTTAGTTCACCTCTCTCTAGCACCACTGCAATGAGAGTCCATCTTCCAGCCAACTAGAGAAAGAAGTTGGTATAGTGGTGTGTTTTTTTCAGAAATGCATGCTGGGAAATGATCATCTTTCCACTCGCATCACTCCAGGCAGCAATCCCCACTCTGTCCCCCCCCCCCTTTCCTTAAGACACCTCGACTAGTGTAAGATACCTTAGCTTGGAAGAATCAGAGGATACAAACAGAACTCTCTCACATAGCTTATGACCTTCTTGGATCCTCTGTGCAAAGGGAAAATGGCGTCACTGATGTGGTGGCGGCCTCTTTTAGGATTTATGTATTTTTCAGCCATGGCAATAAAGGGAATTTTTACAGCTCTCCAACCAGAGGTAGGTAAGGGCCATGTTATGTGCTGTGTGTCACTAATCCACTATCCTCTCTCTCTCTCTCTCTCTCTCTCTCTCTCTCTCTCTCTCTCTCTCACACACACACACACACACACACACACACACACAGTTTACATTTACTGGAAATGTGGTCTTTTTCTCTTCCCAGAAAAAATATGTGAAAAGTGTAAAACTGTGTTTCTACTCTTCTGCATCACAGCACTTTTACCCTTCACATTATAGATAGGTTTTGCTTTGTTTCAGTTGTGTGTTATTTGAAAAGCAATAAAGATTACTGTGCAATGATGTGGAGGAAGATGCCATGTAGAAGCATCTCCTTCTGACATCATGGTGTGGTTGCGTAGCAGAGAGAAGAGAAGAGAAGAGAAGAGAAGAGAAGAGAAGAGAAGAGAAGAGAAATGCTGCTTTAGTCTGAGATCACAAATCAGCCACAAGAGGCACATGAATGTAGCAAGTACTGCAGAATTACTCTTAAGTAAGGAAGTAGTTTTTGCTTTGTATTGTGGAGACTGGAGACAGTGTTTGGTGGGATGGGGCTTCATTATGAACATTATGAAATAATCACAAACTTTTAAAGGAAAAATAAAGGGCAGTGATTGGTAGCAGCAATACAGAAATTAATTTGTCTATTTAAAATCTGTAACAGTTTCACAATTAAGAGATCTTTGGCACAACAAAAAACTCTCTTGGGGAGACAGATCTGGCCCGCAGGCTGCAAGACCCCTGACATAAAGACAGTAAGAGCTGGAAGTAAAATTCATACAAGTTCAAATCTATACTCAAAATCCAAACCTGGGAGTTTGTGATTTACATTGACCAAGCAAATAAGAGACCATATCCCAGAATGTCCCATATCCCATATGTCAAAGATCTCCAGATGGTGCTATTTAATGCTCCCTTGTGCTAAAGGATTGTTGGAATATTTACCTGATCCGATCAGAGATGTGCAAAGGAAAAGTGCCAAAATTCTGACATGCTTTTTCCATACAAAAGGTGGCAAACACATACCATCACCCCTTGAAGTGTTTAAAACTAAACCCCTAGCAGAGTTATTATATGGGGCTCAGATTTGGACAGGCCCTCACTTTGGATCTAGAGAAGCTGTTCAATCTAAGATCCTAAGGCAACTTTTTTCTGTTCCATTCTTTGTTCCAAATGCTTCATTGCACTTAGAATTACAGATTTGGTGTAGGACATTTATTGGCTTTGCCTAAATTTAAACCCCACTGGTCTACTACACTTTGTATCACAAGATTGTCATGAGAGCGCTGGGACTAAAATTGTCAACCAAAAGCTTTACTTTTCTGGTTTATCACCAATACAGTTATTAACACTGGGCTTCAGTAAAGCAAATAATTTAATATAATACCGTGCGACTGAATAATCTGGCCACAATAAGGACATTTTATCCATGGTATGATTATTTCCCACCTTGACATTTTGGCACCCTATTTTGCAAAATTTAACAATTCCAAAATACAGACATGCTTTCACTTTCGCAAGATTGAATATACTGTCAATGACTGTACTTGAGGGTCGATTTCAAAAAATTCCAGTGGAAAAATGGTTATGTCCAGGTGGAGATGGCAGTATTGAGTCAGTGGCTCATGTACTTGCACTCTATTTATAATGATATGAGGAGTGAGGTTATTATTCCTCTATTATTGTCTATGCCTGGTCACTTAACCATTGCAACTGTGTCCTTTCTTTTAGGTGATCAAGATGACAGCAAAAACTGCAAGGTTCTTAGCGGGGGCAATTAGAATAAGATCTATTATTTGATTATTGATGTAAACCTCCAAAATGTATTTTTTATAGTTAAGTTTTTACCTCTTTCTTCAGTACATTTTATTTTATTGCTATGACTAGTGGCTGATGCAATGAAGATTCTGATTCTACCTGATCATTCCCCTACTTTCAGGCAAGCAGCCAAAGGCAGGTGGGCATTGTGCCCCAAAATTCAAGGCCCCCAAATGGCAGTGCCAAATTATTGCCTCCCTGTTGACTTGACGCCTTGAACTGTTGCAGTAAAAGGAGAAATTGAACACTTATCTTGTTGCCACAGTCCTGCAAAACTGGCATTGTAAGGCACAAGAGCTTACACAAGAGGAGTATTGTGAGGCAGAAGAGCTGTTACCTTTTGAACATCAAGGTCTGGCTGAATGTTGATGCTGTCTGAAGCTTGAAGCAAGTATAAGGAAGTCAACACCAAACTTAACAGCACACCTGTCATCCTTGCAATGGGCTCGCCTTTGCACCAGATTTCTTTCTTCCTTTCCTCCTTTCTTTCATGATGGCTCTTTATAACCTTCAAAGTTTATCTAAGCATATCCACCTATCCACCTCTTTGAAGCCAATTATTCACAGGGAAACAAGATAACCAGGTTATTTTCAGAAGAAATGGTTTCATCAGTACCCATATTCAGAAAGCTCTAGCACACCATGCACATCACAGCTTGTCCCACTGGAAATCTGAAGAGTCAGTCTGTGACTGGAGCCCACTCCATGAATGGAGGGAATATTGCCAACTTTCAGTGTGTGGGGGTAAAAATGCTCAGAACTCTGAAGTGGAGTGGGCTTACTTTTAACGATGCAGTGGCCAAGGATTCTCAGCACACCCTCTTTTTAACAGAAGAAAGCATTGGTACAAATGCAAGTGGTGCCTAGCTTGCCATCAGCAACATGAAACTATTATGATTTGTTTTATATCTTTATTTTGCCATTCACATGCTTATTTATAATAGGGTTAGATGTAGGGGATGAGTGGTGTCAGCTTAAGTGTAGGGCTGGCGGGCCCATGAGCCTTGCTGAGGCAGTCACCTCAGGCAGCAAGCTGGGGACAGTTGAGAGGGCTGGCAGGTCTGAGGAACCTCAATCGCTGCCTGCCCACTGAGACGCTTCCCTCCTCTTCTGCCCCAGGGAGCACACTGCTCACACCACCTTCTCTTCTCCAGCCTCATTTTTTCTCCCCTGCCTTCAGCACACCGGGGTTTCCCCAGGCCGCCTCCAGTCACTTCATGTGGAGGAGGAGGATGTGGGTGCCATTTTCCATTTTGCCTCAGGTGGCAAAATGTCATCTGTCATCCCTGCTTATGTGGGTATTTAGGTAGGTAGAGTATGCAGGTTGTTGTTGTTTCTAAGGTATCTTAGTAGAGACAATTTTCACAATGTTAAAAATGCAAGTAGAATTTAGTTTGCATCTATGAATATTCTGGGATGAGGGCCTGGAGCCTCCCGTACATCCTTGGCCCTCTTGGAGGTCACAAAGCCTTGTGCTCCACTCCTTTGCTGAGTCCAAACTCCCTTTTGTGGTCAGCAGAGTGACTGTCTCCACCACCTACTGAGCTGGAGAAACCCAGATGACTATCCTTGTATCGTTTTATTTGGTTATAGCTACACAGGGCATGTGGGGTGAGATAATACTTCTGTTGTACTACACCAAGACACAGCTAAAACAGTATTAAGCATGTGTTTGTGTCAGTCTCCGCAACCCCAGAGTCGGCCGCGACTAGACGTGATGGTCAGGGGTCCCTTTACCTTTACCTAAGTCCCATCCTGCACAATCGATCACATGCATGCAAATGGTATCATTTGAATGGCAATGCCTATCAATTTGGGGTGGGGGGGTCTGGACTCCTTAAATATTTTCTGGAAGGTGGGGGCTGAAGGGACCATGGCCCCTAAGAGTTGACTCTTATGAATGAGTCCCTGTCTTCTTTAACACCCACCCACCCACACACACACACACACACACAAACAATAACATTTCTGGTATTTCTGATTAAAGGCCTCCTTTCCTCCTCCTGATCTGTTCCAGATCCAGGCAACTCCAGGGCTTCATAAGGAGGAAGACTAATAAAGTTAACCCCTAAGGCTTAGAGGAAGCTAAGCCAACTGAGGTCCCATCTCAGTTCTGGCCCCTCTCCAGTGGGCGCCATTGCCATTATAAGAGAACAAGGGAGGTGTTCATGGTGAGTTCAGGCACCTCAATTTCTAGAAAAATAGCATTGGTAATAATAACAGTCCAAAGCAGAGTGTCACAAATAAATTGTCTAAAGAACAAAACATAGAAACTCAGCGAAAGTCGGGGAGAGAATTTTATTTTGAAAATGTTCACAAGGTCCCCCCCCCCCAAGTGGCCACCTGGGCCACTTATTGTATCTCCTCGGTGAGTGGTGGTTGCGGCCCGACTTGGGGCCTCCCTCACTGCTCAGACGCAACACACCAGTTTGAGCACAGCACGTCTCCCTCAGCTGCCGTGGGGGCTCAGGGGTTCCCACCAAATCTGCTAATTCAAATGAGCCAATCCACAGCAGCCTTAAGGCTGATGAATGGACCTGAGAGAGGCAGGCTTCACTCAGGTCCGCTCGGCAACTATAATTCCCATCTGACCCTGCCCTCCTTGTTGCAGCAATCCCATTGCTAAGGCAAGTCAGGCGGGGAAGAGTGTCACTTAGAAGTTCAGTTATGAGGCACTAAATGGGAATAACATTTAAAAGATACTCAACGGTATACTTTTGAACAGGGGGAAACAGCAACAGCAATGTTTCCCAAAGTACAGTGAGGGGAAAGAGAAGAAACCTTTGTTTAATGTGTGTGAGAGAGAGAAAGAGAGAGATTAAAGATGGCAGGAACTCGAACCACCTTTGCACAATAAAGTGAGGAGAACTGGTAGTCAGCAAACGTAGAGAAATGCTATACATCAGACAGGCTGAGGTCGCAAAGGCAGCTTGCGTCCATAAAATAAAAATGGTGGTGGTGGTGGGGAATCAATAAGCAAAAAGGGAAGGTTGCACAGCCGTGTATGCACAGAGAAACATGGTTTTTAAAGAAGAGACTAGGGCAAGGCTACCAGATTTTCTTCAATGAATCCGGGGACGCTTTTCAACTTCCTACTAAATTGATGGATTGATTTGTAAATCCGGGGACTGTCCCCAGGAAATGGGGACGTCTGGTAACCTTAGACTTGGGTGGACTTGTGAATAAAACTAGATTTATTACAGAACAAATGGGAGTCATTGAGCAGAAATAAGGAGTTGTTGTATGACAAGACTTTACCATCTAAGTTTCCTTATATCCAGGGTTGCCAGATCTCCAGGGCTGACCTGTGGTATCCAGGCGTTAATGCGCCATAGAGGCTTGTTTAGGTCGTGTGTGTCAATAGCGGCTTCTCTGAATGCTGCGGCTGCTTCAACAGTCAGTTCTAGCCCAGGAGACTCAGGTTCTGTCCACACTTCAATTCGTCCTGCACTTTCTTAGCACTTGTATCACATCAGTAGCACTGAACCAAACGTTTTTCATTTATATTTCAATACAGAAACACACAGACACACAAAAATGCTTTTTTACTACTATATCAGAATGAACAAACACAAGCACCTTAAAACTTGAAAAGAAATTTGTTCCCCTTCCTATCTGATCCTTTTTGGGGCTCTGGAACAGAGAAACACACACTTTCCCTTGTGGCACATTGTATGGCATTCCTCTTTAATCTCTTTCACCTCCACACCTTCAGTCTCCAGCCATGCCTTGAGTAAAATTCAAGTTGTCTCCAGAGCCCATGGTTGTGCGCTTCTGGTTCTCTGCCCCAGACACTATTTTCTTTAAAACGTGTCCCCCTTTTGCACTGACATGGGCATTGTGACAAACTGCACACATATGAGAGAAAGCAGTTTCTCTTTCCAGTGCCAATGTGTGTTGGACGTGTGACCACAATGCAAAAGCAGAGAATGACTGGCTATTGTACAACATCCAAAATTGTCTCCCTGCTTTCTTGGGTGCAGGGTTGGTGTCTTGTGCCACAGCCACCTCAAACTTTCTATATTATGGGCTGTGTGGATGGTCTTCCTTTAATGGCAATTAAATTATGGTCTATTTTTAACTTGTCCTTGCTGGACTCCCGCTTGAGGGTTCCAGAGAAGCGATAATGGTATGCCTTGGAATGCCAGTTGCAAGAACATGGGTGTGAAAGGACTATTGCGATCATGTCTTGTTTGCAGGCCTCTGATCGGGACATCTGGCTGGTCACGGTAGGAAACAGAATACCGGGCCAGATGGACCTCTAAACTGATGCAACTGGGCACGTCTTATGTGGTTATGATGGTTGTTGTTAAAAATACCAGAAAGGAATTTCCCCCTGCTCCTTTTTTTTGCCTTCCCCATAGCAATTGTCACAACTTTGGTGGTTTTAGGCGTTGGGCGAAATCCTTTAGTCTATCTTCCCTAAATGGGGGGTGGTGTGAAGTGGTGACTCACCCCCGACCCCGTGCGGCGGTGATTCCAGGGTTCCCTGTTAAAAGGGTTTGTGTGAAGGGAGTCACTGGCTATAAACTGAAAGGTTGTCAGTTAACTCCCCTGGGTTGCACAGAAAAGGGCCCTGGCTGCTGCGTAAACAAACGTCTTACAGTGCCCCCTCCCCGGATCCAATTAACCCTGATGTGCCTCTGTCCCCCGGCTGGGAGGGACACACACTCAGTGCCTAAGCCACGGTCTTCCTGAAAGTGTTAATAAAGTTGTGGCCAATGTAAATCCCATAACACTTCATGAGTTATTCATTCCTTTGGGTGGTCTCTCGGGGGTCAGGGGGTCTCTGCCTGGGCATGCAATTAGCACTGATAGAAAAATTAACCACAAAACCAAAAACTTTTTGGTAGCTAGGATTGCATGCGGTAACTGGAACTGCCACACGGTTGCAAATACAGCAGTTTAAGGAATGTACACTCCAAAGTAATCTTACCTCACATCTTTGCAAAAGGTGGGAGGGTGTTTTTTTGTTCTACTACAGTTTCTTGTATTGTAACTTGAGAAAATAATTTTAAAATATTTTCTAAAAAGTGTGTCAAATGACTCTTGTTGGTATTGCTGAACAGTTTTTCAGCCAGAACCCAAATGCAAAGACCGCTGACTAGTTGGCTGCCTTGGGAATGGTAACTGTGAGTTACACACAAAGTCGCTATGCAGCTAACCAAGACTCCAGAGGCTGATGCTCTGAGTCAAAAGGGAGCCCAGAGCAAGCGAGCATGGCTGTCCAGGTAAGCAACTCAGAGATGTTCTCTTCAGCGCAGAGGGACTGGCCTTTATCCTGAGGGCTTTGCTTTCTAGAATTTCAAGCCATAACACTTGTGGAGCCCTTTTCACAAGGACAGAGAAGCATTGGATAAGAAGCATCAGCTATCACAGGAGGGAGAAGAGAAGCAGAGGTTCTGCTTTGCAAAGAAGAATTGGCTTGCAACTCTTGCAGAGGCCCATCTTATCTCTCTTTACACATGTACATTTACATCTGTGATATTACACAGGTGCTGTTGATAGGAACAGCAGTCAAAGTAGATGGTGCACAAGGGGACAATTCCAAAAAAATATAATAATAATCAATGAGGGCTACAACTTTAAAACAGAGTTTTAATGTGCAAAGCAGAGCCAAAATCTCAGTTCGCACAAAAGTGCTATACAAACCTAAGCCTGGTGGGGCAGTGTAACAGGACCGCCATTTTGTTTCTTCAGTTGTAGTCCTGCCTGGCTTGGGCAAAGTCCCACACACCCAGAAAAAGAAAAAATGAAAGAGAAGGAGATTTGGCAGGATATTATCTTAATGCCCAATTCCCTTTAATTCTGCGACCTGAATTTGTGAGTATGTGACTGAATCCCATAGGTAATATAATAATAACAACCTGGAAGTGTCCCTAATTCGTTCTCTGAACATCCATCTCTGACAAATAGAAAGGGTCCCTCCAGAATGATGCAATTCCACAACGTGTCATTGGCACAACAGTGCATTAGTGGTGAATTTGTTTTTGACTGCCCATGCATCCTTCTGCTTTACTAATTGTTCTGTGATGTTTCCCCAGTCTTACCACATTATTGCCATATGGAGGGACACAACTCCCCCTGCACCTCTTTTCAGTATGTCAGCCAAGGAGTGCAAAAGCACTGGGATCATCCACATTTGTCACCAGACTGCTGTCTTGTGGGTTAGATGTGCAACCCATAAGGGATTCTGCTGATTCTTGGGGTAGGGAATTGGAGGAATGCTGTTAACATATTATATCTTGATTTATTAAAATAAATTTTATTAAGGTTTATAATGAAAATTTTAATATATTTTCTCTATTTTTAAACTACCTAATAATTTTATCTAGATACAATAAAAACATGCAAAGTGGTAGGGTGTGTGTGTGAAGAAACTGAGGAGGAGAAAGAAAGAGAGAGAGAGAGAGAGAGAGAGAGAGAGAGAGAGATAGAAAATTAAGATTCAGAAAGTAAAGAACTTCCAATTCTTGATCTGTCTGCTATATAAAAACAATATTCACTTCATCCCACCCAATATCACACCCACCAAACATAGTATATCTTTTAATAAAAAAATTATTGATATTTTATTAGTTTTTTTCAATTATAAAGTAATATAGTGGAATCGTGGCTCCCGAACGCTTTGGGAGCTGAATGTTCTGGCTCCCGAACAAACGAAAACTGGAAGTAATTGTTCCGGTTCTTTGGAATGTTCTTTGGAAGTCGAATGCCCAGCACGGCTTCCGCAGCTTCTGATTGGCTGCAGGAAGCTGCTGCAGCCAATCAGAAGCCTTGCCTTGGTTCCCAGACTGTTTCAGGAATTGAACAGACTCCCAGAACGGATTAAGTTTGGGAACCAAGGTTCTAGTGGAACCATTCCACTGTAAAGTGATACAAAGAGAAAGAACAAAGAACACAACTGCGTAAATGGGAAAACATTATATTAAGATATGAATATATATATCAGCCTCTTGCCTACCACTGTTTTGCAGTGTCACGAAAGAAGGCATATAAATTTGCCAATTAAAAATAAATAGATTAAAATAAAATTGAACACATTTCTGACTTTGATGGTTTTAATTGGTTTTGATGGGTTTTCAATACAATTAAATGACTGACAGTGGCATTGATACTCCATTTTGTTACATCTCTAGGGATGTGATCCAGTTGATTTTCTATCCAAATGGGATGCTTTTACAAATTTGAGCCATATTTGCAGTCACACACAACCCCAGGTTCCAGGATTTAACTCATGCATTCGGGCATGGAGCTGTGGAAGAAAAAAAGATAATGTCTCATAGGAAGATGTGGAATTGGGACCAGGGAGCAGAAACCTGGTAACTAGCTAATAGGGACACTCTAGCTGTATGGACACCTCAGCGCTAATATACATGCTGATTCCTTCATCCTCTTTCCTTGTAGGGAAGGTGCAGAGAAACCACAAAGAACTGAGAATTCCTTTAAGATTATTATTTTTTAAATATATATATATTATTCAAGGTATAATGGCAACTTGTTTTTTCTCTCCTTTTTTGCATTTTACATATCATCCATTTTTGCAATTGTGATTGTGTTAACTGTCTTGCAGTGTCATGAAAGACGGCATATAAATTTGCCAATTAAAAATAAATAGATTAAAATAAAATTGAACACATTTCTGTCTTTGATGGTTTTAATTGGTTTTGATGGGTTTTCATACAATTAAATGACTGACAGTGGCATTGATACACCATTTTGTTACATCTCTAGGGATGTGATCCAGTTGATTTTCTTTGCAAATGGGATGCTTTTACAAATTTGAGCCATATTTGCAGTCACACACAACCCCAGGTTCCAGGATTTAACTCATGCATTCGGGCATGGAGCTGTGGAAGAAAAAAGATAATGTCTCATAGGAAGATGTGGAATTGGGACCAGGGAGCAGAAACCTGGTAACTAGCTAATAGGGACACTCTAGCTGTATGGACACCTCAGCGCTAATATACATACTGATTCCTTCATCCTCTTTCCTTGTAGGGAAGGTGTTCTAGCTATTTGATCATTTTAGGTGCTCTTTCTGTACGAGGAAAGTTGGCTTAAAAGAACCAGCAACCCTTTCCCCATTAATTCACAGGCAGGGTTGGCGCCACTGCTGAAGCCCACACAGGAGTAGGAGGCCCATTGTAAGACCTTGTCGGTTCTGCTGCTGGCTTTTCACCTGCACTCTGCAAGTGGGTGAGTAGCAAAAGGAGCAAGGAGAAGAAAGACAACCTCCATTGCACACCTCCGCCACGCTCATTCTGGGAGGTAGTGCTGATTGGATCCAGAGCAAGAGGCAAGCAAATGAGCAGCAGGACCAATGGTGCAGAAGAGGTAGGCCCATTTAGGAAGGGGAGCACATAGAGAGTGTGTTGCTCAAGCCTCCCTTCCCCAGAAAACACCCTAGAGCTTACACTGCTGAGAGAAACTAACGTAACAAACGCTACAGCCTGGGACCAGGATATATTGAGAGATGCACTTCCCATCTGAAGCTGTTTGTGCTTGATCAGATCAATGGCCTCACCTCTGCTTTCTGATCTACCTCAGTCAGATGCCTGATTGAGGTAAAGGAGGCGGGTCTTTTATATTCAAGTAGCCTGACTGTGGAATGCCCTGCTGGACAGATCCCCCTGGATCCATCACCAGTTGCTTCTATCAGGGCTATTTGGATTCACCTGTTCCATTAGACATAATACTCTTTATCAGGTGATGGCGGATGCAATTGAAGATTTTAAAAATACAGTATATATTTTTATCTGCCTTTCTTTTATTATGCCGTTTGGCTGTTTTTACATATGTTGTTTAATGCAATGTTCCTTAGCTTAATCTAACTTGTGTTCCGTTTTTAGAAACAGAAGGAAGGAAGGAAGGAAGGAAGGAAGGAAGGAAGGAAGGAAGGAACAGAGAAAGAAAGAAAGAAAGAAAGAAAGGAAGGAAGGAAGGAAGGAAGGAAGGAAGGAAGGAAGGAAGGAAGGAAGAGAAACTTCACCATTATTTACCCCAAATTGAGAAATAATAACTACTCTTACCAGATTTGTGTAGATAGATAATCTTGTCCGCTGGCAAATCCAGGGATTTGGCGACAGCCTTGTATATGTCTATTATGTCAGCTGATGGTTCTGGTTCCCTAGCTTCAGACCCCAAAAAGATGTCACATTAAGAATTGGGATGAGGAAAGAGAGGGGGAAGGAACAGACATATTTTGGGTTCGGGGCACATAGTTAAAGAGGTATAAGATAAAGCCTTATTTGCTGCTATCATGATTGAGTGAAAGATTAATAAATATTTAACAAACTTAGTGAGAATCTAGTGAGCTTCATAACGTGCAACTTTCTGAACAAAGCTCACAGAAAGCCATTTAGGTTATTTATCCTGCAATGTTAATCTGTTATAACCTTGGTTTGAGTACACAAAACCTGCATAATCCTGAAACCAATCATTCATGGTTGTGAGTAGTAGTATTATGACCTACCATAAATGAATGGATGCTGGAAACATTCCTGGGGTAAAAGAGTATGCCTTTATGCAGAAAACATGTCTGACAAAATGTAATGGTATCTACCATAATCCCAGTTTCAGGGACCTGTTTTTATAAGTAGTCTTTCATGTTTTAATTCTATCAATGCTTAATTGTTTTTAATGATGGCTTTTTCTATGTTTTTTCCTTATTTTTAATTTGTAAGCCACCTTGAATCTCTGTCAGGGAAAAATGTGAGGGTATAATTAATTAATTAAAGCATGGGATTCGCCACCAAAAGGATAGTAAAGGGACCCCTGACCATTAGGTCCAGTCGTGGCCGACTCTGGGGTTGCGGCGCTCATCTCACTTTATTGGTCAAGGGCACCGGCATACATCTTCCAGGTCATGTGGCCAGCATGACTAAGCCACTTCTGGTGAACCAGAGCAGCACACAGAAATGCTGTTTACCTTCCCGCTGCAGCTGTACCTATTTATCTACTTGCACTTTGTGCTCTCAAACTGCTAGGTTGGCAGGATCGGGGACCGAATAATGGGAGCTCATCCCGTCACAGGGATTCAAACCACCAACCTTCTGATCAGCAAGCCCTAGGCTCTGTGGTTTAACCCACAGCACCACCCGCGTCCACCAAAAGGATGGACAGCTTTAAAAGGGGAACATGGACAGCCTTAAAAGGGGAACAGGCCAATAGAAAGTACCATTTAACCTACCATAGCAATGCAGACACAATTTATAATAGCACATGAATCTGTTCTAAAATATCTAGCTGTGCTGGCTGAATATATCTTTCAAATGCTAACTGTACCACAGCACTATAATACAAATGGTTGCTCACAACCTTGAAATCCAGGTGATGCAGATAGTGTGGAGCAGACATATTTCTGAAAACAGGTCAGATGCATTTTAATTCATAAAATCTTCAGTGGCATATAGTTTATGAATGGCTTCTGCTTGTGCATGAAGCCAATTCATATAATGTATTATGCTGCTGAATATTCAGAATTTGAGAAAAGTGATCTAAAGAAAAATAACCACTGTATTTTTATATTTTTAGTTGGCAGGTATACCTGACACATCCAATAGCACACACTCCTTGCAAACACACACACACCAGTGCACTCCCCCCCCCATCCCCAATGCCACATACTATAAAGATGAAGGGCCTTCATTATTGTTGTGTCAACGAAAACCATGTGATAACGGCTGTAATCTGCTTTCACGAAATATAAGGTGCTCTCCCCTAGATGCAAAAAAGAACCACAAAAAATATCCTTTAAGGGTGCATATATCGCTTTTCCCTGTACGGTTGCTAGATCTGATAGGTATGTAGCCTTTTGACTAAATAGAAACCTTATGAGTTAAATCTAATCCCCAATTAATGCAGACCCTTTGGCACAATTAAAGCTTATGAGGGAGTCTTAAAGCTCGAAAACTGAAATAAAAAAAGAACTTACTCATTTCAATTCCCAACAAGTTATTTTATATGTTCATTTTAACCATATGAACACCTATTTATTTATTCATAAAAATTGTATATTACAATTTTATAAAGCAAATAGCAAAACAGTTTACAACATTTTTCTAATATGTAGTTAGACTCACTGAACACACTGCACTCAAGTATATGCATGTTTACACCAAATAAGTCCTATGCCCAAGTGAAAAACAAGTAAGGACATTTGTATGTTGCCCAGCTAACTCTTCCAAAACAAAGGAGAAATTACCAGAAGCCCGGGGGGGGGTGTACAGGAACCCTCTAAACAATGAAAAATGTACAAGAAGTTATTTAAAAGTAGGCAAAACAAGACTGCATGCAAGATGAATAATATACATGAATAACTGGGATCTCCTTGACTACGTTGTTTCATGCTTCAGTAGAACAAAATGGCATAGCCTCGTTTGATTTTTCAAAACTGTGTTGAACTATGTTCATTTTAAATAGTGTAATACAATAAATAACCTTACCCATTTGAATGTCCAGAGGCAGCCATTTAAAGCATGGGCCTCAAGAAGGGCATTCAAGATGTCTAGCTGCGCTGGATGCCTCTCCTACCTTATATCCTTTGGAGTAGCTATGAGCAGCTCCCTCTATGAGCAGCTCCCTCTTTGTCCACCCACTGACCCAGAAGAAATCCATGGACTCATTTCTAATCTTAAAATTGGAAAAGCCCCCGGTCCCGACCTATTCCCGGCGGAAGCTATAAAACTTCATGCATACTGGTGGGCGAAAATCCTGACCACTACTTTTGATGCCGTAAATAACAGTGGGAAGGTACCAAGAATATGGAAGGATGCGATTATTGTTCCAATTCATAAAAAAGGCTCGACAGATAATCCGGGAAATTACAGGAATATCAGTTTATTGTCATTAATTGGGAAAATATATGCACGGTTCTTGTTAACTAAGCTTACTAAGTGGGCCGAAGAGAACAACCTGATTGGGCCTGAACAGGCTGGTTTTAGACCGAATCAGTCAGCGGTTGACCAGGTCCTAGTTTTATACCACCTTGCCCGGAAATATTCCTCCCCAAATAGAGGCCAACTTTGTGCGGCCTTTATTGATTTAAAGGCCGCTTTTGATAGCATCCCCAGAGGATTACTTTGGGGGAAATTAGCCCAATGGGAAATAGACAAAAGACTTCTGTGGCTAATAACTAAATTGCATGGCGGATCGGCCACTAGGGTGAGAATCACTCCGACCGGAGACCTCTCAAATCCAGTACCTATCAATAGAGGTGTTCGTCAAGGATGTATCCTTGCTCCGACCCTTTTTAATCTATTTATAAGTGATATGAGGGCGTCTCTGATAGAGTCTCAAGAAACGATCCACGCCCCCCGTCTTGCCCAATATCGTTGCCCCCTTCTACTCTATGCAGACGACGCAGTGATCCTATCCTTCTCAAGAGTCGGCCTCAGGAGGGCATTAAAAATCTTCGAAGTTTACTGCAAATCAAATTTTCTTACAATTAACCATGTTAAGTCCAAAGTTCTAATTTTCACCAAGAGTCGAAAAACCTATAATTGGAGAATAGACGGAAAAGCTATTGACCAAGTCTTTAAATTTCAGTACTTGGGAGTCTTTCTCCAACACAACATGGGCTGGAAGGTCCATATTGCATATGTATTAAACAGAGCTAAAGCCCTTTCCTATGCGTTATTGCGTTTTTTCTTTTCAGATGGGGCTTTCCATATTCCATCAGTGTTAAAAGTTTTCAAGGCAAAGGTGATTGCAACAATAGCATATGCAATCCCATTATGGGGGTCCTTTGTTAACCTAACCCATTTGGAGGTAATCCAAAACCAGCTTTTAAGAAGGTTGCTAAAATTACCCAGGTGTGTAAGCAATACTGCTATACGACTGGGACTAAATGTTACATCTCTGGAAACCACATTATGGAAATGCATCCTCTGTTACTGGTTGGCATTATGGCATAAACTTCCAAATCTCCACTTGATACAGTGTCTCTGGAGAGATGACTTCCCTAGCCCCAGGGCAAAAATAATACATGGGAAACTTGTGTCCCTAGGACTATCTCCATCCGTACTATTAAAATTGGATTTAATTTCTGCCAAAAGAATTATAACTCACAAATTAGAGGAGATGGATTTACAATTTAATATTGCGACAGGTGGTGGCACCTGTTCGCCGATAAACCTTGGCTTAACACCACCAACGAAACTTCCATCTGACTTAACTACCTTATCTGTGGTGACGCACAGGTATGCCTTTATAAAGGCTAGATTCAATGTTTTCCCATCAAACGTGTTGGGTAACAGACTCTCCAACGGTCAGATCTCACTCCTCTGTGACTGTAAAAGTGGATCTATAGAATCGTTATATCATATAATCTTCTGTTGTCCATTACATTCGGCTGCACGGTCCAAGTTTCTGGCCCCATATTTATTGAGAATTGCTGACGGTCCTCAGGAAGCCCAAATAATATACTTATTAAACGACGAAGATACAAGTAGATCCCTCGCAGTAGCTAGATACCTGATTAATGTTTTATTTCAAAAGAGGAGAAATGGATCACTGTATGTCTCTGACAGCTTAGCTAAACTTAAGAACCATCAATAAGTGCCAGAACTAATAAAAAAATTTCCTTCCAGTAGCACCTTAAAGACCAACTAAGTTAGTTCTTGGTATGAGCTTTCGTGTAGAAATGAGGTATCTGAAGAAGTGTGCATGCACACGAAAGCTCATACCAAGAACTAACTTAGTTGGTCTTTAAGGTGCTACTGGAAGGAAATTTTTTTATTTTGACTATGGCAGACCAACACGGCTACCTATCTACTGCCAGAACTAAGGCGCATACCCCCCAAAATCTGATGGATCTGAATGGCGGTTTACATAGAGGGAGTTTATTGTGTATAGTGTTTACTTAACTGAAGTAAAATTGGTTCTATATGGGTGTTTTAACTTGGAATTGTATAAACTGTATTGTTTTTGGATAAATTCTGATGTATTGTTTCGATATGGGCCAATGGCCGCAATAAATCTAATCTAATCTAATCTTTGGAGTAGGACAGTCCCATGAAGAACTGATTCTACCACCACCGCTACCACCCCATCCCCCACCCCTTGTATATGGGCAACGACTTCATCATGCCATGTTTGGTTTGGTTTTAGTTTTTAAACGTTTTATCACTTTTTGCAGCATCCTCAAAATGTTACTGGAATCAAAATGCTGACAAGCCATATCCCCTCCCCTCACTGAATCCGTATTTATCACTTCTCAGAGGAATCCAAAGTTTAAAAAGTCTCTTGCCAACAACCTATCTGTGTTTATCTCAAGGACCGAGTTGCAATATTAAGCCCCCATTAGGAAGCCCTAATTGGTGGGGAGAGAGGTAGAGAGAGCAGAGGTGGTTTGAGAACAGATTGGTTTCCCATGGAGGTGGGTAAAATATTATAAATTCCCTCCAGCCTAAGGGAGGAATGAGCCACTTGAAGTTACCTTTTTTATATATTCCAGGCTTCTCACCCGGAATCAATCGATTCACCACTTCTTTGCATTCATTATCTCTGGCAAGGGAAAAAAATATATAAGATCAGAAATGTGTCTGCAACAGGAAATATCCTCCCACCCCATCCATGCCTGAACCAACTGAAATTCTGGTGTGGGGAAGTCTTGTGAGTCTTGTGTAGGGAAATCCTTGCCAATCCAGTGCCCTCCCAATGTTCTAGACTAAACATCACCAGCCCCAGCCGGTATGGCTGCATGATACAGAAACTAATAAGAACATGACTGGACTGGTTGGAGTTGATAGGGACTGTAGTCCAAAACATCTAGAGCAGCCTTTCTCAACCTTGGGTCTCCAGGTGTTTTTGCCCTACAACTCCCATCCTCCCTGACCACTGGTCCTGTGAGCTAGGGATCATGGGAGTTGTAGGCCAAAAACATCTGGGGACCCAAGGTTGAAAACCACTGATCTAGAGGGCACCAGGTGTTTCTTGACTATGAAGCTCTGAAATGGTTCCACAGCAAATGGAATGTTCTTGAGTGTTCTTGCTACTTTTGGGCTAAGTTCTTGGGGGTTGGGTGTCTGGTAGAGCGTGAGAGTCCAGAGCACTTACATTTCAAGTGATGAGTCAATAAGTCCAATCCAATGTGGGAAATTGCTGGGCAGGACCTTGGAGAACTTTCCTTTGGCATGTTTGCGCAGAGTTCTCTCAGAATCAGGCATGCTGATGACTTCTGAGGCCTTATTATGACAGGCTGGTCTGATAGCTCTTGAGAAGGTGTCGAGCCAACAGACAGTGTACTGTACATTATCTAAAGGCCTGTTGCCCTATTCTGCATCTGCTTGCTCTTCCAGGAAGGAGGTGAGAAGGACAGCCTAGAAAGTGTGTGTTCTGAGCCTGACAACTCCAGCAACATCACATCCTCTGACCTGGAGGGTCACGGGGGGGGGGGTGTCTCCAACTCTCCAGGTATTGATTCCTTGCCCAACATGATGGGCAACACAAGTAGCTGCCTGGGGAATAGAGTTCTGGAAACTGTGATGGCTAATGGGGAACCCCACACAGAAAACATTTTGCCATCAAAATGTAAAGAGAAGGATTCAGGGGTGGGAGGAAGGTGCATGAACATATCTTCTTGCATAATATTCTGTCCCTACAAACTTGCAGAATTGCAGCTGTCAAGACTCTAGAATTTTAGTGATTACCCCACTTCGAAAAGTGTATTCATGGATCTTGAAGCACAAAGAAAGGTAGTGATCAAAGTAATCCAAGAGAACTTACTGATAAGCCTCTGCTACACAAACCATTTCTCCATTGTTTTTAGGTTCCACTGTAACAAGATGTCTGTAGTAATGCGTTAGTTCACCTCTCTCTAGCACCACTGCAATGAGAGTCCATCTTCCAGCCAACTAGAGAAAGAAGTTGGTATAGTGGTGTGTTTTTTTCAGAAATGCATGCTGGGAAATGATCATCTTTCCACTCGCATCACTCCAGGCAGCAATCCCCACTCTGTCCCCCCCCCCTTTCCTTAAGGCACCTCGACTAGTGTAAGATACCTTAGCTTGGAGGATACAAACAGAACTCTCTCACATAGCTTATGACCTTCTTGGATCCTCTGTGCAAAGGGAAAATGGCGTCACTGATGTGGTGGCGGCCTGTTTTAGGATTTGTGTATTTTTCAGCCATGGCAATAAAGGGAATTTTTACAGCTCTCCAACCAGAGGTAGGTAAGGGCCATGTTATATGCTGTGTGTCACTAATCCACTATTCTCTCTCTCTCTCTCTCTCTCTCTCTCTCTCTCTCTCTCTCTCTCTCTCACACACACACACACACACACACACACACACAGTTTACATTTACTGGAAATGTGGTCTTTTTCTCTTCCCAGAAAAAATATGTGAAAAGTGTAAAACTGTGTTTCTACTCTTCTGCATCACAGCACTTTTACCCTTCACATTATAGATAGGTTTTGCTTTGTTTCAGTTGTGTGTTATTTGAAAAGCAATAAAGATTACTGTGCAATGATGTGGAGGAAGATGCCATGTAGAAGCATCTCCTTCTGACATCATGGTGTGGTTGCGTAGCAGAGAGAAGAGAAGAGAAGAGAAGAGAAGAGAAGAGAAGAGAAGAGAAGAGAAGAGAAGAGAAGAGAAGAGAAGAGAAATGCTGCTTTAGTCTGAGATCACAAATCAGCCACAAGAGGCACATGAATGTAGCAAGTACTGCAGAATTACTCTTAAGTAAGGAAGTAGTTTTTGCTTTTTATTGTGGGGATTGGAGACAGTGTTTGGTGGGATGGGGCTTCATTATGAACATTATGAAATAATCACAAACTTTTAAAGGAAAAATAAAGGGCAGTGATTGGTAGCAGCAATACAGAAATTAATTTGTCTATTTAAAATCTGCAACAGTTTCACAATTAAGAGATCTTTGGCACAACAAAAAACTCTCTTGGGGAGACAGATCTGGCCCGCAGGCTGCAAGACCCCTGACATAAAGACAGTAAGAGCTGGAAGTAAAATTCATACAAGTTCAAATCTATACTCAAAATCCAAACCTGGGAGTTTGTGATTTACAGTGAACAAGCAAATAAGAGACCATATCCCAGAATGTCCCATATCCCATATGTCAAAGATCTTCAGATGGTGCTATTTAATGCTCCCTTGTGCTAAAGGATTGTTGGAATATTTACCTGATCCGATCAGAGATGTGCAAAGGAAAAGTGCCAAAATTCTGACATGCTTTTTCCATACAAAAGGTGGCAAACACATACCATCACCCCTTGAAGTGTTTAAAACTAAACCCCTAGCAGAGTTATTATATGGGGCTCAGATTTGGACAGGCCCTCACTTTGGATCTAGAGAAGCTGTTCAATCTAAGATCCTAAGGCAACTTTTTTCTGTTCCATTCTTTGTTCCAAATGCTTCATTGCACTTAGAATTACAGATTTGGTGTAGGACATTTATTGGCTTTGCCTAAATTTAAACCCCACTGGTCTACTACACTTTGTATCACAAGATTGTCATGAGAGCGCTGGGACTAAAATTGTCAACCAAAAGCTTTACTTTTCTGGTTTATCACCAATACAGTTATTAACACTGGGCTTCAGTAAAGCAAATAATTTAATATAATACCGTGCGACTGAATAATTTGGCCACAATAAGGACATTTTATCCATGGTATGATTATTTCCCACCTTGACATTTTGGCACCCTATTTTGCAAAATTTAACAATTCCAAAATACAGACATGCTTTCACTTTCGCAAGATTGAATATCCTGTCTATGACTGTACTTGAGGGTCGATTTCAAAAAATTCCAGTGGAAAAATGGTTATGTCCAGGTGGAGATGGCAGTATTGAGTCAGTGGCTCATGTACTTGCACTCTATTTATAATGATATGAGGAGTGAGGTTATTATTCCTCTATTATTGTCTATGCCTGGTCACTTAACCATTGCAACTGTGTCCTTTCTTTTAGGTGATCAAGATGACAGCAAAAACTGCAAGGTTCTTAGCGGGGGCAATTAGAATAAGATCTATTATTTGATTATTGATGTAAACCTCCAAAATGTATTTTTTATAGTTAAGTTTTTACCTCTTTCTTCAGTACATTTTATTTTATTGCTATGACTAGTGGCTGATGCAATGAAGATTCTGATTCTACCTGATCATTCCCCTACTTTCAGGCAAGCAGCCAAAGGCAGGTGGGCATTGTGCCCCAAAATTCAAGGCCCCCAAATGGCAGTGCCAAATTATTGCCTCCCTGTTGACTTGACGCCTTGAACTGTTGCAGTAAAAGGAGAAATTGAACACTTATCTTGTTGCCACAGTCCTGCAAAACTGGCATTTGTAAGGCACAAGAGCTTACACAAGAGGAGTATTGTGAGGCAGAAGAGCTGTTACCTTTTGAACATCAAGGTCTGGCTGAATGTCGATGCTGTCTGAAGCTTGAAGCAAGTACAAGGAAGTCAACACCAAACTTAACAGCACACCTGTCATCCTTGCAATGGGCTCGCCTTTGCACCAGATTTCTTTCTTCCTTTCCTCCTTTCTTTCATGATGGCTCTTTATAACCTTCAAAGTTTATCTAAGCATATCCACCTATCCACCTCTTTGAAGCTAATTATTCACAGGGAAACAAGATAACCAGGTTATTTTCAGAAGAAATGGTTTCATCAGTACCCATATTCAGAAAGCTCTAGCACACCATGCACATCACAGCTTGTCCCACTGGAAATCTGAAGAGTCAGTCTGTGACTGGAGCCCACTCCATGAATGGAGGGAATATTGCCAACTTTCAGTGTGTGGGGGTAAAAATGCTCAGAACTCTGAAGTGGAGTGGGCTTACTTTTAACGATGCGGTGGCCAAGGATTCTCAGCACACCCTCTTTTTAACAGAAGAAAGCATTGGTACAAATGCAAGTGGTGCCTAGCTTGCCATCAGCAACATGGAACTATTATGATTTGTTTTATATCTTTATTTTGCCATTTACATGCTTATTTATAATAGGGTTAGATGTAGGGGATGAGTGGTGTCAGCTTAAGTGCAGGGCTGGCAGGCCCATGAGCCTTGCTGAGGCAGTCACCTCAGGCAGCAAGCTGGGGACAGTTGAGAGGGCTGGCAGGTCTGAGGAACCTCAATCGCTGCCTGCCCACTGAGACTCTTCCCTCCTCTTCTGCCCCAGGGAGCACACTGCTCACACCACCTTCTCTTCTCCAGCCTCATTTTTTCTCCCCTGCCTTCAGCACACCGGGGTTTCCCCAGGCCGCCTCCAGTCACTTCATGTGGAGGAGGAGGATGTGGGTGCCATTTTCCATTTTGCCTCAGGCGGCAAAATGTCATCTGTCGGCCCTGCTTAGGTGGGTATTTAGGTAGGTAGAGTATGCAGGTTGTTGTTGTTTCTAAGGTATCTTAGTAGAGACAATTTTCACAATGTTAAAAATGCAAGTAGAATTTAGTTTGCATCTATGAATATTCTGGGATGAGGGCCTGGAGCCTCCCATACATCCTTGGCCCTCTTGGAGGTCACAAAGCCTAGTGCTCCACTCCTTTGCTGAGTCCAAACTCCCTTTTGTGGTCAGCAGAGTGACTGTCTCCACCACCTACTGAGCTGGAGAAACCCAGATGACTATCCTTGTATCGTTTTATTTGGTTATAGCTACACAGGGCATGTGGGGTGAGATAATACTTCTGTTGTACTACACCAAGACACAGCTAAAACAGTATTAAGCATGTGTTTGTGTCAGTCTCCGCAACCCCAGAGTCGGCCGCGACTAGACGTGATGGTCAGGGGTCCCTTTACCTTTACCTAAGTCCCATCCTGCACAATCGATCACATGCATGCAAATGGTATCATTTGAATGGCAATGCCTATCAATTTGGGGTGGGGGGGTCTGGACTCCTTAAATATTTTCTGGAAGGTGGGGGCTGAAGGGACCATGGCCCCTAAGAGTTGACTCTTATGAATGAGTCCCTGTCTTCTTTAACACCCACCCACCCACACACAAACAATAACATTTCTGGTATTTCTGATTAAAGGCCTCCTTTCCTCCTCCTGATCTGTTCCAGATCCAGGCAACTCCAGGGCTTCATAAGGAGGAAGACTAATAAAGTTAACCCCTAAGGCTTAGAGGAAGCTAAGCCAACTGAGGTCCCATCTCAGTTCTGGCCCCTCTCCAGTGGGCGCCATTGCCTTTATAAGAGAACAAGGGAGGTGTTCATGGTGAGTTCAGGCACCTCAATTTCTAGAAAAATAGCATTGGTAATAATAACAGTCCAAAGCAGAGTGACACAAATAAATTGTCTAAAGAACAAAACATAGAAACTCAGCGAAAGTCGGGGAGAGAATTTTATTTTGAAAATGTTCACAAGGTTTTCATGTAAACCCTCCCCCCCCCCAAGTGGCCACCTGGGCCACTTATTGTATCTCCTCGGTGAGTGGTGGTTGCGGCCCGACTTGGGGCCTCCCTCACTGCTCAGACGCAACACACCAGTTTGAGCGCAGCACGTCTCCCTCAGCTGCCGTGGGGGCTCAGGGGTTCCCACCAAATCTGCTAATTCAAATGAGCCAATCCACAGCAGCCTTAAGGCTGATGAATGGACCTGAGAGAGGCAGGCTTCACTCAGGTCCGCTCGGCAACTATAATTCCCATCTGACCCTGCCCTCCTTGTTGCAGCAATCCCATTGCTAAGGCAAGTCAGGCAGGAAAGAGTGTCACTTAGAAGTTCAGTTATGAGGCACTAAATGGGAATAACATTTAAAAGATACTCAACGGTATACTTTTGAACGGGGGAAACAGCAACAGCAATGTTTCCCAAAGTATAGTGAGGGGAAAGAGAAGAAACCTTTGTTTAATGTGTGTGTGTGTGTGTGTGTGTGTGTGAGAGAGAGAGAGAGAGAGAGAGAGAGAGAGAGAGAGAGAGAGAGAGAGAGAGATTAAAGTGGACAGGAACTCGAACCACCTTTGCACAATAAAGTGAGAAGAACTGGTAGTCAGCAAACGTAAAGAAATGCTATACATCAGACAGGCTGAGGTCGCAAAGGCAGCTTGCGTCCATAAAATAAAAAATGGGTGGGGGGGAATCAATAAGCAAAAAGGGAAGGTTGCACAGCCGTGTATGCACAGAGAAACATGGTTTTTAAAGAAGAGACTAGGGCAAGGCTACCAGATTTTCTTCAATGAATCCGGGGACACTTTTCAACTTCCTACTAAATTGATGGATTGATTTGTAAATCCGGGGACTGTCCCCAGGAAATGGGGACGTCTGGTAATCATAGACTTGGGTGGACTTGTGAATAAAACTAGATTTATTACAGAACAAATGGGAGTCATTGAGCAGAAATAAGGAGTTGTTGTATGACAAGACTTTACCATCTAAGTTTCCTTATATCCAGGGTTGCCAGATCTCCAGGGCTGACCTGGGGTATCCAGGCGTTAATGCGCCATAGAGGCTTGTTTAGGTCGTGTGTGTCAATAGCGGCTTCTCTGAATGCTGTGGCTGCTTCAACAGTCAGTTCTAGCCCAGGAGACTCAGGTTCTGTCCACACTTCAATTCGTCCTGCACTTTCTTAGCACTTGTATCACATCAGTAGCACTGAACCAAACGTTTTTCATTTATATTTCAATACAGAAACACACAGACACACAAAATGCTTTTTTACTACTATATCAGAATGAACAAACACAAGCACCTTAAAACTTGAAAAGAAATTTGTTCCCCTTCCTATCTGATCCTTTTTGGGGCTCTGGAACAGAGAAACACACACTTTCCCTTGTGGCACATTGTATGGCATTCCTCTTTAATCTCTTTCACCTCCACACCTTCAGTCTCCAGCCATGCCTTGAGTAAAATTCAAGTTGTCTCCAGAGCCCATGGTTGTGCGCTTCTGGTTCTCTGCCCCAGACACTATTTTCTTTAAAACGTGTCCCCCTTTTGCACTGACATGGGCATTGTGACAAACTGCACACATATGAGAGAAAGCAGTTTCTCTTTCCAGTGCCAATGTGTGTTGGACGTGTGACCACAATGCAAAAGCAGAGAATGACTGGCTATTGTACAACATCCAAAATTGTCTCCCTGCTTTCTTGGGTGCAGGGTTGGTGTCTTGTGCCACAGCCACCTCAAACTTTCTATATTATGGGCTGTGTGGATGGTCTTCCTTTAATGGCAATTAAATTATGGTCTATTTTTAACTTGTCCTTGCTGGACTCCCACTTGAGGGTTCCAGAGAAGCGATAATGGTATGCCTTGGAATGCCAGTTGCAAGAACATGGGTGTGAAAGGACTATTGCGATCATGTCTTGTTTGCAGGCCTCTGATCGGGACATCTGGCTGGTCACGGTAGGAAACAGAATACCGGGCCAGATGGACCTCTAAACTGATGCAACTGGGCACGTCTTATGAGGTTATGATGGTTGTTGTTAAAAATACCAGAAAGGAATTTCCCCCTGCTCCTTTTTTTTGCCTTCCCCATAGCAATTGTCACAACTTTGGTGGTTTTAGGCGTTGGGCGAAATCCTTTAGTCTATCTTCCCTAAATGGGGGGTGGTGTGAAGTGGTGACTCACCCCCCACCCTGTGCGGCGGTGATTCCAAGGTTCCCTGTTAAAGGGGTTTGTGTGAAGGGAGTCACTGGCTATAAACTGAAAGGTTGTCAGTTAACTCCCCTGGGTTGCACAGAAAAGGGCCCTGGCTGCTGCGTAAACAAACGTCTTACAGTGCCCCCTCCCCGGATCCAATTAACCCTGATGTGCCTCAGTCCCCCGGCTGGGAGGGACACACACTCAATGCCTAAGCCACGGTCTTCCTGAAAGTGTTAATAAAGTTGTGGCCAATGTAAATCCCATAACACTTCATGAGTTATTCATTCCTTCGGGTGGTCTCTCGGGGGTCAGGGGGTCTCTGCCTGGGCATGCAATTAGCACTGATAGAAAAATTAACCACAAAACCAAAAACTTTTTGGTAGCTAGGATTGCATGCGGTAACTGGAACTGCCACACGGTTGCAAATACAGCAGTTTAAGGAATGTACACTCCAAAGTAATCTTACCTCACATCTTTGCAAAAGGTGGGAGGGTGTTTTTTTGTTCTACTACAGTTTCTTGTATTGTAACTTGAGAAAATAATTTTAAAATATTTTCTAAAAAGTGTGCCAAATGACTCTTGTTGGTATTGCTGAACAGTTTTTGAGCCAGAACCCAAATGCAAAGACCGCTGACTAGTTGGCTGCCTTGGGAATGGTAACTGTGAGTTACACACAAGGTCGCTATGCAGCTAACCAAGACTCCAGAGGCTGATGCTCTGAGTCAAAAGGGATCCCAGAGCAAGAGAGCATGGCTGTCCAGGTAAGCAACTCAGAGGTGTTCTCTTCAGCGCAGAGGGACTGGCCTTTATCCTGAGGGCTTTGCTTTCTAGAATTTCAAGCCATAACACTTGTGGAGCCCTTTTCACAAGGACAGAGAAGCATTGGATAAGAAGCATCAGCTATCACAGGAGGGAGAAGAGAAGCAGAGGTTGTGCTTTGCAAAGAAGAATTGGCTTGCAACTCTTGCAGAGGCCCATCTTATCTCTCTTTACACATGTACATTTACATCTGTGATATTACACAGGTGCTGTTGATAGGAACAGCAGTCAAAGTAGATGGTGCACAAGGGGACAATTCCAAAAAAATATAATAATAATCAATGAGGGCTACAACTTTAAAACAGAGTTTTAATGTGCAAAGCAGAGCCAAAATCTCAGTTCGCACAAAAGTGCTATACAAACCTAAGCCTGGTGGGGCAGTGTAACAGGACCGCCATTTTGTTTCTTCAGTGGTAGTCCTGCCTGGCTTGGGCAAAGTCCCACACACCCAGAAAAAGAAAAAATGAAAGAGAAGGAGATTTGGCAGGATATTATCTTAATGCCCAATTCCCTTTAATTTTGCGACCTGAATTTGTGAGTATGTGACTGAATCCCATAGGTAATATAATAATAACAACCTGGAAGTGTCCCTAATTCGTTCTCTGAACATCCATCTCTGACAAATAGAAAGGGTCCCTCCAGAATGATGCAATTCCACAACGTGTCATTGGCACAACAGTGCATTAGTGGTGAATTTGTTTTTGACTGCCCATGCATCCTTCTGCTTTACTAATTGTTCTGTGATGTTTCCCCAGTCTTACCACATTATTGCCATATGGAGGGACACAACAAAAGTGGGAACCCCCCTAAAGAGCCTCAGAAAACTTGTGAGATGAAAATTTACAGGATTTAAACGGAAGTTGCAGGACATGCATGAGCTGGAAACAAAGGAGTACATGAGCCCCAAAACATTTGCAGAAGCAAATGCTAATGATAGCAGGATTGAAAATAGTTGTGAATATTAAATAAGGACGTCCAGAGAGTCCATAAAAAAGATAAATGGTAAATTACCATAGTCCTTTCACAGAATATTTAGCTCTCATAGAAAATAAAAAAGGAAGGAAAGACTCTTTAGTCCCTTTTCCAATGAAGGTGTAAACGTAGTGGTGTAGACCACTTGGTCTACGCAACTGCCCCTGCACCTCTTTTCAGTGTGTCAGCCAAGGAGTGCAAAAGCACTGGGGTCATCCACATTTGTCACCAGACTGCTGTCTTGTGGGTTAGATGTGCAACCCATAAAGGAGTATGCCGATTCTTGGCAGTACGAAGAAGAACAACATCAAAACACCAAGTTGGGGGAGAGAGGTTTTCTGTCAAAGCAGTTTCTCCAATTGTACCACTGATAACCCAGTCTGGCACAGCTGAGTCTCTCAGGCCATAGCCCAGGGGTAGGGAATTGGAGGAATGCTGTTGACATATTATATCTTGATTTATTAAAATAAATTTTATTAAGGTTTATAATGAAAAATTTAATATATTTTATCTATTTTTAAACTACCTATTAATTTTATCTAGATACAATAAAAACATGCAAAGTGGTAGGGTGTGTGGAGAAACTGAGGAGGAGAAAGAAAGAAGGAAAGAAAGAAAGAAAGAAAGAAAGAAAGAAAGAAAGAAAGAAGGAAAGAAAGAAATTAAAAGAGAAAGATAGAAAATTAAGATTCAGAAAGTAAAGAACTTCCAAATTTTCATCTGTCTGCTATATAAAAACAATATTCACTTCATCCCACCCAATATCACACCCATCAAACATAGTATATCTTTTAATTAAAATTTTTTTATCTTTTATTAGTTTTTTCATTTATAAAGTAATATAGTGGAACCGTGACTCCCGAACGCCTTGGGAGCTGAATGTTCTGGCTCCCGAACAAACGAAAACCAGTAGTAATTGTTCCGGTTCTTTGGAATGTTCTTTGGAAGTCAAATGCCCAGCACGGCTTCCGCAGCTTCTGATTGGCTGCAGGAAGCTGCTGCAGCCAATCATAAGCCTTGCCTTGGTTCCCAGACTGTTTCAGGAATTGAACAGACTCCCAGAACGGATTAAGTTTGGGAACCAAGGTTCTAGTGGAACCATTCCACTGTAAAATGATATAAAGAGAAAGAACAAAGAACACAACACACAACTGTGTAAATGGTAAAAACATTATATTAAGATATAAAAAAATATATCAGCCTCTTGGCTACCATTAGAGCGCATAAAATGTATTTTTGTTGTCCCATTATTAACTTCCATATAGTTGGTAAATGATATATCTTGATTTCAGTAAGGCTTTTGAAAAATAACAACACCCATGATATTCTTGCATAGAAGCTGGTGGACTGAATAAGGATTCTGTTAGGTGGATTAGTAGCTGGCTGGCTGACCAAACCCAAACGCTTCCTCGTCATCCTGATAAAAGGTAATAAGTAGGGTACTGCAGGGTTCTGTCCTGGGCCCACTGTTGTTCAATGTCTTTATACATGACTTGGACGAAGGAATTGAGGGGATGTTCATCCAGTTTACCAGTGACACAAAACTGGGAGGAGTAGCTGATGCTGGGATGCAAAGTGACCTTAACAGATTGGAGAACTGGGCCCCAACTAACGAAGTGAATTTCAATAGGAAAGAATAGGAAGCAGACGTTTCAAGACCAAGTCACGCTGTGCTTAGAGTAAAATTAATCCAATACATCTGCTTCCATTTTAAAACACTTTACAGTGGTACCTTGGGTTAAGAACTTAATTCATTCTTAACCTGAAACTGTTCTTAACCTGAGGTACCACTTTAGCTAATTGGGCCTCCCGCTGCCCCTGTGGCGCAATTTCTGTTCTCATCCTGAAGCAAAGTTCTTAACTCGAGGTACTATTTCTGGGTTAGCGGAGTCTGTAACCTGAAGCATCTGTAACCTGAAGCATCTGTAACCTGAGGTACCACTGTACTTTGGCCTTGAAGGACATTAGAAGCTATGCAGAAAGTTTTCAGGAGAGAGTGGAAAGACTCCTCAAGCAAAAGAACCCCAAAACTTCTACTATCCATTTCCCAACTAGTCTGCTGCAAAGGAGTAAGTGGTACTGTGCTCTAAACCACTGAGCCTCTTGGGCTTGTGGATCAGAAGGTCAGCGGTTAGAATCCACCTGATGGGGTGAGCTCCCTTTGCTTGGTCCCAGGTCCTGCACACCTAGCAGTTTGAAAGCATACCAGTGCAAATAGATAAATAGGTACCGCTGTGGCGGGAAGGTGAATGGTGTTTCCGTGTGCTCTGGCACTTGTCACGGTTCTTCATGCGCCAGTAGCAGTTTAGTCATGCTGGCCACGTGACCCAGAAAGCTGTCATGCGGACAAATGCCAGCTCCCTTGGCCTGAAGCAAGATGAGCACCGCAACCCCATAGTCGCCTTTCACAGGACTTAACCATCCAGGCGTTTTTTACCTTTACCTTTTTACCTGCTGCAAGGTAAAACTACCCACTGTATAGAAATTTATTCATGT
Source organism: Podarcis bocagei (assembly GCF_964188305.1). Lineage (NCBI taxonomy): Eukaryota > Metazoa > Chordata > Lepidosauria > Squamata > Lacertidae > Podarcis > Podarcis bocagei. Next base: position 26,016,139 of record NC_138140.1, read on the forward strand.
ATGCAGCTACAGCGGTAAGAATGTTACTTGTCCGAAAATGGAATGAAGAAGTCCCAGCAAAGGAAGAACGGATACAAAAAATTATGGAATATGCAGAAATGGTGAAACTTGCTGGAAAAATAAGAAATCAAGATAAGAAACTTATAATAAATGAATGGAAATTGTTTATTGTATAAAAAATAAACTATAAACAAATAAGATCACTGGCAGGATGATTGAATTAACCAGAAGTTTTATAACAATATATATTTAAAGTACAGTCATACCTCGGGTTACAGCCCCTTCAGGTTGCGTTTTTTTGGGTAACGGACTGCCGAAACCCAGAAGTACCGGAATGGGTTACTTCTAGGTTTCGGCGGTCAGGCATGCACAGAAGCGCCGAATCACAACCTGCACATGCGCAGACGCGGGTTGCGAATGCTGCGGGTTGCGAATATGCATCCCACACAAATCACGTTCGCAATCCGAGTGTCCACTGTATATACTTAATTAGCAAATTCAGCTAATTTTGATATTCAGAAATACTTTAAAACCTCCTTGAATGTTTCTGGTGTTTGTTCCAACCTACAGCTGGAGGAGAAACACAAATAGTTACATCTCCGATATGGACTATGATCAAACATCCAGGGAAGCATTCTGGCTCTTTTACCATACTTAATATCATACACGGAGCAGCATTCTGCAGCTGCCTAAGCATGGCTGGGGTCTAGCATGGGCTAAGGCAATCGTGCTCAGACGGTTGCATACTTGCAAAATCTTTTCCTGTGGCGTTTTGCCAATTCCTCTGACAGGTACTGGCAAGAGTCTTGAACTAAGACTGGGCAGACCAGGGTCTACAGCCACACTAGGCCTTGAAACTAAATGGGAATAAATGGGAGATGTACTGGAAGCCAATGCAGATCTCTCAGGACCGGTGTTATGTGGTCCATAAGTACTTAGACACCCCAAATCTCCGCCTCCCCTCCCTTCACCTCCCTTCATTGTCGCTTTCTTCACTGCTGGATGAGGAGCTGCTTCTCAGAATCTCTGGGGGCTCTCTGTACGCCCATGCCTCTCCCACCCTTTCCCATGGCAGATCCCAGGCATTCCCCCATGCTTCATAATCCACCTCCCTGGCGTCAGGAGGTGTGACTTCGAGGAAGATATTGTCCTCCTCCTGCACATATCCTTCTTCAAAAATTTTTTCCCAAACCCCCCAGATTGTATCTGACCCCTCGGAACGTCGCTCCACATCAGAGGTCTCAGCAACTTCATTCCTCGTTCCCTCCTCCTCCCCAGAGGATTGGAATCCCTCAAAGGTCCCCTCGTCATCTGTAGATCCGAACACCTCTGCGAAAAACATCTCCGGGGGTTTGGGCTTGTGTGGGAAGAGACTGTGGAACTCCTCTATGAGATACGCCTCCGTCACCTGCTCTGCAGGAATCCACGCGTTTTCCGAAATGGGAGCATCCTCCCAAGCAACTAGATATTCTAGTTGATCTCCGTTCCACCTGGAGTCCTGTATCTCCGTCGCTTCATTATATTGTTCTCTTTCTTCTACGCTCGGTGAGGCGGGCTCCTCCTGCTCCCTCTCCGGGAAGCCGTGCCCCTCCCTGTAAGGAAACAGCAGTGACCTGTGAAACACCGGATGTATCCTCATGTTATCCAGCAACTTAGCCTAAACGCTACTGGGTTGACCTGCTGTGTCACTTCAAAGGGGTCCACCCTCCTAGACTGCAGTTTCTTGCACCCCCCTCTCAGGGGCAACCCCTGAGATGACAACCACACCTTGTCCCCCACCTGGGTGACCTCCCCTGGTCTCCTATGTTTGTCTGCCTCCTTCCTGAACGCCTCCTTGGGTCTCTCCAGAGTTTTCTTGAGCTGTTGGGTGTATGGCCTCCATCTCTTCTGCAAATTGCTCTGCGGCCGGTACACTCCATTCCTCCTCCTCCCGCCCTGGAAAGGCCCTGGGGTGACACCCATAATTGGCAAGGAAGGGACTCATCCCTGTGGACACGTGTTCAGCATTATTGTACGCAAACTCTGCCAGTGCTGGCTTCTCCACCCAATCATTCTGCCTCTGATTGACACAACAGCGCAAGTACTGCTGCAAAATAGCCTTCACTCCCTCCACCTGTCCATTAGTTTGTGGGTGCCTTGCTGTCGAGAAGCTCACCTCTACCTGCAACGAACTAATGAGTTTGCGCCAGAAACGTGAAGTGAACTGTCTTCCACAATTGGATCTTACCCTAGAAGGGACCCCATGCAGCCGAAAGATGTGATCCACAAACAACTCTGCTGTCACTACATGAGAGCACGCCACAAAGTGACACATTTTGGTCAGCAGATCCACCACCACCATAACTGCCGTCTTACCTCTGGACAGGGGCAGGTCCATCATGAAGTCTATGGATACCACCTCCCATGGCCTCCCAGGCGTTGGCAAGGGTTCTAGCAACCCTGCCGGGGCCGCCCTTTCCCTCTTTGCCCTCTGACACACGTCGCATCCTCTTCCATAATCCCGCACATCCTCTCTTACTCTGGGCCACCAAAAATCTGCACTGCTACCCATGAGCAACCGCAAAGACTCCCGGAATGCTGTCAGATGTGCAGGTGGTTGCTCGTGAGTAACCAGGCAAGACTCCGACCTGTCTTTTTCAGGTTTTATTGGTGCAAGCTATTTACAGTGCTCAACTCCAAAGTTCATGTCCGTCTTAGTCACTTGCAGATTCCAGGAGTGCCCCTTTCCGGTTTCTCCCCCAGCATAATAATAATAATAATAATAATAATAATAATAATAATAATAATATATTTATACCCCATCCATCTGGCTGAGTTTTCCCAGCCACTCTGGGCGGCTTCCAATCAAGTGTTAAAAACAATACAGCATCAAATATTAAAAACTTCCCTAAACAGGGCTGCCTTCGGATGTCTTTTAAAGATAAGATAGCTGCTTATTTCCTTCACATCTGAAGGGAGGGTGTTCCACAGGCCAGGCGCCACTACTGAGAAGGCCCTCTGTCTGGTTCTCTGTAACCTCACTTCTCGCAAAGAGGGAACCGCCAGAAGGCCCTCGGCGCTGGATCTCAGTGTCCGGGCTGAATGATGGGGGTGGAGACGCTCCTTCAGGTATACAGGACCAAGGCCGTTTAGGGCTTTAAAAGTCAGCACCAACACTTTGAAATGTGCTCAGAAACATACTGGGAGCCAAAGCAGATCTCTCAGGACCACTGTTATGTAGTCCATAAGAACTTAGCCACCCCATATCTCTGCCTCCCCTCGTTATGTTTCACCACTCTGCGCAAGCAGAGCGACGGAAGAGGCATTTGTGGTTGAGGCTTTCTGCATTGCCGGACAAGGAGCTGCTTCTCAGAATCACTGGAGGCCCTCTGTACCCCCCTGCCTCCCTCCCCCTTTCCAATGGCAGTTCCCTGGCAGACTTTAAGTGAAGAAACTTACCCAGTAGCCTCTTCTGAAGCCACACTCACACCTGCAGCAGGAGGAGAAACACAAATAGAGTTACATCTCCAATATGGATCATGATCAAACATCCAGGGAAGCATCCTGGCTCTTTTACCACACTTAACATCATACATGTAGCAGCATTCTGGGCAGACCAGGGTCCACAGCCTCACTAGTCCCTGAAGCTCACTGAATGCCGAGTCACTGCCTCTCAGCGTGCTGGTGGGAATAAATGGGAGGGAGGAGAACTATGTACCGCCCCTTGAGGACTTGGCAGAGTAACGGATCCACAGTAGCTGCACTTCTCTCGATCACATCAAAGTTGATGCATCGCTCCAAAGGGGCAGAAGACCTGCTTGGCTCAGAATTGGGGATGGGCAGCAAGGATCGGACACTTTAGCAGTATGTTTCTGTCCCAAGAACCAAAAATATGGCTAAGCGGTTAAGGATGGGGTGAGTTTTCCCTCATGAATTTAAGGCTTGCACCACATAATTCATAATAATAAATAAGAGCAGAGGAGGGCAAATAGGGAGCGCGTGTTTGAAGACCAAATCTTGCTGTGCTTGGGGTAAAATTATGCAGTTACATCCACTTCCATTTTAAATCACTACTTTGGCCCTGTAGGACATTAGAAACTATAGTTTTCAGGCGTGGAAAGAAACCTCAAGAAGAAGAACTCCAAAAAGAAAGAAAGAAACTTCTGCTGCCCATTCCCAGTTAGTCTGCTGCAAGGAGCTGCATAATACTGAAAGGAAGGAAGGAGGAAAACAGAAAGAAAGAGAATATAATGGTTATCTCACGATATTGAAACTTACTGGACGGACTCGGCATGGGCGTTGATTCCTGAGGCTGCATATTAGTCTCCATGTTCAATTCTGCCTCAGACCTTTCAATACCAGAGATTACGACAGTGGGCATCGGTCCTCTTGTTGAAGGAGTGCTTATTTCCTGGTGGGGAACATCTAGGATTCCAGAGTATGAGGCCCTCTGAGATGTAGCAGGATGCAAAGCTGAATCATCTGTTTCACAAGCTTGATCCAGTTGAGATGTTTGGGGCTGAGGACTAGAAGATATCTCTGGCAACCTGGTAAAAGAAACATCTTGTCAGGCATGCAAGGTGGGGAAGACATATGTGTGGATCAAACTGCCACTTACTCTTCCATGCAAGAAAAGAAGTTAGGCTGTGGGAACAAACCAAATAAAAAAATATCTTTATAGACACAGGGCAAAAATTGAGCCATAAGTATATACTGAGTCAGTGTTGCAATGGACTACCATGTAGTGAAGAATGGATTTTTAAGGGAGTCCTTCTGGGGTGCATGTGTTTGGAATTGCTATGCCCTCATATGCTGAGGCACAACATGGGGAAACTTATCAATATCAATTGAACGGCAGGCACCCTTTAAATTTGCAAGGAGGGATTAAAAAACTTTTTATCAAATTGCAAGCTTTCAAAAGAAAAAAGTTGCATGGTCCCTCCATAACTTTCTGTTTGCACAAGGTGGCAGTGCACTGTTGGGAACATGAGGAAAGCTGCAGGCTGTGGAAGTGTGCATCTCGATTGGGCTCACAGTAAAAGCGACTGCACAGAAGCAGCGTCAATATTGTCCACCTCTTTTGCAAAGACTTTAAGTGAAGAAACTTACCCAGTAGCTTCTTCTGAAGCCACAGTGAGACCTGCAGCAGGAGGAGAAACACAAATAGAGTTACATATCCAATATGGACCAGGATCAGACATCCAGGGAATCATCCTGGCTCTTTTACCGCACTTAATATCATACATGTAGCAGCATTCTGCAGCTGCCTAAGCATGGCTGGCATCTAGCATGGGCTAAGGCAATTGTTCTCAGATTAATAGACTGTTGCATACTTTCAAAACCCCCCAAATTTGCTGCCCATTCCCAGGTATTCTGCTGCAAGGTGAAACCATAATACTGAAAGGAAGGAAGGAAAACAGATTGAGAACGTAATGCTTATCTCACGTTATTGAAACTTACTGGTTAGACCCCTTACAGCCTCCTCGGATGTTTCTGGCCTTTGTTCCGAACCCTCTGAATCAAACTCTTCCTGAGCCTCCTGCATAGTGGGAGCACTTGTTCTCCTTTGGGGTGGTGTTGCTCTTAGATACAAGTCTGCAAGACGCCTCTCATTCGCGGGGATGGCTACTATGGGTATCGGACCTCTGCTTAAATGAATACGTGGATTCTGCTGGGGAATATCTGTGATTCTAAAAGTTGGGGGAACTTGAAATCTAGTAAGGCAAGAGAAGAGGTTTGTTTGCATTATCCTTATTGATATGTAATTTTTTGGGCTAGAGACTATAAGATGAGCAACTACTCTTTCTCTTTGATAAACTGGTAAAAGAAACACCTTGTCAGGAATGCAAAATGGATCGAGTTCATTGCATGCCATATCTGGAATACATATGACTAAAGCCCAACAAACTGCCACTCACCCTTGCACGCAAAAGAAAAAGTCAGGCTGTCAGAACAAACCAAATAAAAAAATATCTTTCTAGACACAGGGCAAAAATTGAGCCATAAGTATTTATTTAAGTCAGTGTTGCAATGGACAACTGTGTTGCAACTGGGAACATCTAGGATTCCAGAGTATGAGGCCCTCTGAGATGTAGAAGGATGCAAAGCTGAATCATCTGTTTCACAAGCTTGATCCAGTTGAGATGTTTGGGGCTGAGGACTAGAAGATGTCCCTGGCAATCTGATAAAAGAACCATTTTGTCAGGCATGCAAGGTGGGGAAGACATATGTGGAACAAACTGTCACTTACTCTTCCATGCAAGAAAAGAAGTTAGGCTGTGGGAACAAACCAAATAAAATAATTTCTTTATAGACACAGGGCAAAAATTGAGCCATAAGTATACATTGAGTCAGTGTTGCAATGGACAACTGTGTAGTGAAGAATGGTTTTTTAAGGGAGTCTTTCTGGGGTGCATGTGTTTGGAATTGCTATGCCCTCAAATGCTGAGGCACAACATGGGATAACTTATCAATGTCAATTGAACAGAAGGCACGCTTTAAATTTGCAAGGAATGATTTAAAAACTTTTTATCAAATTGCAAACTTTCAAAAGAAAAAAAGTTGCATGGTCCCTCCATAACTTTCTGTTTGCACAAGGTGGCAGTACACTGTTGGGAACATGAGGAAAGCTGCAGGCTGTGGAAGTGTGCATCTCGATTGGGCTCACAGTAAAAGCGACTGCACAGAAGCAGCGTCAATATTGTCCACCTCTTTTGCAAAGACTTTAAGTGAAGAAACTTACCCAGTAGCCTCTTCCGAAGCCACACTCACACCTGCAGCAGGAGGAGAAACACAAATAGAGTTACATCTCCAATATGGATCATGATCAAACATCCAGGGAAGCATCCTGGCTCTTTTACCACACTTAACATCATACATGTAGCAGCATTCTGCAGCTGCCTAAGCATGGCTGGGGTCTAGCATGGGCTAAGGCAATCGTGCTCAGATTGACAGACGGTTGCATGCTTGCGAAATCTTTTCCTGTGGCTTTTTGCCAATTCCTCTGACAGGTAGTGGCAAGAGTCTTGAACTAAGACTGTTCAGACCAGGGTCCACAGCCTCACTAGGCCTTGAAGCTCAATGAATGCCGAGTCACTGCCTCTCAGCGTGCTGGTGGGAATAAATGGGAGGGAGGAGAACTATGTACCGCCCCTTGAGGACTTGGCAGAGCAACGGATCCACGGTAGCTTCACTTCCCTTGATCACATCAAAGTTGATGTATCGCTCCAAAGGGGCAGAAGACCTTCTTGGCTCAGAATTGGGGATGGGCAGCAAGGATCGGTCACTTTAGCAGCATGTTTCTTTCCCAAGAACCAGAAATATGGCTAAGCAGTTAAGGATGGAGTGAGTTTCCCCTCATGAATTTAAGGCTTGCACCACATAATTCATAATAATAAATAAGAGCAGGGGTTGGTGAATAGGGAGCGCATGTTTCAAGACCAAATCTTGCTGTGCTTGGGGTAAAATTATGCAGTTACATCCACTTCCATTTTAAATCACTACTTTGGCCCTGTAGGACATTAGAAACTGTCAGGGAACTGACATCAGAGCAGAGGGAGGAGGCGAGGCTTCCAGACTCTGCAGGAGAGGGAACTAGTAAGGGTAGAGAGAGAACGTCATCTGGGGAAGAATGTCCAGGTGACACCAGGAAGAAGGGAGAGGGAGAAAGCATCTCGGAGGAGAGGCTCCGAGACTCTGGCAGTGAAGTTAGTGAGGAGGGTGGAGGAGCTCCACCAGGCACGCCCACTCTGCGCAGAAGGGTTAAGTGCAGAGAGGCGAGGCAAAGATTGTCCGTTAAGGAATTCTTATGCTGGAGGAAATTTAGGAGACGCCCACTCACGGATTCGTCGAGTGACTGAGCAGCAGCACCCAAGCTGCTCAGTCAGGGAAAGACACAACTGCCCCTAAGCAGTTTGGAACAGCTAGAGGTTTACACACAAGCAACCCCAATTCCCGTGACAGCAATCCGTGAGTCCCTTAGGTTGCTTGTGTGCAAGAGGACTGGGGAACAGTCATGAGTCAAACCGGAGGAGCAGGCGCAGGAGAGGGAGCCAGAGGCGGACAGAGTCTGGAGGAGAGAAACCGAGACTTGGAGCAGCAACTGGCTCTACTAGCGGCGCGGCTGGATGAAAGGAGGACACATGACGCCCAGGGGAAGATTACCACCATCGCAAGAAAGGTACCGGGACTTGTGCAGTCGTTTGGGGGCAACCCCAGGGACTATAACGCTTTTAAGACAGAAGTGCAGTATGCGCTGGATCTGCAGCATGATGACTTTGCCGACGATGGGGGAAGAGTCGCTTTCATGGTGGGGCACCTGCAGGGGAGGGCCAGAGATTGGGTTTGACCCCTAATGGCGGCAGAGAACGCTGCCTTGAAGGACCTGAGAAAGTTCTTTTTCGCGATGGATCACATGTTCTCGAGCAATGTGGAACTGAGTGTGACGTGCAAAGAACTGATGGGGTGCAAACAAGGAAACCAGTCAGTGAGAGAGTACTGGTCGAGATTTGCTATGCTGATACATAAACTTGGGTGGGATCTGAGTTCGGAACCAGTACAAATGTTATTTGAGGAGGGCTTATGCCCTTGGGTGAGAGACGAACTTTCCCGCACACCCCGCCCGGAATCGATGGACCAGCTGACCAAGTTGGCGCTCGCTGTGGGAGTCAGGCAAGAGACGCGCGTTCTGGAAAGGCGGGAAGGGAGAGCAGAGCGTTGGCATGACAACCGCATTCCAGACATGCCAGCGTCGACTGTGCTCCCCGAGGAGCCAATGGAGATTGGAGGAGTGAGCGCGCGCGGATTTTCAAACTCCAGCGAGGTGCGTAAGAAGGAGGGGAAAACCAGTAAGAGGTGTTTCCTATGCCAGCAGCCGGGACATTTTGCCAGAGCATGCCCTCAGAAGAAGGCGTGGCAAGGAATGGTGGGGGCAGTGGGGAGTGAGGAGGAAAAGAAGGAGGCGCCGGGAAACGGCAATGCTTGGCTGCAGGAAGGCGGGCACAGCAGCCAGGCGAGCAACCAGTAGAAGTGCCCAAACCAGACCCTCCCCGAGCAGCCATCGCCATAGAGGTGGTGCTAGAACTCCCAAACGGACACCCCATCAAAGTGAAGGCGCTGCTGGATTCAGGCAGCTCTTGCAACTTCTTTAGCAAGGATTTTGCGCTAGAACACCAGCTACAGGTGGTGCCTCTAGAACATCCCCTGCAAGTAACCACGATTGATGGGAGAGAACTCTTGGGAGGGGAAGTGACCCACCAGACCCCTCCTATGAAAATGACAGTTTCTAGACACACAGAGACAATTGCCTTTCACGTAGCCACCTTAGCAGGACCACCCATCATACTGGGAATGAGTTGGCTGTCACTGCACGACCCAGTAGTAGGGTGGCACCAGCGAACAGTCACCTTTGGGTCGGCCTACTGCGTAGATCACTGCCATGGATGAGAAAGCCCGAGGATGGCAGTAGCCAGGGTGGCAGGGGTGGCAGCAGGGGAAAGAGGGAAGGTACCACCTCAGTATGCGGACTTGGAAGAAGTCTTCAGCGAGAAGGAGGCGGATCGGTTACCACCCCACAGGCCCTTTGATTGCCAGATCAACTTGCTCCCAGACGCTCAGCTGCCAGTGGGTAAGCTGTACGCCATATCAGATAGGGAGATGCAGGAATTGTGGAAGTTTATTGACAAGAACCTGAACCGAGGGTTCATAAGGGAATCGAGGGTGGTGGGGGGTAGTCCAGTGTTCTTTGTGGACAAGTGAGACTCCCAGGAGCCCAGGCTCGTGGTGGACTTTCGCGGGTTGAACAGGGTGTCGGAACCAGTGACCTTCCCAATGCCCAGAATTGATGACATTTTGGCCAGGGTAAGGAAGGGGAAGATTTTTACCAAGCTGGATCTTCGGGGGGGGGGGTACAACTTGATAAGGATGAGGGAGGGGGATGAATAGAAAACCACCATGTTCACCCCTCTGGGAGCCTTTCGAGTACTTAGTTATGCCCTTCGGATTACAATCGGGATCCAGCACATTTCAAGCTTTCATGCACCACGTGCTGGGGTCTTTGCTGTACAAGAATTGTGTGGCTTTCCTGGACGACGTACTCATCTACTCAGAGAACGAGGAGCAGCATGTGAAAGATGTCAGAGAAGTGCTGAAAAGGCTGCAGGAGAATCAGCTGTGGGTCAAACTGGAGAAATGCCAATTCCATGCACGAGAGGTGGAGTTCCTGGGCTACAGGTTGTCAGACAAAGTTCTGGCAATGGACCCAGGCAAGGTGCAGGCCGTGCTAGAATGGAAGCCTCCCAAGAACCGGAAGGACGTGCAGAGGTTCTTGGGGTTTACAAATTTCTACAGGAAGTTTTTATCAAGAACTTCGCCCATCTAACAGCACCCATAACGGATTGTCTCAGCAGCAAGAAGAAGTTCATATGGACGGAGGAGGCCCAGCGTTCCTTTGAAAAGCTTAAGAAGGCGTTCGCGTCGGAAGAGCAGCTCCTACACGTGGATCTGCGGAAGCCGATGAGGCTAGAGACGGACGCATCAGGCAGAGCTGTAGGGGGCATATTGCTCCAGCAGGCAAATGGGGAGTGGAAACCGTGTGCCTTCTTTTCCAGGAAGCTTAACAAGTCAGAACAAAACTACATAGTGTACGATCGAGAACTGCTGGCAATTCATGAGGCTTTTCGACGGTGGAGACATTTTCTCATAGGCGCACAGCACAAGGTCCAGGTGTGTACTGACCACAAGAACCTGGAATATTGGAGAACAGCAAGAGTGCTTAACCAACGACAGGTGCAGTGGGCTCAGGAGTTTTCCAAGTTTAATTTTGAAATTAGGTACGTGCCGGGGAAGGAAAATGTAAGAGCAGACGCCCTCTCCCGCAAGCCCGAATACGAGGAAGGGGAGGGAGGGCCAGAAGCACGTCATGTCATACCCAAGGACAAATGGGTGTGTGGGGGAGTGTTCGTAGGGAGGCAAGAGCTGGCCGGGTTGACGAGGGATGATCAGTATGCACAAACCAAGATCCGAGAAATTGGTATCACTGGGGAAACTCGGGGGGGGGGTTGAAGTAAAGGACGGAGCACTGTACTATAAGGGGGCATTGTACATACCTGAGGGGGATTTGAGGAGCAGAATACTCAAACAGATGCATGACAACCCCACGGCAGGACATTTTGGCCAACATAAAACAATGCTACTGGTCACCAGGCAGTTTTGGTGGCCACGGGTGAGAGAGGATGTGAAGCAGTATGTACGAGGGTGCCAGTGCTGCCAGAGAGCGAAGGGGGAGAGGACAGCACCTGCGGGGTTACTGGAGCCCTTACCAACACCGGAGAGGCCATGGGAGGTGGTATCAATTGACTTTATGACGGATTTACCCAAAGCCAGGGGGAAAACGGCAGTAATGGTGGTAGTTGATTTGATGACAAAAATGTGCCATTTTATTGCATGCTCGCATGCGGTGACTGCAGAAGAAACGGCCAAGTTGTTTGTAGAGCATGTTTTCAGGTTGCATGGCGTCCCCTTGAGGATTTTATCCGACAGAGGCCGGCAATTCATGTCCAGATTCTGGAGGAAGCTTATGAGTCTGCTGGACGTTGAGGTTGTTTTCTCAACGGCCCGGCATCCAGAGACCAACGGACAGGCAGAGAGAGCGAACAGCGTGCTGCAACAATATCTACGCTGCTACGTCAACGAGAGGGAGAAGGATTGGGTGGACAAATTAGCGCTGGCTGAGTTTGCATACAATAACGCAGAACATGTGTCCACAGGGATGAGCCCGTTTATGGCAAATTACGGGTGTCACCCCAGGGCTTTCCCAGGGGAAGGGAAGGGAAGTTGGAGTGTTCCCGCAGCGGAAAAGTTTGTGGAAGAGATGGAGGCTTTACACCAACAGCTTAAGTTAAACCTGGAGAGAGCCAAAGAAGAGTACAAGAGGCAGGCAGACAAGCACCGGAGGGAGGGAGAAAACATAAGAGTGGGGGACCAGGTGTGGTTGTCCACCAAAGGGTTACCGTTCAAAGGAGGGTGCAAGAAGCTACGGCCAAAGAGACTGGGACCGTTTGAAGTAGCTCAGCAAGTGAATCCGGTGGCCTTTAGGCTCAAATTGCCATCTCACATGAAACTGCACCCCGTGTTCCACAGGTCCTTACTCTCACCGTTCAGGGAAGGGAGGGAATTTCTGGGTCAGCAAAATGAAATACCCTTGCACCCACAGATGCAGGAAAGGGAACTCAGTGGCCATGCAGCCGAAATTCTCGATTCCAGGTGGAAAGGGGGGCGGGTGGAGTATTTGGTGACATGGGAGGGGGAGCCAGCAGAGGAAAACGCATGGGTCCCAGCAGAAGAGATGAGGGATGAGTATCTGCAGGAGGAGTTTCATAGCAGGTACCCGAGAAAGCCCAAACCACCAGAGAGATTCTGGGGGGAGCAATTTGGCACCACCGATGAGGAGGAAGAGTTTGCGGGTTTTCCCGCCTCCGAAGAGGAGGGAGGGGATTGGCCCGAAGAAGAATCCGACTGAGGAGATTGGGAAGAGGGAAGAGACAGCAGCAAATGGAGAGGGGTGTTTGAATCGTCAGATGGAGAGGAGAAATCTTTCCGAGGGTTTCCTGCATCACCGTCAGAGAAGAACGGAGAGGGAGAAAGCATCTCGGAGGAGAGGCTCCGAGACTCTGGCAGTGAAGTTAGTGAGGAGGGTGGAGGAGCACCACTAGGCACGCCCACTCTGCGCAGAAGGGTTACGCGCAGAGAGGCGAGGCGAAGGTTGTCCATTAAGGAATTCTTATGCTGGAGGAAATTTAGGAGACGCCCACTCACGGATTCGTCGAGCGACTGAGCAGCAGCACCCAAGCTGCTCAGTCAGGGAAAGACACAACCGCCCCTAAGCAGTTTGGAACAGCTAGAGGTTTACACACAAGCAACCCCAATTCCCGTGACAGAAACTATAGTTTTCAGGCGTGGAAAGAAACCTCAAGAAGAAGAACCCCCAAAAGAAAGAAACTTCTGCTGCCCATTCCCAGTCTGCTGCAAGGAGCTGCATAATACTGAAAGGAAGGAAGGAGGAAAACAGAAAGAAAGAGAATATAATGGTTATCTCACGATATTGAAACTTACTGGACGGACTCGGCATGGGCGTTGATTCCTGAGGCTGCATATCAGTCTCCATGTTCAATTCTGCCTCAGACCTTTCAATACCAGAGATTACGACAGTGGGCATCGGTCCTCTTGTTGAAGGAGTGCTTATTTCCTGGTGGGGAACATCTAGGATTCCAGAGTATGAGGCCCTCTGAGATGTAGCAGGATGCAAAGCTGAATCATCTGTTTCACAAGCTTGATCCAGTTGAGATGTTTGGGGCTGAGGACTAGAAGATATCTCTGGCAACCTGGTAAAAGAAACATCTTGTCAGGCATGCAAGGTGGGGAAGACATATGTGTGGATCAAACTGCCACTTACTCTTCCATGCAAGAAAAGAAGTTAGGCTGTGGGAACAAACCAAATAAAAAAATATCTTTATAGACACAGGGCAAAAATTGAGCCATAAGTATATACTGAGTCAGTGTTGCAATGGACTACCATGTAGTGAAGAATGGATTTTTAAGGGAGTCCTTCTGGGGTGCATGTGTTTGGAATTGCTATGCCCTCATATGCTGAGGCACAACATGGGGAAACTTATCAATATCAATTGAACGGCAGGCACCCTTTAAATTTGCAAGGAGGGATTAAAAAACTTTTTATCAAATTGCAAGCTTTCAAAAGAAAAAAGTTGCATGGTCCCTCCATAACTTTCTGTTTGCACAAGGTGGCAGTGCACTGTTGGGAACATGAGGAAAGCTGCAGGCTGTGGAAGTGTGCATCTCGATTGGGCTCACAGTAAAAGCGACTGCACAGAAGCAGCGTCAATATTGTCCACCTCTTTTGCAAAGACTTTAAGTGAAGAAACTTACCCAGTAGCCTCTTCCGAAGCCACACTCACACCTGCAGCAGGAGGAGAAACACAAATAGAGTTACATCTCCAATATGGACCAGGATCAAACATCCAGGGAATCATCCTGGCTCTTTTACCACACTTAACATCATACATGTAGCATCATTCTGCAGCTGCCTAAGCATGGCTGGGGTCTAGCATGGGCTAAGGCAATCGTGCTCAGATTGACAGACGGTTGAATGCTTGCAAAATCTTTTCCTGTGGCTTTTTGCCAATTCCTCTGACAGGTAGTGGCAGTAGTTTTGAACTAAGACTGTTCAGACCAGGGTCCACAGCCTCACTAGGCCTTGAAGCTCACTCATGCATTTAAGGCTTGCACCACATAATTCATTATAATAAATAAGAGCGGGGGAGGGCTAATAGGGAGCGGGTGTTTCAAGACCAAATATTGCTGTGCTTGGGGTAAAATTATGCATTTACATCCAATTCCATTTTAAATCACTACTTTGGCCGTGTAGGACATTAGAGGCTATACGGAAAGTTTTCAGGTGTGGAAAGAAACCTCAAGAAGAAGAACCCCCAAAAGAAAGAAAGAAAGTTCTGCTGTCCATTCCAAGTTAGTCTGCTGCAAGGAGCTGCATAATACTGAAAGGAAGCAAGGAAGGAAAACAGAAAGAAAGAGAATGTAATGGTTATCTCACGATATTGAAACTTACCGCTCGGAATATTTAAAGTCTCTGTGGACGTTTCTGGCCTTAGTTCCTGAAACCTACTCCGTAGATAGCTCTCCATTTCCAAATCTGCCGCAGACTTTTCAATACCAGGGACTACGACCATGAGCATCGGTATTTTTCTTAAAGAATATCTTCTTTCCTGGTTGGGAACATCTAGGATTCCAGAGTATGAGGCCCTCTGAGATGTAGAAGGATGCAAGGCTGAATCATCCATTCCACAAGCCTGATCCAGTTGAGATGTTTGGGGCTGAGGACTAGAAGATATCTCTGGCAACCTGATAAAAGAAACATCTTGTCAGGCATGCAAGGTGGGGAAGACATATGTGGATCAAACCGCTACTTACTCCTCCATGCTAGAAAAGAAGTCAGGCTGTCAGAACAAACCAAATAAAAAAAATCTTTCTAGACACAGGGCAAAAATTGAGCCATAAGTATTTATTTAAGTCAGAGTTGCAATGGACAACTGTGTAGTGAAGAATGGATTTTTAAGGGAGTCTTTCTGGGGTGCATGTGTTTGGAATTGCTATGCCCTCATATGCTGAGGCAAAACATGGGGAAACTTATCAATGTCAATTGAACAGCAGGCACGCTTTAAATTTGCAAGGAGGGATTAAAAAACATTTTATTGAATTGCAAACTTTCAAAAGAAAAAAAGTTGCATGGTCGCTCCATAACTTTCTCTTTGCACAAGGTGGCAGTGCACTGTTGGGAACACGAGGAAAGCTGTAGGCTGTGGAAGTGTGCATCTCAATTGGGCTCACAGTAAAAGCGACTGCACAGAAGCAGCGTCAATATTGTCCACCTCTTTTGCAAAGACTTTAAGTGAAGAAACTTACCCAGTAGCCTCTTCCGAAGCCACACTCACACCTGCAGCAGGAGGAGAAACACAAATAGAGTTACAACTCCAATATGGACCAGGATCAAACATCCAGGGAATCATCCTGGCTCTTTTACCACACTTAACATCATACATGTAGCATCATTCTGCAGCTGCCTAAGCATGGCTGGGGTCTAGCATGGGCTAAGGCAATCGTGCTCAGATTGACAGACGGTTGCATGCTTGTGAAATCTTTTCCTGTGGCTTTTTGCCAATTCCTCTGACAGGTAGTGGCAAGAGTCTTGAACTAAGACTGGGCAGACCAGGGTCCACAGCCTCACTGGTCCCTGAAGCTCACTGAATGCCGAGTCACTGCCTCTCAGCGTGCTGGTGGGAATAAATGGGAGGGAGGAGAACTATGTACCGCCCCTTGAGGACTTGGCAGAGCAACGGATCCACAGTAGCTTCACTTCTCTCGATCACATCAAAGTTGATGCATCGCTCCAAAGGGGCAGAAGACCTGCTTGGCTCAGAATTGGGGATGGGCAGCAAGGATCGGACACTTTAGCAGCATGTTTCTGTCCCAAGAACCAAAAATATGGCTAAGCGGTTAAGGATAGGGGTGAGTTTTCCCTCATGAATTTAAGGCTTGCACCACATAATTCATAATAATAAATAAGAGCAGGGGAGGGCAAATAGGGAGCGTGTGTTTCAAGACCAAATCTTGCTGTGCTTGGGGTAAAATTATGCAGTTACATCCACTTCCATTTTAAATCACTACTTTGGCCCTGTAGGACATTAGAGGCTATACGGAAAGTTTTCAGGCGTGGAAAGAAACCTCAAGAAGATGAACTCCAAAAAGAAAGAAACTTCTGCTGTCCATTCCCAGTTAGTCTGCTGCAAGGAGCTGCATAATACTGAAAGAAAGGGAGGAGGAAAACAGAAAGAAAGAGAATGTAATGGTTATCTCACGATATTGAAACTTACTGGTCGGACTCGGCATGGGTGTTTCTGGCCTTGATTCCTGAGGCTGTATATTGGTCTCCATGTCCACTTCTGCCTCAGACCTTTCAATACCAGACATTACGACAGTGGGCATCGGTCCTCTTGTTGAAGGAGTGCTTATTTCCTGGTGGGGAACATCTAGGATTCCTGAGTATAAAGCCCTCTGAGATGTAGAAGGATGCAAAGCTGAATCATCTGTTTCACAAGCTTGATCCAGTTGAGATGTTTGGGGCTGAGAGCTAGAAGATATCTCTGGCAACCTGATAAAAGAAACATCTTGTCAGGCATGCAAGGTGGGGAAGACATATGTGGATCAAACCGCCACTTACTCTTCCATGCAAGAAAAGAAGTTAGGCTGTGGGAACAAACGAAATAAAAAAAAATCTTTATAGACACAGGGCAAAAATTGAGCCATAAGTATATACTGGGTCAGTGTTGCAATGGACAACCATGTAGTGAAGAATGGATTTTTAAGGGAGTCTTTCTGGGGTGCATGTGTTTGGAATTGCTATGCCCTCATATGCTGAGGCAAAACATGGGAAAACTTATCAATATCAATTGAACTGCAGGCACCCTTTAAATTTGCAAGGAGGGATTAAAAAACATTTTATTGAATTGCAAACTTTCAAAAGAAAAAAGTTGCATGGTCCCTCCATAACTTTCTGTTTGCACAAGGTGGCAGTGCACTGTTGGGAACACGAGGAAAGCTGCAGGCTGTGGAAGTGTGCATCTCGATTGGGCTCACAGTAAAAGCGACTGCACAGAAGCAGCGTCAATATTGTCCACCTCTTTTGCAAAGACTTTAAGTGAAGAAACTTACCCAGTAGCCTCTTCCGAAGCCACACTCACACCTGCAGCAGGAGGAGAAACACAAATAGAGTTACATCTCCAATATGGACCATGATCAAACATCCAGGGAAGCATCCTGGCTCTTTTACCGCACTTAATATCATACATGTAGCAGCATTCTGCAGCTGCCTAAGCATGGCTGGGGTCTAGCATGAGCTAAGGCAATCCTGCTCAGATTGACAGACGGTTGCATGCTTGCAAAATCTTTTCCTGTGGCTTTTTGCCAATTCCTCTGACAGGTAGTGGCAAGAGTCTTGAACTAAGACTGGGCAGACCAGGGTCCACAGCCTCACTGGTCCCTGAAGCTCACTGAATGCCGAGTCACTGTCTCTCAGCGTGCTGGTGGGAATAAATGGGAGGGAGGAGAACTATGTACCGCTCCTTGAGGACTTGGCAGAGCAACGGATCCACAGTAGCTTCACTTCTCTTGATCACATCAAAGTTGATGCATCGCTCCAAAGGGGCAGAAGACCTGCTTGGCTCAGAATTGGGGATGGGCAGCAAGGATCGGACACTTTAGCAGCCTGTTTCTGTCCCAAGAACCAAAAATATGGCTAAGCGGTTAAGGATAGGGGTGAGTATTCCCTCATGAATTTAAGGCTTGCACCACATAATTCATAATAATAAATAAGAGCAGGGGAGGGCAAATAGGGAGAGCGTGTTTCAAGACCAAATCTTGCTGTGCTTGGGGTAAAATTATGTAGTTACATCCACTTCCATTTTATATCACTACTTTGGCCGTGTAGGACATTAGAGGCTATACGGAAAGTTTTCAGGCGAGGAAAGAAACCTCAAGAAGAAGAACCCCCAAAAGAAAGAAAGAAATTTCTGCTGTCCATTCAAAGTTAGTCTGCTGCAAGGAGCTGCATAATACTGAAAGAAAGGAAGGAGGAAAACTGAAAGAAAGAGAATGTAATGGTTATCTCACGATATTGAAACTTACTGGTCGGACTCGGCATGGGTGTTTCTGGCCTTGGTTCCTGAGGCTGTATATTGGTCTCCATGTCCACTTCTGCCTCAGACTTTTCAGTACCAGAGATTACGACAGTGGGCATCAGTCCTCTTGTTGAAGGAGTGCTTATTTCCTGGTGGGGAACATCTAGGATTCCAGAGTATGAGGCCCTCTGAGATGTAGCAGGATGCAAAGCTGAATCATCCATTCCACAAGCTTGATCCAGTTGAGATGTTTGGGGCTGAGGACTAGAGGATGTCTCTGGCAACCTGATAAAAGAAACATCTTGTCAGGCATGCAAGGTGGGGAAGACATATGTGGATCAAATGGCCACTTACTCTTCCATGCAAGAAAAGAAGTCAGGCTGTCAGAACAAACCAAATAAAAAAATTCTTTACAGACACAAGGCAAAAATTGAGCCATAAGTATTTAATGAGTCAGCGTTGCAATGGACAACCATGTAGTGAAGAATGGATTTTTAAGGGAGTCTTTCTCGGGTGCATGTGTTTGGAATTGCTATGCCCTCATATGCTGAGGCACAACATGGGAAAACTTATCAATGTCAATTGAACAGAAGGCACGCTTTAAATTTGCAAGGAGGGATTAAAAAACATTTTATTGAATTGCAAACCTTCAAAAGAAAAAAAGTTGCATGGTCCCTCCATAACTTTCTGTTTGCACAAGGTGGCAGTGCACTGTTGGGAACACGAGGAAAGCTGCAGGCTGTGGAAGTGTGCATCTCGATTGGGCTCACAGTAAAAGCGACTGCACAGAAGCAGCGTCAATATTGTCCACCTCTTTTGCAAAGACTTTAAGTGAAGAAACTTACCCAGTAGCTTCTTCTGAAGCCACAGTGAGACCTGCAGCAGGAGGAGAAACACAAAGAGAGTTACAACTCCAATATGGACCATGACCAAACATCCAGGGAAGCATCCTGGCTCTTTTACCGCACTTAATATCATACATGTAGCAGCATTCTGCAGCTGCCTAAGCATGGCTGGGGTCTAGCATGGGCTAAGGCAATCGTGCTCAGATTGACAGACTGCATACTTCCAGAACCCCCAATATTTGCTGCCCATTCCCAGGTATTCTGCTGCAAGGTGAAACCATAATACTGGAAGGAAGGAGGTAAAACAGAAAGAGAATGTAATGCATATCTCACGTTATTGAAACTTACTGGTTAGACCCCTTACAGCCTCCTTGGATGTTTCTGGCCTTTGTTCCAAACCCTCTGAATCAAACTCTTCCTGAGCCTCCTGCATAGTGGGAGCACTTGTTCTCCTTTGGGGTGGTGTTGCTCTTAGATACAAGTCTGCAAGACGCCTCTCATTAGCGGGGATGGCTACTATGGGTATCGGACCTCTGCTTAAATGAATACGTGGATTCTGCTGGGAAATATCTGCCATTCTAAAAGTTGGGGAAGCTTGAGATCTAGTAAGACAAGAGAAGAGGTTTGTCTGCATTATCCTTATTGATTTGTAATTTTTTGGGCTAGAGACTAGAAGATGAGCAACTACTCTTTCTCTTTGATAACCTGGTAAAAGAAACACCTTGTCAGGAATGCAAAATGGATCGAGTTCATTGCATGCCATATCTGGAATACATATGACTAAAGCCCAACAAACTGCCACTTACCCTTGCACGCAAAAGAAAAAGTCAGGCTGTCAGAACAAACCATATAAAAAAACATCTTTACAGACACAGGGCAAAAATTGAGCCATAAGTATTTATTTGAGTCAGTGTTGCAATGGACAACTGTGTAGTGAAGAATGGATTTTTAAGGGAGTCTTTCTGGGGTGCATGTGTTTGGAATTGCTATGCCCTCATATGCTGAGGCACAACATGGGGAAACTTATCAATGTCAATTGAACGGCAGGCACGCTTTAAATTTGCAAGGAATGATTTAAAAACTTTTTATCAAATTGCAAACTTTCAAAAGAAAAAAAGTTGCATGGTCCCTCCATAACTTTCTGTTTGCACAAGGTGGCAGTGCACTGTTGGGAACACGAGGAAAGCTGCAGGCTGTGGAAGTGTGCATCTCGATTGGGCTCACAGTAAAAGCGACTGCACAGAAGCAGCTTCAATATTGTCCACCTCTTTTGCAAAGACTTTAAGTGAAGAAACTTACCCAGTAGCCTCTTCCGAAGCCACACTCACACCTGCAGCAGGAGGAGAAACACAAATAGAGTTACATCTCCAATATGGACCATGACCAAACATCCAGGGAAGCATCCTGGCTCTTTTACCACACTTAATATCATACATGTAGCAGCATTCTGCAGCTGCCTAAGCATGGCTGGGGTCTAGCATGGGCTAAGGCAATCGTGCTCAGATTGACAGATGGTTGAATGCTTGCAAAATCTTTTTCTGTGGCTTTTTGCCAATTCCTCTGACAGGTAGTGGCAAGAGTCTTGAACTAAGACTGGGCAGACCAGGGTCCACAGCCTCACTAGGCCTTGAAGCTCAATGAATGCCGAGTCACTGCCTCTCAGCGTGCTGGTGGGAATAAATGGGAGGGAGGAGAACTATGTACCGCCCCTTGAGGACTTGGCAGAGCAACGGATCCACAGTAGCTTCACTTCTCTCGATCACATCAAAGTTGATGTATCGCTCCAAAGGGGCAGAAGACCTGCTTGGCTCAGAATTGGGGATGGGCAGCAAGGATCGGACACCTTAGCAGCCTGTTTCTGTCCCAAGAACCAAAAATATGGCTAAGCGGTTAAGGATAGGGGTGAGTATTCCCTCATGAATTTAAGGCTTGCACCACATAATTCATAATAATAAATAAGAGCAGGGGAGGGCAAATAGGGAGCGTGTGTTTCAAGACCAAATCTTGCTGTGCTTGGGGTAAAATTAGGTAGTTACATCCACTTCCATTTTAAATCACTACTTTGGCCCTGTAGGACATTAGAGGCTATATGGAAAGTTTTCAGGCGTGGAAAGAAACCTCAAGAAGAAGAACTCCAAAAAGAAAGAAACTTCTGCTGCCCATTCCCAGTTAGTCTGCTACAAGGAGCTGCATAATACTGAAAGAAAGGAAGGAGGAAAACAGAAAGAAAGAGAATGTAATGGTTATCTCACGATATTGAAACGTACTGGTCGGACTTGGCATGGGTGTTTCTGGCCTTGGTTCCTGAGGCTGTATATTGGTCTCCATGTCCACTTCTGCCTCAGACCTTTCAGTACCAGAGATGACAACAGTGGGCATCGGTCCTCTTGTTGAAGGAGTGCTTATTTCCAGGTGGGGAACATCTAGGATTCCAGAGTATGAGGCCCTCTGAGATGTAGCAGGATGCAAAGTTGAATCATCCATTTCACAAGCTTGATCCAGTTGAGATGTTTGGGGCTGAGGACTAGAAGATATCTCTGGCAATCTGATAAAAGAAACATCTTGTCAGGCATGCAAGGTGGGGAAGACATATGTGGAACAAACTGTCGATTACTCTTCCATGCAAGAAAATATGTCAGGCTATCAGAAGAAACCAAATAAAAAAATATCTTTATAGACACGGGGCAAAAATTGAGCCATAAGCATTTATTGAGTCAGTGTTGCAATGGACTACCATGTAGTGAAGAATGGATTTTTAAGGGAGTCTTTCTGGGGTGCATGTGTTTGGCATTGCTATGCCCTCATATGCTGAGGCACAACATGGGGAAACTTATCAATGTCAATTGAACAGCAGGCACACTTTAAATTTGCAAGGAGGGATTAAAAAACATTTTATTGAATTGCAAACTTTCAAAAGAAAAAAGGTGCATGGTCCCTCCATAACTTTCTGTTTGCACAAGGTGGCAGTGCACTGTTGGGAACACGAGGAAAGCTGCAGGCTGTGGAAGTGTGCATCTCGATTGGGCTCACAGTAAAAGCGACTGCACAGAAGCAGCTTCAATATTGTCCACCTCTTTTGCAAAGACTTTAAGTGAAGAAACTTACCCAGTAGCCTCTTCCGAAGCCACACTCACACCTGCAGCAGGAGGAGAAACACAAATAGAGTTACATCTCCAATATGGACCATGATCAAACATCCAGGGAAGCATCCTGGCTCTTTTACCACACTTAATATCAAACACGGAGCATCATTCTGCAGCTGCCTAAGCATGGCTGGGGTCTACATGGCTAAGCGGTTAAGGATGGGGTGAGTTTTCCCTCATGAATTTAAGGCTTGCACCACATAATTCATAATAACAAATAAGAGCAGGGGAGGGGGAATAGGGGGCGCGTGTTTCAAGACCAAATCTTGCTCTGCTTGGGGTAAAATTATGCAGTTACATCCACTTCCATTTTAAATCACTACTTTGGCCCTGTAGGGCATTAGAGGCTATATGGAAAGTTTTCAGGCGTGGAAAGAAACCTCAAGAAGAAGAACTCCAAAAAGTAATAAAGAAATTTCTGCTGCCCATTCCTAGTTAGTCTGCTGCAAGGAGCTGCATAATACTGAAAGAAAGGAAGGGGGAAAACAGAAAGAAAGAGAATGTAATGATTGTCTAACGATATTGAAACGTACTGGTCGGACTCGGCATGGGTGTTTCTGGCCTTGGTTCCTGAGGCAGATTCTGTATATTGGTCTCCATGTCCACTTCTGCCTCAGACTTTTCAGTACCAGAGATTACGACAGTGGGCATCGGTCCTCTTGTTGAAGGAGTGCTTATTTCTTGGTGGGGAACATCTGGGATTCCAGAGTATGAGGCCCTCTGAGATGTAGCAGGATGCAAAGCTGAATCATCCATTCCACAAGCTTGATCCAGTTGAGATGTTTGGGGCTGAGGACTAGAAGATGTCTCTGGCAACCTGATAAAAGAATCATCTTGTCAGGCATGCAAGGTCGGGAAGACATATGTGTATCAAACCGCCACTTACTCTTCCATGCAAGAAAAGAAATCAGGCTGTCTGAACAAGCCAAATAAAATAATTTCTTTAAAGACACAGGGCAAAAATTGAGCCACTCTCAGTTAATGTCTTATTTTGCAGGTTAACTTTTCTTCACAGGTATGCGGGCGCTGCTACGTCAAGGTTGCTGTTAAATGGCCAGAAAGGAATTCCCCTGCATTTGCAGGTTTTGCCTTTCCCGTAGCAAAACTTCACAACTTTGGCGGTATCAGGCCTTGGGCGGAATCATTTAGTCTATCTTCCCCTTGCAGCGGCTATACCAGGGTTCCCAGTTAAAGGGGTTTCTGAAGGGAGGCTTTGAACGTACGCCGAGAGGTTGTCATTGCTCTCTCCTGCGACTCCGGCGTAACGGGGGCGGCTATCTCTGCTTGAACATATGTTCTCCAGAGCCAGCCCATCCCCCCCCCACTGGATAACCCTGATGTTCCCTAGATCCCCGGCTGGGGACTGGGGAGGGATAATGCCCAATGCCTGAGCCAAGGTCTAGCCACATCTGAAATTTAATAAAGTTGTGGCCAATTTAATCCCATAGCACGTTGTCTTGAGTCGTTATTCCACATGATGGCAGTGTGGCCGCCCGGGATCTGGGAGACTCTGCCTGTCCACGCAAGGTGGCAGTGCACTGTTGGGAACACGAGGAAAGCTGCAGGCTGTGGAAGTGTGCATCTCGATTGGGCTCACAGTAAAAGCGACTGCACAGAAGCATCGTCAATATTGTCCACCTCTTTTGCAAAGACTTTAAGTGAAGAAGCTTACCCAGTAGCCTCTTCCGAAGCCACACTCACACCTGCAGCAGGAGGAGAAACACAAATAGTGTTACATATCCAATATGGACCAGGATCAGACATCCAGGGAATCATCCTGGCTCTTTTACCGCACTTAATATCATACATGTAGCAGCAGTCAGCAGCTGCCTAAGCATGGCTGGGGTCTAGCATGGGCTAAGGCAATCGTGCTCAGATTGACAGACTGTTGCATACTTGCAAAACCCCCCAAATTTGCTGCCCATTCCCAGGTATTCTGCTGCAAGGTGAAACCATAATACTGGAAGGAAGGAGGTAAAACAGAAAGAGAATGTAATGCATATCTCACGTTATTGAAACTTACTGGTTAGACCCCTTACAGCCTCCTCGGATGTTTCTGGCCTTTGTTCCAAACCCTCTGAATCAAACTCTTCCTGAGCCTCCTGCATAGTGGGAGCACTTGTTCTCCTTTGGGGTGGTGTTGCTCTTAGATACAAGTCTGCAAGACGCCTCTCATTAGCGGGGATGGCTACTATGGGTATCGGACCTCTGCTTAAATGAATACGTGGATTCTGCTGGGAAATATCTGCCATTCTAAAAGTTGGGGAAGCTTGAGATCTAGTAAGACAAGAGAAGAGGTTTGTTTGCATTATCCTTATTGATTTGTAATTTTTTGGGCTAGAGACTAGAAGATGAGCAACTACTCTTTCTCTTTGATAACCTGGTAAAAGAAACACCTTGTCAGGAATGCAAAATGGATCGAGCTCATTGCATGCCATATCTGGAATACATATGACTAAAGCCCAACAAACTGCCACTCACCCTTGCACGCAAAAGAAAAAGTCAGGCTGTCAGAACAAACCATATAAAAAAACATCTTTATAGACACAGGGCATAAGCATTTAATAAAGCCATAAGCATTTAATAAAGTCAATATTGCAATGAACGACTGCATAGCTGAATTGAAAACCCCTAGACCAATCAAGTGATAAATATTAGGACTACAATGTATCACTTATAGATCAAGCAAACCTGCGGTTGATTAAGTTACTGGGGGGCAATATTCATTTCGGTTGAGAGCAGCTCTGTGTATGTTACAGCAGACTACTAGAAGAGAACAAGCAGCACACAGACAATCCAGCAGTCATTGACCTGATGGGGTTGGAGAGAAGGCTTTCCTTCATATTTCCTGGATTTACCCAGGGCACATGGCAGTTTGAATATTTCATTATTGGTGGGTCGGGGAAAAGTGTAAAGCTTCCTGCAGTTGCTCCTTTCTTAGTCTAAGGATGAGGTTAGGAAGGTCGTACCCTTGCTCTGCTGTGCTGTGTGAGGCCGTGCTTGCCAATCTCATGGGGCCATTGTTTTTATTCTATTGAAAACATTTCTTTCCCATTCTTCATTGCAAATGCCAATTCCAGAATAGGGTACAAATTAAAGGAAATTAATTATCCTCATCCTCATCTATTTAATTTCTATGCTTCCCATCATCTGATGATCCCGGGGGGGGGGGTTACAATATAGAAACACTAGTTATTAATATTGCTACTACTACTACTACACTACATACTATAGTACAATGCATACTATAGTACTACTACAATACATACTATAGTTACAAACAAAAATAATCCCCTCCCCCCGCCATTGTGTAATTAGCCAAAAGCTTGGGAGAAGAGAAATGTTTTTGCCTGGCACCTAAAAAATAGGTAATGCATTGCAGAGCTACAGATGACCCCAATTCTGCAGTTTCACGTAGGTGTTAAGCAGCTTTGGGATAAAATTGAACCCTGAGGAGCACCCCCTTTGAAGGCTCCATGGGGCAGAACAGCACTCCCCAGAAGTCATCATGCAAACAAGACATGTCACACAAGTATAAACGAAAGCAAGGCATTGCCACCATGCAATGCTCACATAAGAGCAATCCTCACTGTTGCTCATCAAAATACAGACATTTTAGTGCTTTGGAGATTTAAGCTGGATGAAAACAGGAAAAGTTTACCTATGAATTAAAAGATACATGTATCTCAGTAGACATTTCCCCTCCTATGAAAAGCTGAGGGGCAAACTCCTCCAGGATGGGACTGCAACCCAGTGCTTTTTTACACAATTGTATTAAGAATGATTTTAACATCAGCAACAACAACACACGTCCAATAATGAGGGACATATTTTCAATCCAGTCAGTGTTGCAACCTTAATCTAGAACCATCTAGGAATGTTCAACATTATTCTTCAGATTCCTCCCCTAGCAGTGACCCCAAACAAATACATCTCATCTATCTCTCTTTAGCAAGCAGTTCATTCCTTCTTAACGTTTCTTTAAAAAAAAAATACTTTCAATAAAGCATCAACTCAGCTTTGATGTTGGAGCTATGGTTTGGACATAAACGTTTTTAATTCTGCTTTGCCAAGTGTCTTTATCCAGGAAAATTGCTGACCACTAATTGTTTTTTCTTATTTCAATCCACACAATAAATGCTGTGGGATTTCTGACCCAGGAACAGCATCCAACTTCCTAGAAAGAATTATTACCATGAAAACATGGTACCCTGATGCAATAAAATTACACTGGCTGTCCCGAAGAACGAAGGATAAAAATGTGGCTGGCTGAAGGCTTTCATAGGGATGGATGCAAAAGTGAAAGCAAACCTTTCCTCCCTGCTTTCTAGTTTGCGGCTGTTATGCTGCCGTGATAAAATTAAAGCATTTTCTTTTGCTCTTTACGGGGTCAGTATCGGAACAGCAATTTATAAGTTTTGTTGGTAAACAGATTCCCAGTCTAAAAAGACAAGCGATGTTGGATACCCGGGGGGTTGGCAGGGAGATCCCCGGTTTGAGCGCGTTAGAGGAAAAGGCAGGGTATAAACACAAGAAAGAAGTAAAACTAATTAAGAGAGTTAAATAATAGAAGCAAAAAAGAAGCAAAGTAACCCCCACAAGTTTTACCTATCCATTTCTTCCTTTTTCAAAGGAGAAGCCGTCCACAGTCGCCTGCCAAGACACCTTGTAACTGCCAAATGGTGCCAAATTGGTCTGTGGGTGAGGTGGAAGTGGCGTTGAGTAAGCGGGGGCTTATCTTTAGATTTTCAAGGTCCTTCCCAGTGTTCATTTCTTTTTATTTTGAATAGTCGTAAAGTCAGCTGGGTCAACAGATGTGTTCTCACCAAGGCAGACTAGAGGAGAGGGATTACTGCTTCCCTCCAACAGCACACTATACTTGTTGATGCAACCTAGAAAAGCATTAGCTTTTTTCACTGTTGCAGTGCACTGTTGGTTATTGTTTTTTATAATAAAAAAATATTGAAAAGTTGCAATACAGTTACAATACATTTTCAATCAATATACAGTTGTATCTTGGTTGTTGAACAACTTAGTTGCCAAATGTCTTGGCTCCCAAAGGCTGAAAACCCGGAAGTGAGTGTTCCGATCTTTGAACATTTTTTGGAAGCAGAACGTCCGATGCAGCTTCTGCGGCTTCCGAGTGAGTGCAGGAAGCTCCTGCAGCCAATCAGAAGCTGTACCTTGGTTGTTGAATGGTTCTGGGAGTTGAATGGAATCCTGGAACATTTGACAACAAAGATATGACTGTTTCCCCTCCAAAGACACCTCTGTGATGATGGTGGCATTAAAATATCCCATAATTTGTTTTAGTAAAGCAAACAGTCTAATTTGTCAGTGCCTAAATGATATTGAGCGTCAGAACAACTTGGCCATAATAAGGACATTTTGCCCATGGTATGACTATTTTCCGTCTTCCCATTTCGACTCTCAGGAACCTTATCTGCATAACCTAGCAATTCTAAAATACAGGCGCGCTTTTACCCTTGCAAGATTGAATGTATTGCCCTCAGCTGTACTTGAGGGATGATTCCAACAGATCCCACATGAAAAATGCTTATGTCCCTGTGGAGATGGCAGTACCGAATTGGTGGCACATGTCCTTCTGGCATGCACTCTTTATAAAGACTTGAGGAATGAGGTTATCACCACTCTTTTACTGTCCATTCCGGGTCGCCCAATCACTGCCAGTGTCCTTTCTCTTGGCAGATCAAGATGAGCAGGTGACAGCAAAGGTTGCAAGGTTTTTAGCTGGGGCAATTAGAATAAGGTCCACTATTTGACTGTTGATTCAGGGCCCTAAAGTGTGTTTTATATAATTGACTTTTTATTTCTGTTCTTTGTATATCGCATTGTTGTTTTGCTGCTATGGTCGATGACTGACG
The DNA here is from genome assembly GCF_964188305.1 of Podarcis bocagei. NCBI lineage: Eukaryota > Metazoa > Chordata > Lepidosauria > Squamata > Lacertidae > Podarcis > Podarcis bocagei. Next base: position 26,044,254 of record NC_138140.1, read on the forward strand.
CAAATAAAGATTCATTCATTAAATATCCCGTTCTTCAATAAAAGAGAAAAAAGGAGACCAGATCATGTCAAAGGTAACTTTTTGGAGACGCCTTTGAATAGTTGCCGATGGTATGTGAGGCGTTCTGATAGAGCAATGCTCCAGGTGTTATTAACCCAAGCCTCTATGGGGTTTTTAGAAGTTTCCTTCTATCATTGGGCAATAACTAGTCTAGCTGTTGTGAACAGGATGAAAATTAATTATTTAGATTTAAGGGTAGAATTTGGGGCCAAATCTAATTATAAGCTCGTGGTCATGTTAAGCTTGTGTTCTCTGCTAGATCCTTTTCACATGTGCTGCTGGCAAGCCAGGTGTTTGCAAACTTATATTTGTGATGTTGGTTATTCATTGTTAGTTTTGGCCCAGTTCTCTAACACATTAAAGTCACTTTACATCCCTATTCTGTCTTCTGCTGCACCCCCTCTTTCCTTGGTGTCATCTGCAGCTTGGATGAGCATCACCTCAATTCCGTTATCTGAAATATTTACAGTGGTACCTCGGGTTAAGTATTTAATTTGTTCCAGAGGTCTGTTCTTAACCTGAAGCACCACTTTAGCTAATGGGGCCTCCCACTGCTGCATCCTGAAGCAAAGTTCTTAACCCGAGGTAATATTTCTGGGTTAGTGGAGTCTGTAACCTGAAGCGTATGTAACCTGAAGCGTATGTAACCTGAAGCGTATGTAACCTGAAGCATATGTAACTCGAGGTACCACTGTATTTTGAAAAGTGGAACAAAAACCGGCCCAGGACAGAATGTTGTTAGTTTTTTCCAGGATGCTGAGGAAACATTTACCTGCCTCCAGTCTACAGGGACCTTCATTTGTTCTCCAAGATTATAGACAGAGGCTCTGAGATTGCATCCACAAGTTCCTTTAGTACCCTTGGATGCAACTCCTTAGGCCCCAGAGACCTGAATTCATTTAAAGTAACTAAAGCCCCCCCAATTTTGTTTGATATGCATTTTGTTGTAATGTTCATGAAATGAAATACCAACAAGAATTCTTTCAAAGCGTTAATTCTATCATGCAATAGCAAGCTATCACTCAGCTTTGGAACGCATTTTTAAAAGAAAAGCATGACAAGCTTTTCAGATACCTTTCAGTTGAATAACTTTCTTTAAAAAAGCCTGAAGTAACTGAAGAGATTTCACCCCTCCCATATCCAAGAATCTGCTGATGTTCTCTGCTGATTCTCCAGAGAGGAGGGGGCGGTTTCTGCTCTCTACTTATTCCGCTCTAGCCTCACATCAAAGAGAGAGAGAGAGACTGAGTGTTAGAGAGAGATTGTGTGTATAGATAAGGTTGCTGCTAAGAGCAGCTGCAGACACTCAGTGCAGTTCAGCATTTTCGCTTAGACCTCATTTAGCTCTGTATATAGTTGTGTATTATAGTTGTAGCTAGAATAAAGAAGATATTCTACAGAGCTGCTCTCCGAGTCTTTTATGCTCTGCTATACTCTGCTATACTCTGCTGTGCGACGACTGTCTTCTTGTTGGAGTGAATCCGGTGCTCACAACTCTAAGCTGTGAGTCCACAGCACTTTGACCTGTTCCTGTGCAGAAGGTGGTCTCTGGAAATGCTACCCAGCTCGCCTAGCCCAGTCGGGGCTGAAGTGGATGAGTCCAGTTGGTGGCACTGGAACAAGGGCGATGCTGACAGTAACTGATATTATAGTTTGAAGTCTTGTTCATTCTGTTATATTTTACTCCAAGAACACCCATTTATCCTAGACAGAACCCAATGAGGCAGACATGTATGTACAAAATATATATTTTAATGTGATCCCATTGAGATCCCAAGTTGAAATTTTGCAGGTAGCTCTTAGAAATATTAAATAAACAATTTTAAAGGAAATTTTAAATCATATTTTTAAAATCACGTTTTAACATTTTCAATTTTGTAAAATTTAATGTAAGTCCATCATGTGACATATCATATTAAAGCCCATGATGTTCTACAGAGATTGGTGTTTTTAGTTTTGATGTATCTCAATTCTGTATCTCAATGTAGTTTTGATGTATCTCAATTCTGGGCTGAGTTTTTAAGGTTTTTGTGTTGTCCAGAAAGGCCAAAATTGACAATTTTTTGAATTTCAAACTGTCATAACTTACAAACAAAATGAGATAAAAAAAATTGTAAATGTAGATTTAAACTTAAGTTTTGATTATTTAACAGGTGTGCAGAATATTAAGAATACTGGCTGCCATGAGATAAAAAAGTTAGATCACTTGATTTGGAAAATTACCCATGACAAATGTGGATGACCCCAGTGCTTTTGCACTCATTTGCTGACATGCTGAAAAGAGGTGCAAGGACTGCTGGGTAGACTGCTGTCCACACCACTTTCCTTGTATCTCCAGCAGAAAAGGGGCTAAAGGGTTCCTTCATTATTTCTGGATCAGGCCCCTCTAGCCCAAGAAATCACCCCAAACCCAACTGCACACATCTAAAGGTGTGTGCAAGGTTGCATGCAAATTACTATTTGTGCCCCAGTATGTGACAAGAAAGGGGACACGGGTGGCGCTGTGGGTTAAACCACAGAGTCTAGGACTTGCTGATCAGAAGGTCGGTGGTTCGAATCCCCGTGACGGGGTGAGCTCCCATTGCCCGGTCCCTGCTCCTGCCAACGTAGCAGTTCGAAAGCACGTCAAAGTGCAAGTAGATAAAATAGGTACTGCTCCGGTGGGAAGGTAAATGGCGTTTCCATGCGCTGCTCTGGTTTGCCAGAAGTGGCTTAGTCATTCTGGCCACATGACCCGGAAGCTGTCCACCGGCTCCCTCAGCCAATAAAGCGAGATGTGTCGGCCAGAGTCGGCCACGACTGGACCTAATGGTCAGGGATCCCTTTACCTTTACCTATGTGACAAGAAAGAATCTGCCTCATACCAGCTTGGGTTCCTTCTCTGTTCAGCCCAATATTGTCTATGCAGACCAGCAACAGCTCTCAGAAAGAGGAAGGGCCTTTCCCCGCATCACCTCCCACCCAATTCTTTTGACCAGAGATGTGCATGTGAAGCACATACACTGTTAGCGAGAGCATTAGTGCCAAAATGAGTTTGGCAAAGGATGGATTATTAAGGGAGTCTTTCTGGTGTGCGTGTGTTTGGAACTGCTATGGCCTTGTATGCTAAGGCACAACATGGGGAAACTTATCAAACAACAGGCAAGCTTTGAATTTGCAAGGGGGGAGGTTAAAAAATAAATAAATTTTGAAGTGCGAACTTTGAAAAGAAAAAAAAAAAGTTGCATGATCCCTCCATAGCTTCTTGTTTCCACAAGGCGGCAGTGCACTGTTAGGAACATGAGGCAAGAAGCAGGCAGGATCTCTGGCTCACAGTAAAAGTCACCACACAGAAACAGAGCCAATATTGTCCACGTCTTTTACAAAGACTTGTAAGTATAGCAAACTCACCTTTAGAGGCCCTAAGCACTGTAAAATCCCCCATATATATCTAATTCAAAATATAAACCATAAAATAAAATTGCTCTTGCTTGTGCTTTTATACCTCAACCACCACTGTATTGCTCACAGTTCCTCCTAGCTTTATCCCAAGCTCTGCGGGTTTAAAACTACCATTTTAAGGGATGTCTTCTCTTTTTCTCTCTCTGCCCTGACTTCATGAAAATTCAGGGTTCTGATGAGGCATTAACAAATCCTCCAGTGGGAGTTGCGTGATGACAGCCTTACATTTTTATGTATAGGAAGATTTTCTTAAACATTGAGAAGCTGCCATTCTGGCTCATGTCTGAGCATGTAATGCTCATCTACTTCAGTCCCCTGCAGTGAGGAATCTCAACACATGGTTCCCCCAACCAATTTGAAACCATACTGGACCCCACTTTGCTTTGCAAATGTGCTAGCAGCTTTATCACTGCAGTCTGAACACTATCAACACCAATACAAAATAATCCCGGAAGTAATGCAAATTAACACTTTGGGTGCACACTTTGTTGTACGATCTAGACATATATTCTCAGAAGTAAGTTTCTTTATGTTTAACGGGGCTTACTCTCAGGTGAGTGTGTACAGGGATTGCACCCTCTGCTTTCTCAGGAGGTAGGAACACAACTAAACTATTATGAACAAAATGAAATGCACTCTGTAGCATTTTAAAATCCTGTTAATTATCTCAGCGATTTTAGCTGTGGGGGTAGAATGCTGGAAAGGGAAAGTATATCTTTTTTCTTTCTTTTTTGCTGAGAACTTAGGAAAATGTGTCTCTTTACAAATTTACATGTAAAATAGTAAATAGTGAATAAATGAATAAACTATTTTTTAAAAATGAAAACAGCTCACTCTGCTTTCCATAGCGCATCCAAAGTCAGGTTTAGGGCAATGTGACTGGTTCCGCCATACTAGGTGCCAAACCTAGGGGGCGCCACAGTGCAGTGCAACTATTATGCAGTGAATTGAGAAGAACAGGGGCAGTGGCACTGAATTGGGCCAGATAATGTCTTTTGAGCTAACCTTCATCACATATTTTTTTGTGAGGATAAAATGGAAAGAGGGAGAATCACATATGCCACCTTGAGCTTCTTGGAGGCGGGGAAAATGTGCAATAGAAATGTAATAATAAAGAAATAAACTTACTTTTTAATCCAGTATTGCAAAAACAAACAAACAAACAACCCATAATTAATCAGACAGGGCAGGGTTCTCATCTAATGTGATTAATAAGAAATTAATACTTTTGTCGGTATTAATTTTTAAATGCGGCATCAATCAACTATTTTGTTTAACGCAATATGCTTTGTATGCTTGCCTTTTTTGCTTTGATACTTTTCTTCTTGGTCAGACAGCAGATGTAACATTTTAATAGGTTTACTGGCAAATTGCTCAGAAAATGTAGAGGAACACAGAGACACAGAGAGCTGCCTCATTCCAAGAAAGACCTCTGGTCCATTTAGCTCACTAGGGTTGCCATATGTCTGGAATTTCCTGGACATATCTGCAACACTGCAGCCAGAGGCACTGTCCAGGTGGAAATCGGCAAAAAAATGTCCAGGAAATTCCGGACATATGGCCGCCCATGTTGGCGGTGTCATTTTTGCCAAATTTCCTTAAAAATAGCTCAAAAAGGTTGGTTTTTTGTGATTTTGCCAAAAAAGCTCAAGAACTTTTGTGTCCGGATTTTCACTTTTTGAAATATGGCAACCTTAGTCTACACTGATTGGCAGTGACTTCCAGGGTTTGAGTTGGGGGTCTCTCCCAGTGCCTTTTCTGGGGAAAAGGGGTGCCAGTACTCACCATGAAGTTGTTATAGTAATTGCCACACTTTTAACATTTTTCGTTGGGAGGGGAGGAGGTGCCGGCACTGAGACCTTTGAATACCCCGGGGGGGGGGGGGAGCACTGCCTTTTGTTATATTGAATCAGTTGGCGCCATCTATTGTCTGCCTGTTCCATTCACATCACACAGAAAGTATTTGGGCAAATTACACATTCCATTTTATTTTTCTAGGAAAAAATGATGAAGTTAAATGCTGGGTCTCTCTCTCTCTCCCTCTCCTCTCTCTCTCTCTCTCTCTCTCTCTCTCTCTCTCTCTCTCTCTCTCTCTCTGTGTGTGTGTGTGTGTGTGTGTGTTGGTTAATAAGGAGGAGGGAAACCAGACAACCCCAAGTTCTTGTGTGTATTTTGCTAATGTGAAGCAGGGATGCAATATTCGCTTTTGTGGAGAGAAAGGGCAGCAGTCTATCATTACTTCCACCACACCCACAGTGGAACGTTGAAGCAAACTGAACCTATCTTTGCCATGGTTTCCAATAATGTGATCTTGGTGCTGCTCCACTGAAATGCAGAGCCCTGCTTCCACTTAAATCTGTTTCCCCAAGGTTCTACTATCTTTCATTTATTCATTTTACAGATTAATTCCTGATAAAGCTGTGTTTAATACAATAACCTATTAAACATTAAAAGCTTCCCTAAACAGGACTGCCTTCAGATGTCTTCTAAAAGTCTGGTAGTTGTTTTTCTCTTTGACATCTGGTGGGAGGGCATTCCACAGGGCAGGTGCCACTACCGAGAAGGCCCTCTACCTCGTTCCCCGTAACTTGGCTTCTCGCAGCGAGGGAACTGCCAGAAGACCCTTGGCGCTGGACCTCAGTGTCCGGGCAGAACACACCTGTGCACCTCTTTCCCAGGCTCAGGCTGGCAGCAGCCGTGGCATGCAGAGCAGCCCGAGCCCCTGCTGCCTAAGCCCGAAAATCCCACACATTTCCTTTTAAATTTAAAAATCCGCCTGGACGGGCATGTTGCATGGGCGTAGCCAGGATTTTTGTTGGGGGGATATGTCTGGGTTTTCCTGGATGTACATCAACCCTAGAATCACTGACGATATAAAGCTAGGATGGGTAAGTAAGAAGCAACATCCCATAATGATTGTCATTGTTTAACACCCACGATACAGGACATGATCCCCATGGAAGTTCTCTAGCAGAAGCTACACTAAAACTAATGGGAGCTGCTCAGAGGTACGGTCATGTTTTCCCCCAGCTCCCATTAATTATAGTGGCCGTTCTTCTGGAGAACCTCCCAGTGGACAGTGGTGGTGCACACAAATGGGCATAGGGCAGGAGACTTAACAGTTGGTGGAGCCAGAGCCAATGACAGCCAAAGCTAAGATATAATAGCTTGCCTTCACTTCCCTCCCTTCTGATTTCTACCAGAGACAACACTGCTACTAATGAGGAGGAAGTTGACAGGCAGTGCCACCCACTATAAGAAGGCTGTGCCCCATTCATCCTAATGCCAGTGGATCACATCCTGTATCACGTGTGCTGTACAATGGCAAGAATTCTGAAATTTTCCCACCCTTCCACCAGCCCCAGCTATACATTGTTGTGGAAGTTTCAAAGCAAATAATTTTTAAGGATGAAATCAAAGCAGAGATTGCTTCTTCAAAGTTGATAACGGTAGCAGATTATCTGGGTGGAAAGGACCAGTCACCTAGTAGGTCAGTTATCACATAGGAAATTGTCTACATCTGGTACCATTGTCACCAAGGAAGGTTTGTATTCATCTGTGAATCATCCTGCCTCATCAGAAAATCTGATTATAAAGACCTTTCTGGTTGGCCGCAGATGCTCTCATCATAATGAGTTTCATTTATTCAAGATAATGAAACAAGCACTTAGAGTTTAGATCAGATATTACAGATCTCTGCACCAGACATCATGCAACATTAGGTGACTGGCAGATGGACATGGCTTGCCAAAATAGCATTACCTAAATTCAGAGTCTTAACAGCAATCTTTACTCCGTGGTTACACCAGGGCAGGAAGTAATTTTCAGCTTTCAACTATTCTTACCTCTTCAGAAAAAGCAGCACTCTAGTGTGAGTCAAAAGAACCTTAAACAAACAAAATCCAAAGGAGGTGTGCAAAAATAGCATTCAAACACACATTATAAATATATTGTCAAATGCTGCACAGGAACAATAAAAATGCAATATAATGCCTATTTCTGATTTATTGTTTATTTTACTGTACTGCAATTTTTTTATAAACCTCTTGATTGTAAAAAAGAAAAAAGAAAATGAAAATTCAAAGCATTTTACAAAGGGACTAAAACAAAATTATCAGTAAAAAAAACAACCTTCAAAACATAAAATGAGCAATAAATCAAAAACAGATTAAACATACATCAACGTTCTACTTGTCTGCATAATCTTGTCTGGAAAATGTTTTTAGGAAGCGCCAGAAAAAGTATAGTGATGGCACCTGCCTCATGTCAATAGGCTGGGAGTTCCAAAGTGTAGGTGCTGAAACACTAAAAGGTTGATTTCTTACAAATGCAGAATGGCACCTGTCACACCTGTAACGGTGCTAGTTCAGCAGAACAAAGTAGTTGAGTGGAGATTTATGGGGTAAGTTGATCTTGCAGGAAACGGGCCCAAAATTGTTAGGGATTTTATATACTAATAGAAACACCTTGAATTTGGCCTGGCTGCAACCAATGCAATACAGGTGTTATATGCTAAGGAGGTCTCACTCCTGTCAGCAATTGTGCTGCAGCATTCTGCACTATTGCGTGGACAGGCGGAGTCCCCCAAACCCTGGGTGCCCCCCCTTCATGTGGAATAACGACTCAAGACAACGTGCTATGGGATTAAATTGGCCACAACTTTATTAAATTTCAGATGTGGGTAGACCTTGGCTCAGGCATTGGGCGTTTATCCCTCCCCAGTCCCCAGCCGGAGATCTAGGGAACATCAGGGTTATCCAGTGGGGGGGGATGGTCCGGCTCTGGAGAACATATGTTCAAGCAGAGATAGCCGCCCCCGTTACGCCACAGTCGCAGGGGAGAGCAATGACAACCTCTCGGCGTACGGTCAAAGCCTCCCCTCAGAAACTCCTTTAACGGTGGAACCCTGGTATTGCCGCCACAAAGAGGAAGGGGCATGGGTCACCGCTGCAGGCCCCTCACATTCAGAAGATAGACTAAAGGAGTCCGCCCAAGGCCTGATACCGCCAAAGTTGTGACGTTTTGTTAAAGGAAAGGCAAAACCTGCCAATGCAGGGGAATTCCTTTCCGGCCCTTCAACAGTGACCTTGACGTAGCAGCGCCTGCATACCTGTGAAGAAAAGGTTAACCTGCAAAATAAGACTTAACTGAGGGTGGGTAGGGTAGGAGAAGCTCTGGAGCCAAGTGAGGATTCCCAGGTAAGATCCTCCCTCTATTGTGTGGGCAGGTAGTCCCTCCCCTACCTGGCTTGGTCTCCTTGGCAACACTTCCCCAGGCAAGATTGGACAACTGACTGAGGTAGGCGGAGACCTCCAGGTATCCCACCTGGGGGAAGGCAAAGCCAAGCCTGTGCTGATGGAGCCGCACAGGGTCCAGGGGCTGCGTATGTCCATGCAAAGGGTGCACCCCGTTTAATGTGGGGAGCAGTAATTATGGATGATAAATGAAACAGTTACCTGGCTTAGGTTTGTATATTAGTGTCCTTGGAAGTGACTTGATAAGGGGTAGTCTAGATAGGGTTTCCCAAACTTGGATCTCCAGCTGCTTTCAGTTTCCAGCTCTGATCATCCCTAGTCAGCAGGATCTGTGGTCAGGGATGATGGGAGCTGTAGTCCAAAAACAGCTGGAGATTGTTGGAGCAGCAACAGTGGCAAGGCACCTCTGAGCCCACACAAGTAAAGTGGGCCTGGGGGGGGGGATGAGCAGGGCTAAGTTGCACCCAGTGTCACAGTCAGAAGGTTGGGTGCTTCGGCACCCTAGCATTATGTTCAGCGATGATATCTTATTCATAGTAGAAGGGGTGCATTTGTCACTAATGGGGAATGAAGTCTGGTCGCTGGGTTTAGCTGAAGGCCTTTGAGATTGGTTGCAGATGTGAGTGGTTTGGTGGTGACCTGCCAAAGAGGGCCGGCCCATGTGGAGGATAAGGCATTGGGTGGATCCTTAGTCTAGGTGGCGATGAGGCGAGGGGTGGGCCATAACACTCTTCCAAAATGGCGGTCCTGGAGAGATGTCCTGATGTGATGTCCATCCTTGGCTGACCCTTAACCCCGAGGTGACCCAGCCAAAATTATTAACCGGCAGACAGGCTGGTTTATCCAGGATACATACCTTACATCTTTGCCAAAACCTACTTACATCAGTAATCAATAAAGCTGTGGGCTATTTGAACCCAATACCTTTCGTCATGTGTTATCTTCCTCTCCTAGGGCCCTGCCACCTGTGTGTTCCCCGCGCACCTGGGCCGGCAATCAGAGCACGAATGAGATTGGGAGAGTTGCTTGACAATATGTTCTCTGTGGATCCAATACTCTGCTGCATTATCTGCAAGATCTCATGACAGCAAATTATTGTCAACCTAGAGGTGTCAGGTGCCTTAGATTTAGAGCAGGGGTCAGCAATCTTTTTCCACCTCAGACCATGTGGTGGGGCGGACTATATTTTTTTTGGGGGGGGGGAATGAATGAATTCCTATGCCCCACAAATAACCCAGAGATGCATTTTAAATAAAAGGACACATTCTACTCATGTAAAAACACGCTGATTCCCGGACCGTCCATGGGCTGGACTGAGAAGGCAATTGGGCCGCATCCGGCCCTCGGGCCTTAGGTTGCCTACCCCTGGTTTAGAGTCTGAAGACAGTACAACTCAAGTTCCTCACTTTCTCCACACTCCTTCTTAGGTTGCAAAAACTTTGGAAGCTCTTAACAAAGGTATGTGTCAAAGGTGAGTCCTCCAAACCACTGAGTATTTGTTTCTTTTTTCTTTTCATTTTATTTAAAAAATGCTTTGTAAAGATGGAGGAAAATAAATACAGTGGTACCTCGGGTTAAGTACTTAATTCATTCCGGAGGTCCGTTCTTAACCTGAAACTGTTCTTAACCTGAAGCACCACTTTAGCTAATGGGGCCTCCTGCTGCCGCCGCGCCGCCGAAGCACGATTTCTGTTCTCATCCTGAAGCAAAGTTCTTAACTCAAGGTACAATTTCTGAATTAGCGAAGTCTGTAACCTGAAGCGTATGTAACCTGAAGCTACTGTACTACTGTACTAGGTACTACTGTACTAAATTCCGGCATTGCTGTTTGAAAGTGTAAAGGCCATCCCCCCAACTTGGAAGAATGACAACAAAATCTATAATATTAAAAAAGGTACATAATCATTTCAATTTACTTCTGTCCTTTTCCTTTGTTTCATGAACAGGGTCACTTGATTCATGCATTCATATGCCACTAATGAGAACAAAGCAGCTGTCAAAGGCATCAAGCTACAGTTCCCAAAGTTCCATGTGAAAAGGGATTGACTCTGAAGCCACTCTGGAAATTGTAGCTCTGTGAAGGAAATAGGGGTATCCTAACAACTCTCAGTATCTTAACAAACTACAGTTCCCAGTTTTTTTTTGAGGAAAGTCATGACTGTTTAAGGAAGATAATACTTCCTTAATCTGCATAATACAGATGGGGGCCTAAGAAATAGCACCAGAGTTTAATTTTTCCTCTACCCTCTCAATCACCTTTCCTTTTATGCTGTATTTTTTAGATTATAAATGCAAGGGCAGGGCCCTGACAAAAATTTTCAGTTGAAGCATGTAAGGGAAGTCAGTATTATTATTCCACATCTTTGCAGGTGGGAGGCTGGGGAGAGACCAAGGCCAAGATGATGACATACCTCAGACCCTCTAAGTGTCCCTATTTTCTAGGGCATCCCTGATTTAGAGAAGCCGTCCTGGTTTCTGATTTGATCCCAGAATGTCCCGCTTTTCCTTAAGATGTCCCTATTTTCATTGGAGAAATGTTGGAGGGTATGGAGTTATCTAACCCCCAAGCCGTCTGAAGGCAATCCTGTATAGGGAAGTTTTTTGTTTTTTAAAAAAAATATATTTTATGTTTTTCTATACAGTGGTACCTTGGGATGCAAACGGGATCTGTTCTGGAGCCCTGTTCGCATCCCAAATGGAACGTAAGATGCGACAACGTGTCTGCGCGGATCGCGTTTTGCTGCTTCTGCAAATGTACGCGATGTTATTTTGACCATCTTCGCATGCGCGAGCGGTGAAACCCAGAAGTAACGCGCTCCGTTACTTCCGGGGCGCCGCAGAGCACGACCCGAAAGCACTCAACCCGAAGCACATTCAACCCAAGGTATGACTGTATGTTGGAAGCTGCCCAAAGTGGCTGGGGCAACCCAGTCAGATGGATGGGGTATAAATAATAAAATTATCACTATGGAATGGGACGTCCCTATTTTCATCAGAGAAACGTTGGAGGGTATGATACCTAAAGTGGGAAATTCCTGTTCTGTAGTTTAGTTTCTTTTGCTGCTTACAAACAGTTTGCTTGGGGTGTGGCCCATTGAGACGCTCCCTTTCTCAAGCCACAATTGAAATTATTGCAGCTGTGCTCTTGTGCTGCTACTCATTTCAGTTGCATCCAAGAAGAAAAACCTCCCTTGCCAGAACGTTATTAGCCTTTATTGGCATAAATTTAAATCGTAAAATCATACAGTGTCATCCAAATACATTGATAATTCAAACACATACAATATACAATAAAAGACTAGATAGCCACCATTGAACAAATCAGGCAACTTTAGATTTAGCTTTTAAGATCTTAGCTAAGTACCCCAAAACAGTTTCGGAAGTATCACCCCTCAACAAATATTGGATTACAGACTCTGTGTAAAAAGGTAAAGGGGCCCCTGACCATTAGGTCCAGTCGTGACCGACTCTGGGGTTGCGGTGCTCACCTCACTTTACTGGCCAAGGGAGCCAGCGTACAGCTTCCGGGTCATGTGGCCAGCATGACTAAGCCACTTCTGGCGAACCAGAGCAGCGCACGGAAACGCTGTTAACCTTCCCGCTGGAGTGGTACCTTTTTATCTACTTGCACTTTGATGTGCTTTCGAACCGCTAGGTTGGCAGGAGCTGGGACCAAACAATAAGAGCTCACCCCATCGTGGGGATTTGAACCGCCGACATTCTGATCGGCAAGTCCTAGGCTCTGTAGTTTAACCCACAGCGCCACCTGTGTCCCAGACGCTTTGTAAATCAACATTTTAAACTGTAAGGGAGTCACTAGGACATGAAGGGTATAACGAAGAAGGCAATCCAAAATTATGTGATACGTTGTACCTGGTGTTTTCTTACTACAGGAGCAGGAAGGGGATTTTTTGAAACTTTCCTTACAAAATAGATGAGAAAGGATGCATTTAGAGGAGCTAGCATAAAAGCTCTGCAATGCGATGGAGTTTCTAAATTATAAAAGTAATTAGGCATTACTCCATGGTGGGGCTGCAATCCTAAGCAGGTGAACATGCAAAAGGCTGGAAGGGGTAGAGTTTTTGGATTTCATGGTCTAGCAGTCTCTGCTTGATGAGAGAGAAGATTGGCGGGGTATAAATAATAAAAAATTATTATTATTATTATTAAAATTGTTGTTGTTGTTGTTGTTGTTGTTGTTGTTGTTGTTATTATTATTATTATTATTATTATTATTATTATCCGATAGAAGGGAATCTACTGCAATCCCTACTTGCCTGAAAACCATGTAAATTTATGTGTATCTCTCAGTAAAGTTAGTACAGTGGTACCTCCGGTTAAGTACTTAATTCGTTCTGGAGGTCCGTTCTTAACCTGAAACTGTTCTTAACTTGAAGCACCACTTTAGCTAATGGGGCCTCCTGCTGCTGCCGTGCCGCCAGGGCCCGATTTCCGTTCTTATCCTGAAGCAAAGTTCTTAACCTGAAGCACTATTTCTGGATTAGCGGAGTGCGTAACCTGAAGCGTATGTAACCCCAGGTACCATTGTAGACTTTCCTGATCTGTGTTAAAGTGAATTTTTAGCCAGTATTTGAAAGTCATAATCCAGCCCCTAGATAGGAGGTGCATAGCCAGATAGGAGGTGTATTTTGGAGCTCCTAGAATTTGTCGGAAGAAGGATGCCTGTAAACCCTCGACTTTGTTGTTCAAGTCAGTTATCCATAAGTGAATCCCATAAAGGAGTTGTGAAATGTTTTTTGCTCTATAGGCCGTAACCACTGCAGGTACATTCTGGTTACCATTGAAAAAATAGTATTGATTAATTTGTGATGCAGATTCACTGTAAAATGAATTTTAGCCTTTGGGTCTGTTTGGGTGTCTCTGGTTACTGCATCTATTATAATGACTTTCTTTTCCTTTTAAAAATGTGCCACCAAACATGTACATGGTCTTTGGAGGAGACTCCCTGGACTCAGCTATACAGCTGCAAATAAAGCGTTTTAAGTGCAAAATACAATGTGACACTAGATGGCAATAGTGAGCCTTATGGAAAATTCAATGTATTTTAAAAGCATTTTCAGATTCCACCCCTGAAACATTTTGTTTGCTTACCTTTATATCCCAATTCCCTTCCGTTATGGAACCTGAGGCAGCACACATGTTGTTTCTAGGCAATTGTGCATTATATGTTGAGACACCAAGACACTGCAGTACTGGAAATGACTGCTTTGTATTCTTATTCTTTTGTAACCCGACTTTTGTAACACTGTTTTAAATAAAAAATATCATAGCGCTTTACAACACATTAAAATATCAAATAAAACAATCCAGAACAAAACAAATACAGTGGTACCCCGCAAGACGAATGCCTCGCAAGACGGAAAACCCGCAAGACGAAAGGGTTTTCTGTTTTGGGGGCGCTTCGCAAGACGAATTTCCCTATGGGCTTGCGTCGCAAGACGAAAGCCCATAGGGAAATGCTGGCGGTCGGGAGCAAAGACTTTCGCCCACAGCCGGCCTTCAGAAGAGGACCTCTTCTGAAGGCCGGCGGGGGGCAAAAGTCTTTGCTCCCCCCCGCCTGCCTTCCCCCCACCTGCCCCGGGCGATCTTAAAATGCTGGCGGGCGGGAGCGAAGCGTTCGCTGCCGACCCCCAGCATTTTAAAATCTCCAAGGGACAGCAGAGAAGTCTCTGTCCCGGGGAGGTTTTAAAATGCTGGGGGTCGGGAGCGTTCGCTGCCGACCCCCAGCATTTTAAAACGATGTTCCGAAGTGGGGAGGTGGGGCGGGAACATCTGCCCCAGCCGCCCCACTTCGGAACGATGTTCCGAAGGGGGGAGGGGGGGCGGGAACAGCTGCCCCATCCGCCCCACTTCGGAACGATGTTCCGAAGGGGGGAGGTGGGGCGGGAACAGCTGCCCCATCCGCCCCACTTCGGAACGCTGTTCCGAAGTGGGGAGGTGGGGCGGGAACAGCTGCCCCATCCGCCCCACTTCGGAACGATGTTCCGAAGGGGGGAGGTGGGGCGGGAACAGCTGCCCCATCCGCCCCACTTCGGAACGATGTTCCGAAGTGGGGAGGTGGGGCGGGAACAGCTGCCCCATCCGCCCCACTTCGGAACGATGTTCCGAAGGGGGGAGGGGGGGCGGGAACAGCTGCCCCAGCCGCCCCACTTCAGAACGATGTTCCGAAGGGGGGAGGTGGGGCGGGAACAGCTGCCCCAGCCGCCCCACTTCGGAACGATGTTCCGAAGGGGGGAGGGGGGGCGGGAACATCTGCCCCATCCGCCCCACTTCGGAACGATGTTCCGAAGGGGGGAGGGGGGGCGGGAACAGCTGCCCCAGCCGCCCCACTTCGGAACGATGTTCCGAAGGGGGGAGGTGGGGCGGGAACAGCTGCCCCATCCGCCCCACTTCCGAACGCTGTTCCGAAGTGGGGAGGTGGGGCGGGAACAGCTGCCCCAGCCGCCCCACTTCGGAACGATGTTCCGAAGGGGGGAGGTGGGGCGGGAACAGCTGCCCCATCCGCCCCACTTCGGAACGATGTTCCGAAGGGGGGAGGTGGGGCGGGAACAGCTGCACCATCCGCCCCACTTCGGAACGCTGTTCCGAAGTGGGGAGGTGGGGCGGGAACAGCTGCCCCATCCGCCCCACTTCGGAACGATGTTCCGAAGGGGGGAGGGGGGCGGGAACAGCTGCCCCATCCGCCCCACTTCGGAACGCTGTTCCGAAGGGGGGAGGTGGGGCGGGAACAGCTGCCCCAGCCGCCCCACTTCGGAACGATGTTCCGAAGGGGGGAGGTGGGGCGGGAACAGCTGCCCCATCCGCCCCACTTCGGAACGCTGTTCCGAAGGGGGGAGGTGGGGCGGGAACAGCTGCCCCAGCCGCCCCACTTCGGAACGATGTTCCGAAGGGGGGAGGTGGGGCGGGAACAGCTGCCCCAGCCGCCCCACTTCGGAACGATGTTCCGAAGGGGGGAGGGGGGGCGGGAACATCTGCCCCATCCGCCCCACTTCGGAACGATGTTCCGAAGGGGGGAGGGGGGGCGGGAACAGCTGCCCCAGCCGCCCCACTTCGGAACGATGTTCCGAAGGGGGGAGGTGGGGCGGGAACAGCTGCCCCATCCGCCCCACTTCCGAACGCTGTTCCGAAGTGGGGAGGTGGGGCGGGAACAGCTGCCCCAGCCGCCCCACTTCGGAACGATGTTCCGAAGGGGGGGGGCGGGAACAGCTGCCCCAGCTGCCGGGCTTCGTAGCGCTGCTGCGAAGCCGGGCGGGGGGGTGGGAACACCTTCTGAAGGCGGGCAGGGGGCGAAAGTCTTTGCTCCCCCCTGCCTGCCTTCCCAGGGGCTTTTAAATCGCCCCGGACAGCGGAGAAGTCCTCCGCTGTCCGGGGCGATTTTAAAATGCCGCCCGCCAGCATTTTAAGATCGCCCGGACAGCGGAGAAGTCCTCCGCTGTCCCAGGGTTTTTAAAAATGCTGGGGGTGGGAAGAAAAGCCCTTGTCCCCCCCCCCCAGCCTTCAGAAGAGGTCCGGGGACAGACTGTCCCCGGACCTGGTCTGAAGGCGGTTTCCCTAGGAACGCATTAATTGATTTTCAATGCATTCCTATGGGAAACCGTGCATCGCAAGACGAAAAACCCGCAAGACGAAGAGAATTGCGGAACGAATTAATTTCGTCTTGCGAGGCACCACTGTACAAGCTTCAAGGGAAATACTTCAAATCCTCCTCTAAATGACATTTTGCTTTCCCCATATCAATTTACCTTCTTAATTTATATAGCTGCCCCATAGCAGAAGTACTCTAGGAAGCCAGTGTGTGGGGTAGTAGTTAGGGTGTCAGACCAGGACATTGAGAGATCAGGGTTCAAATCCTAACTCAGTCATGAAGCCCCCTCAGCATATCTATAGGTGTGTGCAAAGTTATGTGCAAATTCCTATATGTGTCCAGTATGCGACAAGAAAGATCCTCAGTATTGATGTTCCTCCTAATTTTCAAAATTGCTCAAGCACTCCCCACCCCGCCACACACAACTTGGTGTTTTGAGGACATTCATCTCTGCACTGCCGAAAATTGGCAGACTACCTTAAGGGTTGCACATTTAACCCACAAGATGGCAGCCTAGTGACAAATGTGGATGACCCCAGGGCTTTTGCACTCATTGGCTGGCATGCTGAAAAGAGATGTAGTGTGGAGTTTTTGCAGAGGAATATTGTTAGAGGGAGGGACTGGTGGCTTAATCCATAGGGTAGACAAACTAAGGTCTGGGGGCCGTATCTGGCCTAATCGCCTTCTCAATCCGGCCCACGAATGGTCTGGGAATCAGCGAGTTTTTACATGAGTCAAATGTGTCCTTTTATTTAAAATGCATCTCTGGGTTATTTGTGGGACCTGCACGGTGTTATTACATGAGTAGAATGTGTGCTTACATTTAAAATGCATCTCTGGGTTATTTGTGGGCCATAGGAATTCATTCATATATTTTTTTTCAAAATATAGTTGCCCCCCCCCAAGGTCTGAGGGACAGTGGACCGGCCCCCTGCTGGAAAAGTTTACTGGCGCCTGGCCTTAATCCCTCCCCCTCTACGTGCCTGGTGCCCCTTCGGCAGCATTTCCAGCTTCCCTGCCCCCTCTCACTAACAGCTTTCTCTGAGGAGCATAATAAGTTTCAGAGTGGGAGGGCTGGGGGAGGGCTTTTGGAAAGGAATCAAAAGATTTGGGCAGGGGGCGGGAAGGAGTTGAGCACCCTTGCTTACGGTTCAACAAATGTGCCCTTCACATTACCATTAACTGGCCCCCTAAGTTAGAATAATGTGTGGTTTCACCTCAGTCCACAGAATAGGACAGGTATGGGGGAACTTTTTCAGTTCGAGGGCCACATTCCCTTCTGGGCAAACTTGCAGGGGGCCACATGCCAGCAGGTGGGCAGGGCCAGATGCGGAAGTGGGTGGAGCAACACATGCCATTTTCACCTTTCAGTTGGATTGTTATGTACTGAAGTTCTCACCCTGGGCCAGCAGGGGGATACTGTAGATAGTTTTCACTCAGGTCCACGTCAGTTATTTTAGGCGGGAAACCCTGGGTTGTTGTTGCTACAATGTTGACAGCCGGCTGCCTATAAAAGCAGGCCGGCTGAGCTGTTTGCTGTTCAGTTCTGTCCAGCTTACAAATAAAGAGCTGCTCTGGAGAAATCGCTGTATCGTCTGCTATGTTCGCCCACAACTTAACACTGGCGACGAAGGTGGGATCGATGGACATCAGAGCACAGCCAGATGCAGCCACCCTCTGAGCAGAGCTGAATCACTGAGCTGAATCACTGAGCGAAATCACTGAACAGAACCAATTCAGAGCTGACTGTTCTGGCTAGAGCACGGTGTTCCATCCATCGCCCTTCACGCCGGCATCGGCATCATGGCTTCACTTGTGCCTCTACTGCCGTTTGCGTCAGCCTCTGAATCATGGGACTCCTACCTCGCTCGGTTCAACTGCTACCTCCAAGCCAACGAGCTGACGCAAGTATCACAGGAGCATAAGCTCCTCTGTGGGCCTGAGGTGTTTGAGACGGCCCGAGCATTGGTTGCGCCTGAAGCAGTCCAGGCAACACCGTGGGACACGATCCAAGAGAAGCTCCGCAACCACTATGCACCAAAGCCGTCCAAGATTGCTGCCCGCCATGCGTTCTACCACCGAAACCAGGCAGAGAGGGAGTCAATCAACAACTACACCACCGCCCTGCGACAGGCTGCAATGCACTGCGGGTTCCGAGACTTAGACGATGCCCTGATGGATCGAATCGTCTGCGGGGTCCGGGACATCCATCTGCAATGGCGTCTCCTCGCCAAGCCAGACCTCACACTACAGAAAGCCACTGAGGAGGCTGTGGCCTCAGAAGCTGCTGAACACTCTGCCCAGGAGATCCGCAAGTCCAGCAGCCCGCGTCTTGCTAGGAAGCCAGTTCCAGTGCATCATGAAGAGGCCAGCAGTGATGAGGCATCCTCCAGTGAAGACAATGACGTGCACCAGACAAAGCGGGAGCGCAGGAAGTTCCAACAGAAGTCCAAGGGCCAACCGGAATGTGCCGGCTGCAGAGGCAACCATTCCCGTGCCAAGTGTCGATTCAGAGACGCCATCTGTAGGAAGTGTTCCAGAAGGGGCCACATCGCTAAGGTCTGCCGATCGGCTCCGTCTGACACCCCCCCTTCACCGACTCGCAAGTCCAAGTCTTCACTCCAGTCTGCCAAGGAAAGCTGTTTCGCTCTCACCAACTGCCACTGCCCGTCTGGAACCACGATTGGCCAAACCGACTCGCCTACGCGATGCATGCTGAACGTCACGGTGCTCATTGAAGGAGCTCCATGTGACATGGAAATCGACACCGGGTCTGCCCTGTCCATCGTGTCTTGGAGCACCATCAAAAGACTGGTACCCAGAGTGTCCAAAAGGCAACTCGACTCTCACCGTGTACACCTGAGAGACTACCAGGGAAACGACATTCCCGTGGTAGGCGTTGGCCGGTTCTGGATCGCCTTCAAGGATTTTTCAGGCCTACTCCGGTTGGTGGTGGTCGAAGGTCAGCGGCCAAGCCTCCTAGGGCTAGACTGGTTTGATGCCCTCGGCCTGGAAGTCACCGGCATCAACTGCATCTCTAACGCAGAGACTGAGGGTATGGTCAAAGACTTTGCCGAGGTTTTTGACGGCAGTTTGGGGCAATATACAGGTACGCCCATCTCCTTTAGCCTTGATCCACAAGTCGCCCCCATCAAGCTAAAGCCACGCTGGGTTCCCTTTGCTCTCAAGGCTAAGGTGGACGAACAACTGAACAAGCTGATCGCCCAAGGAGTTTTGCAGCCGGTTGACCACGCCAAGTGGGAAACCCCCATCGTCACGCCTGTCAAGCCAGACAGGTCGTTGAGAATCTGCGCTGACTACAAGTGCACGATTAACAAGGCACTTCAGCAGCACGCTTATCCGGTTCCTGTTGTCCAACACCTGCTGCATTCCCTGGGTGAGGGTAAGGTCTTCGCTAAGCTGGACCTTGCCCAAGCCTATCAACAACTGCCCGTCGATGATGCCAATGCTGAAGCCCAGACGATCGTCACCCACCGAGGGGCATTCCGTTGCCACCGGTTGCAGTTCGGGGTGAGTGTGGCTCCTGGCATCTTCCAAAGCCTTATGGAGCGTCTCCTGCAAGGACTTCCAGGCGTGGTACCATATTTTGATGACGTCTTGGTGTCCGCAGACTCACACCAGCAGCTGTTCGAGTGCCTCCGTGCCGTGCTGACCAGATTCCAAGAGGCCGGGCTCAAGAGGGAGAAGTGCCAGATCGCCATTCCACAGGTAGAGTTCCTGGGCTATCTTATCGATGCCTCCGGCCTTCACCTGACCACATCCAAGATCCGCGCTATCCAGCAGGCCCCCATCCCAAAGAACAAGACGGAGTTGCAGGCATTCATGGGGCTGCTGAACATAACATGTTCCTGCCCCACAAAGCCATGGTGACTGAGCCTCTTCACCGACTGACTACTCAGCACAAAGACGCCTTGGTCCTGGGGTCATCGGGAGACGGCGGCCTTCAACGCGGTCAAGGCTCTCCTTTCATCGGACCGTGTGCTGGTACAGTACAGTGAATCCAGGCCGCTGGTCCTTGCCTGTGACGCCTCACCTTTTGGCATCAGCGCTGTCCTTAGTCACCGTTTTCCAGACAGAAGAGAAGCACTGCTCGCCTACTTTTCCAGGACGCTATCTCCGACGGAACGGAATTACAGCCAGCTCGACAAGGAGGCACTGGCACTTGTGGCTGGAGCGAAGAGGTTCCATGAATACCTCTATGGCAGGACTTTTGACCTCATCACTGACCACAAGCCGCTCCTGGGCCTCCTCGCTGGTGATCGTCCAACTCCACCGGTCCTCTCGCCATGCATGCTGCGATGGACTGTTTTCCTGGCTGCCTACCACTACCGGCTCGTCCATCACCCGGGGAAATCGATGGGCCATGCCGACGCCCTCAGCCGTTGCCCTCTTCCAGCGTTTGTGGAAGACCCGGCTCCAGCTTCATCACTCCTCATGATTGAGGATCTTCCGGCAGCGCCTGTATCGGCTGCCACTGTGGCCTCCGCATCTGCCCAGGATCACACCATCAGCCATGTGCTCAACTGGGTGTGGAGGGGGTGGCCACAAGGGCCTTTTGCATTGGAGTTTCAGCCCTTCGCAACCAGACAACATGAACTCTCGGCTCATCACGGCTGTCTGCTGTGGGGAGACCGCGTTGTGATTCCCCAAAGACTCCGTCAATGCGTCCTGGAGGCTCTGCACGTTGGCCACCCGGGAATTGTCAAAATGAAGGCGTTGGCTCGGTGTTACGTCTGGTGGCCTAACATGGACGATGCCATCACTGCCTGGGTGTCCGCCTGTCAAGCGTGCCAAGAATCGAGGCCTGCACCACCGGCAGCTAAGGGACACACCTGGGAGACGCCAAAGATACCCTGGTCGAGGGTGCACATCAATCTGGCTGGCCCCTTTCATGGCCGGACCTTTATGGTAGTGGTGGACACCTATTCCAAATGGCTGGAGGTGGCCCTGATACCCTCCACCACTACCGAGGCCGTCATCCAGGTGCTGCGAGGCCTGTTTGCGACACATGGGTGTCCTGATGTCCTTGTCTCCAACAACGGACCGCAGTTCACGTCAGGCACTTTTGAGCGGTATCTTTTGGGACTGGGCATCTGCCATGCCCTAACGGCACCCTTTCATCCATCCAGCAACGGGCAAGCGGAGAGAATAGTGCGCTCGGCAAAAGAGGCACTGGCGCGCCTGGACCGGGGAGACTGGCATGAGCGGGTCGCTGAATACTTGTTCGTGCAACACATCACTCCTCATGCGGCCACAGGGTGGAGTCCTGCTGAACTGCTTATGGGCCGCCGCCTCAGGTCACCGCTCGACCGGCTGCACCCAGACTTTGCCGTGGCCGAACCCCCAGGCTGTGCCAACGCGCCACGGTCATTTGTTCCAGGAAACCAGGTCTTTGCCCGGAACTATGTGGGGGACATCCCTTGGGTGCCAGCCACAGTAGTGGGAGTCACTGGACCTCGCTCGTACCAGGTGGCACTTGAAGACGGATGCTTGTGGCACCGGCACATAGACCAGCTTAGGCGCATGGTTGGGGACTTGGACACTACCGTGGTGCCCCCAACTGCGCTTGTGGCTCCAGAAGAGACACTTACAGATGGCGAGGCTCCACCTACACCTCCCTCGCAAACTGCCAGCGTGGAGCCGAACCAAGCCGCTTCAGAGGGTCTGCCAGACTTACCACAGACTCAGACCACTCCATTTGTGGAGGCTCCACCCACAGCAGCGGATCCAGGGGATTTGATTTCAACACCACCTAGGGTCGCACCACAGCCTCAGCAATAATTGTGTGGGCCCCCGGACTTGGCTACCAGTCCCCGGCGGTCTGGCAGAGTTTCCAAGTGCCCAACTTATTTAAAGGACTATGTTGTTGGACATGTATCACTGTTGGTCTAAGTATGGGAAATGTAACTGATATGCTTTTGTGCCTAATTGAACCATTACGTGTAGTGCTGTATATAAGGAAACCATTACGATTGTAACTAACACCTTATCTCGGTGGGGAGGGGTGTTATGTATTGAAGTTCTCACCCTGGCCACCAGGAGTATTGTGTATGTAGTTTTCACTCAGGTCCACGTCAGTTATTTTAGGCGGGAAACCCTGGGTTGTTGTTGCTACAATGTTGACAGCCAGCTGCCTATAAAAGCAGGGCGGCTGAGATGTTTGCTGTTCAGTTCTGTCCAGCTTACAAATGAAGAGCTGCTCTGGAGAAATCGCTGTGTCGTCTGCTATGTTCGCCCACAACTTAACATGGATAGTTTCAACACCCACCCACCCAAGTGTTATCAGATTTCAAGTTTGACCTAGGCAAACACACTCCAGGACAGTGAGAGATGTAGCTTGGGCAGAGAGGGTGTGCCTGGGGAGGGATGTACAGCCTGGGGAGAGTCCCAAGGGCCAGAGAGAGACCATGAGAGGTGCATTTGGCCCTCAGGCCCCCTGTCCCTGGATCAGCTGATTCTTAAACTCCCGTATTCAAGGCTCCTGGTGGGAATTTCTTGGATTTTGTGTCTTTGGGCCCATGCAGTTTATTTTTCTTCTGTTATTGAATGGAATCTAATGGGAATAAAAACCAGATGTATTCCCCACATTGTGTTGGTACATAGCTTGGAGTCAAGATGAATGGCAACTGGGCATTTGGGAGCAATTTAGTGTAAGGGGTTGGACGGTTCTGGTAGAACGTCCATATTTTCTGAGCAGAGCTTGCTTTGCTTCATTTATTGATTAGATCAGCAAATGGGCTTGTGGGGCATTTTCTCTCCCTCCCCTTTGTTTCCATGTGCAGTCAGTGCTCTTCCCCTTTCCTGCTGGTTGTGTTTTTCTTGATTGCAAACTGAATTCATTGCTTAAACATGGTTCATCTGTAAATGCGTTTCTATGCTCTTTATAGTGGGGTGGGGGAGGGAGGGCAATGTGTGTGATCATATCAAGAGCCAAATTTAAAAAGAGGCAGAAAGGAACACACCCTGCCTGGATTTTTCAAGAATTGAGAGGATGTTTCCTTTGTCATTCTTTAATTCACCTTTGAATTTACATGAGAAAATTGTAGTTTAGCTATTGCATTCCTTGATAAAATGGTGTGTGTGTGTGTGTGTGTGTGTGTGTGTGTGTGTGAGAGAGAGAGAGAGAGAGAGAGAGAGAGAGAGAGAGAGAGAACAATGGGATCGGAAGAACAATGGTGATCTGCAATTTTGGCGGAGAAATTCTGCAATGGATGGTGGCATTTGGCAGTAACCATACTGTAAATGAGAAATAAAGGAGAACACTTTGAATGGGAGGGGGAGTCCGATTGCACACCCCTCCTTAAGTCTGTTTTTGGTGATCGGTTCAAGCTGTTTGTACAGTCTTGGTTTCTCAGCTATTCTTGCCGGTAAAAGGAGGATAGGCTGTGGAAGCAGAACGGCAATTATTCCTAGTATGTAACTCGACAGCGGAGTGTTTTGCGCACAGCAGCTGAGCTCAACCAGAATCCACACACACACACTCTCACGACTGATTACTCATCTCCTGCCAACAGACAGGTTTCCTCAGGGCCTCACTGCTATCTTGGGGAATGTCTGGCACCCATATTCTCCAGCCTGAGGACACACATTGATTCAGCATTACAAACTCCAGTGCAAGTTCAACTGATAATGCATATGTTTCACCAGGGATATGGGAGTTAAAGAGAACTCATAAAATTTCACAACCAATAAATTATATGATTGGAACATATATCACTAGAACTTTGGGGCATGCAGTTAAGCTGAATCCTGGAATCTTGAGGGCAGGCAAAACGAAGTGCACAGCACATAATTAAAGTAACAAATTTGCTTCCATAGGAGGTAGTAGTGGTTATGAACTTGGATGCTTTTAAAAACGTGTTAGCCACATTCATGAAGGCTATGGCTATCAGACTATTAGCTACAATGGCTGTGTTTTATCTCCACTGTTGGAGGCACTATAACTCTGAGTACCAGTTGCTGGAAATCACAAGTGGGAAGAGTGCTCCTGCGCTCAGGTCCTGCATTCAAGTTTCCCACAGGGATCTGGCTGGCCACTGTGAGAACAGGATGCTGGACAAGATGGGCCTATGGCCTGATCCAGGCTTATCTTATGTTCTTAGTTGCATAAATGGATTTCAGTTGTAGATTTGCTCTTGCTGGAGAAAATTATAGTGGAAATGGGCTTGCTTAACTGGGTGCCCTGTAGTCAAGGGTGAACAGTGTAGAGCAGTTGTCATAGACTGGCCAAATCCAGAGGAGTGGTGGGAGGCACCAGCCAGGGAAACTTCTAGGGAACCCCCTAGGAAGAAGGCTCAGTGTCAGCGGATTGGTGGTGGGACAGTGATGAGTGGTCAGAGCGAGAAGTTGCAGACTGGGTAGAAGGAGGTGCCAGGAGCAACAGGGTTTAGTGTGCAGGAAGAGGCTGTGCAGACTCCGAGGCTGAGTGTAGGCAGGCTGTGGAAGAAGACAGGAAGTCTTCCTCTCCTGCTGCAGCCAGCTCCCCTTCCTCCTGGGCTCCCAGAACACACAGAGAAGTGAAGAGGGTGGAGCAACAAGAGGCAAGAAGGTGAAGCCTTAAGCTACTGGGGAAGGAACCGGGGGTGGGCGGTGGAAGTCTTAAAGAGTGGAGGGAAGGCAGGAACCTTCAGTCTTTGCAGCTGCTTCATTGACGCAACACATTTTGGAAAGAGTTGCTGAGACTATTAGGCCTGAGCTGTGGTTTGTGTCCTTGAATAAAGAGTTAAATGGTCTTGGGTGATTTACTTTTTTATTGCTGACCTACAGCTGACTCCAGCCCTGACAGCAGTGGAGGGCAGATTTCAGGCTTGCAGAATCGGGTGGTTTTTTTAATAGACTTGAAAGATCCACCAACTGTAGCCGGTTCCAAAAGACATAACACTTGGAATTTAAAAAATCTTGAGACTAGAAATTATTACCTTTAGTATCAGAATTGAACTGAGAAGATACTGCTACTACTAATAATAATATATGCCAGACATTGTATGAATGTGACAAGTGCTATCTGAATACACTTATAATAAAGGTACAGTACTTTGGAAGCTAGACTTGGATACAGTAGTTGCAAGCCCAGGTACGCTACCACATAATGGATGGCAAGACCCTCCTATAAGTTGTACGATGTCAGGGCTATTGCAGCTTTGGAGACATCTGTTCCCTATAAAATGAATTGTTATGACTCAGGTCTGAAATTTATGCTTTATTTTGGTGGGTCATTTTTTATTAGCCCTTAGCGATGAATCATGGCCATTAGTGCTCAAGAATGTGCTAAAAATAGCAGCTTCACCCAAGTGGGCAGCAACTGAGCCGCCAGCAACACTTGTAATAGGTAGGAATGGACAAGTTGAATCAATTTCGGTCCCTCTGTTTCTCATTTGTCCAGACTTAAGTTCTGTGCATGTCATTGTTGTATACATTTGCAAATATGTTTTGAAAGAGGGGGAAAGTCTGCCTGAACTCTCATACACATTTTCATGTGTATACTGTACTAGGGCTAATGTCCAGAGCCTGAACTGAATTGAAACAATGCAGGGTGATCCAGTCTTGGTTTGAGACAACCCCAGATGGCCTTGGGTCAGGTCAGCCCACCCAGAGTGATACAGCACTGTCAAAAGGAAATGTACTGGTGAAAGAGCACCCAGCAGGATCAAACTCTGCACTCACCAGGTGGTAGTAGAAGGTTTAGTCTTACTCTCTGCGCTACAGTAGAGGAGCAGGGGAGTTTCCTCTTCCCCCTCCCTTCTCCCTCTTGATCACATGTTTAACAGGGTTTGGAACCCTAACTGAACATTAGAGCTAGGCTCCTGAATTGATCTGGGGTCTGGATTTGAGTTGGGTCAGTCTTGGATTGAACTGGGAGACCCTATACTGAGCCAGACCTTGGTCTATCTAGCACAATACTGTTTAGACCGACTGGCCGCAGGTCTCCAGGGCTTTAGGTAGATATTGTTCCCAGACCTATCTGGAGATGCTAGGGACTGAGCCTGGGATCTTCTGAATTAAGGGCAGATTTTCCACTACTGGCCATATGACTGTTATGTCAATAATAGCTAAGGGGTGGAGCGCAAGCATTATCCAAAAAGAAAAGGGGGGGGAGACCAAAGGCCTCCTCTTTTTACCTACCCTTCTCCATGATTAGTGACGGGCAAATATGAAATTTTCAGTTTTTCTGTTTCTCATTTTTCCCACCTTAAGTACAGTTCTCAATATTTCCACATCAGCGTGTGAATTGTTATTATTATTTTAAAAGGCCTCATACTAAATTTATCAGTATCTTGATGCGATCTCCCTATATGCAATTTTTTCTATGCAATTTTGCCCAATGTAGACTTTTTTTTTTCATTTTTCCTTTTTTTTGCAAAGCAGTGTTCCCTGGTATAATGCACTTTCTGCATATACAGTGGTACCTCGGGTTAAGTACTTAATTCGTTCTGGAGGTCCGTTCTTAACCTGAAACGTCTTAACCTGAAGCACCACTTTAGCTAATGGGGCCTCCTGCTGCTGCCACACCGCCAGAACACGATTTCTGTTCTCAACCTGAAGCAAAGTTCTTAACCTGAAGCACTATTTATGGGTTAGCAGAGTGTGAAACCTGAAGTGTATGTAACCTGAAGCGTATGTAACCCGAGGTACCACTGTATAATCTATACCTTTTCATGCACACTTTACCCTGTAAAATGTATTTTCACACACATCGCTTGGCTGGAGAACTGCATTGCAAAACTTAGAGAAGTTTAAATCTCAAAGGATGGCTGTGTTTCAGTTCACGTATTCTTTCAGAAATTGCAAATTAATTAGGTTCACTTGTGAACTGGATTGAATTTCTTCGCCATTCCTATGAGCATAATGTAGATGACTTTCTTAGCCTAACACATATGCATTCAGGGGCTAGTAACCACAGAAGCCTTTTTGCAGTAAAATCTGCTAGCCCTGCCCAAGCAGCAGCCTACAAACAGCTTATGAGTCTTAAGGTATTACAGTTGCTAATGAAAAGAGCTATACATTTCCAAATCCATCATGCATCGTTTTGTGTTATCATTCAGTGCAGCAATGCCTAAGAAAAGGCAATGTTTGAAAGGCTGATTACAAATCACTAAGAAAAGGGATAATTGGGGGGAAATGTTGCAAGTTCCTCCTGGAAATTAATGGCAGCTAATGAGCCATTGTCAGAAATTGCAGCAGGGTGGGTAGGTGGGAAATCCTGGGCCAGTAATTTCTTTTTGTGTCTGGATCTGGATCCGGACAGCCAGAATAAGGAAGGATAGTTAAAAGTGAATTTCATGGAAGATCCCATAGTGTTGTAAATTTGCATGGCATAAAATATGTTAAATGTTGGCTTTGTGGTGCTGGCAAATGGACTTTGTTTTTTATTATTATTATTTTGGCACATTCGATGGACTGAGCAGCAGCCATTCCAACAGGCTGTAAAGCTGAGGGAGTGTTGGGAACTTTGGCTCTGCTTTGCTCCTTAGCTCTCCCCTCAACAGGCTACCACCAAATTATCTGCTTGCACTTTATCTGGTGACCTTCCTGTTTCTGAACTCTTTGTCAACCTTTTATCAGTGTGACTGTCTGGCCCAGTACTCTGTTGATCAACAGAGCCAGACTGATACCCAGAGAGAACTTGCTGCAAGACAGACCCAAAAAAGAAAAAAAACAGAACACCTCTAGTCATCACATACAGCTCCCAAGTCAAAACAGTACAACGCATCATCAGAGATCTACAACCTCTCCTGAACAACGACAGTTCTCTTTCTCAAGCTCTGGGAGGAAGACCTTTCATTGCCTACAGACAGCCACCCAATCTTAAACAACTCCTAACCCACAATAATACTACAACCAGACTTAACACGGACACTGGCACCAGAGCCTGCAATAAACCCAGATGCCAACTTTGCTGCCACATACACCCGGACAACACCATTACTGGCCCCAACAACATCACACATACCATCTCGGGACTATTTAATTGCTCATCGTCTAACATTGTGTATGCCATCAAATGCCAACAGTGTCCTTCAGCTCTCTATATTGGACAAACAGGCCAAACCTTACGCCAAAGAATAAACGGACATAAATCTGACATCAAGAATCACAAAACAGAGAAACCAGTAGGAGAACACTTCAATCTCCCAGGACATTCTTTACAAGATCTCAAAGTAGCTGTTTTACTACAAAGGAATTTCAGAAATAGACTGGAAAGAGAAGCTGCTGAATTGCAACTCATTACCAAACTTAAAACCATGGAGAGACCTGGTATGAACAAAGACATTGGATTCTTATCTCATTATACATGACTAAGCCATTTTTCACCTTCTCACCCCTTGCCTTTTCCTGTAAGACCTATTGCAGTCGTTAAGAGTCGTCAACAGGCTCATCTCAGCTATCTGCCAATCTCCCATTC
Organism: Podarcis bocagei; assembly: GCF_964188305.1. NCBI lineage: Eukaryota > Metazoa > Chordata > Lepidosauria > Squamata > Lacertidae > Podarcis > Podarcis bocagei. Next base: position 26,073,040 of record NC_138140.1, read on the forward strand.
CCACCACCCTTCTGAGTAATACCCCTCCCCACCTTCTCACTATATAGAAGGATCTGGAAACTTCTGTTTCAGTGTATCTGAAGAAGTGTGCATGCACACGAAAGCTCATACCAAGAACTAACTTAGTTGGTCTTTAAGGTGCTACTGGAAGGAATTTTTTTTATTTTGACTATGGCAGACCAACACGGCTGCCTATCTGTAACTGGAATCTTTTGCTGAGTCAGTTACAGATCACTTGCCATAAAACTGGTCCATTTTGACATAAGTAGCACCTTTTAGTATCACTAGCAGCAGGGCTTTTTTTCAGCCAGAACTCGGTTCTAGTCCCTCTCGGATGGGCACCATAGCCTTCATAAGAGAACTAGAGAGGCATTCATAGTGAGTTCCGGCACCTCTTTTTCTAGAAAAATAGCACTGACTAGCAGTCATACAAATTTAGATGAGAGTGTTTGGATTGGGCAGATCATGGGCTCTCCAGGCTCAACCAGAGCTATGCAAGAGTAAATCCCTCACCCCAGTTCAGCCAGTTGAACTGGTGGTATTCAAGCCAGCATAATTAATCCCAGTGAATATCCCCAAAAGACGAGTTCTAGGGTCATGGTAGGGACATGGTGAGGAGGGTTGCTGCTGGTGGGGTGAGGAAAGGAGAGACTTAAACCCTATGTGCCAAGTGCCCTGGAAAAAATGTGACACCCCATTTCCCCATGTGAGATCACAGTGGCCATTTGGGGGGGGCACTATCTCCTCCCCCCAAGTGCTTTATTGAGGTGAGATCACAGCGCAGGTCATGTGATTCTCCTTGAGCACATCCTGGAAGACACGCATCCCAGTTTTTGATCTGAAAAAGTTGGATGGTATGCTTAAACTTATTCCATATCACTTTCAGGTCATTTGCATGTTCAGACCCAGAAAAAAGGTAAAGGGACCCCTGACCATTAGGTCCAGTCGCGGACGACTCTGGGGTTGAGCGCTCATCTCACTTTATTGGCCGGGGGAGCCGGAGTACAGCTTCCGGGTCATGTGGCCAGCATGACTAAGCCGCTTCTGGCGAACCAGAGCAGCGCACGGAACTGCCGTTTACCTTCCTGCTGGAGTGGTACCTATTGATCTACTTGCACTTTGACATGCTTTCGAACTGCTAGGTTGGCAGAAGCAGGGACCGAGCAGTGGGAGCTCACCCTGTGGCAGGGATTTGAACCGCTGACCTTCTGATCAGCAAGTCCTAGGCTCTGTGGTTTAACCCACAGCACCACCCGCGTCCCTTCAGACCCAGAAACCTCCCCCCTAAATAAATTCACACTTGACTCAAATTTTGGTTTTGGTTTTTGGCAGAATGTAGGCCACAACTTTATTGATTGCAGAAAGTTCGTGGTTGCATAGGCTCTGGTTCATCTAGCTCCCTGCACCCTTGCAGGTAGTGCTGACCCAGAGTTCCAGCATAGGTCAGCCAAGGGTGAACACCTGGATACAGGCTAACTCCACCACCCAACTGTCCCCCTGGACTCAGACACTGGCACAACACCCCCTCTCAGGGGTTGACCAAACCATCGAGTCCCTGGATTCCTTTAACAGAATACCCTTCCCATAGGGATGGCGAGAGTGTTCTCCCATCCCTATCACCTGAACCAGAGCCTATCCGCAATCTTACAAGTTGTGACGATTTGCTACGCGGCAGGCGAAACCCAAATGGCAATAGCCAATCAGCCAAGTGGGGAAAATTCCTGCCATGCCCCTGTCCCAACGACAGATGACACATGACGGCATAGCAAGGACGGCATAGCAATCACAAAAGACCCTAAATATAGGGAGAGGTGGGCGGGTGTTCCGATGGACGAGCCAAAAGAGGAAGCTCTGGGTCACGTGCATAGGCATATATTGGTCCCTCGAACCATTTAGACTGTACCCCATTGGCCAGATTAAGCCCAGCTTCAAGGGACCTACCAATCGAGTGTTGTGGCTTGTCCAATATACCCACCCACAACACAGGAGGTCAGTCTCCAGGTCTCACCGCAATACGTGCCCTCTTTAAGGGAGGACCCAATTTATGTGACTTAGCAAGCCAATGGACCTTAAGCTGGCAAAAAGGGTGGAACAGGGATAAATTACTCTAGCAAAACTTTTACTGGTGCAAGTTAAACTGCCTTTGTTCGGTTAAGGGCGAATCTGTTAGTTAAATGGCAGATGTTGTCAGCATCGCCCTTGAGCCAGTGTACCAACTGGACTCATGCACCTCAACCCCGACTGGGCTAGGCGAGCTGGGAAGCACCGCCAGAGACCTCCTTCTCACAGGAACAGGTCACAGTGCTGTGGACTCACAGCTTAGAGCTGAGAACACCGGATTCACTGTCTCAATAATACAGTCGTTGCACAGCAGAGTTTTGCAGAGTCTTGCAGAGTATAAACCACTCGGAGAGCAGCTCTGTAGAATATCTTCCTTTTATTCTGTAACTACAACTATGATACAAAACTATATACAGAGCTGAATATTCTAAGCATAAATCAATGCTACACTGAGAGTCTGCAGCTGCTCTTAGCAGCAATCTTATCTCTAGAATCTCTAACACTCTCACTCTCTCCGATACACTGACTGACTGACTCTCTCTCACACACAGAGATGTTGCTGGGCAGAATAAGTAGATAGGCAGGACACGCCTCCTCTTCTCTGTGGAGAGTCAGCAGAGACCATCAGGAAATGGTCAGGAGATTCTTGGGTATGGGAGGGGTGAAATCTCCTCAGATGTTTCATTGACTAAAAGTTATTCAATATGTTGACAGCCCTCTTGATAATGCATGCAATGTAGTGTGAACAGAATCAACGCCGGTTATAAAAATCCAACCCATTATGGGCCTCTCCTGATATTTTTTTCTATCTTGCCAATTTTTTTACTACTTTAAACTCCCTCTCTCCCTCTCCCTCTTTTCTCTGGAATCTATTTCCCTGGGATATGGAGTACAACTCAGCTGATTTCTTGTTGGGGTTCCACAAACAAGAAATGCTGCATCTGGTGCGAATTACTCTGCTCTCCTTGAAGCAAAACCGCTGCCTGTGTAGGATAGCCTGTTTCCATGATTCTGCAAATGACATTTCAACCCCATTGTAAAGAGTACACCACCAGGAAATCACACAACTGTGATCGATGATACACTGGATCTGTGCTAGGTGGGAAATAATTCACATTTCCAACGCAAATGTGACATGATCCTTTTTGATGGATTTAATGGGATTTACTTCCCTGTAATTTAAAATATAACAATAAAATAATCATTCAGTCCTGTAGCTCAGTAACAGTTTTGTATGATCATGCTTCTGGCAGAGTTTCTTTTTGTTATCAAATTACATGGTAGTGTTTGGGAAATTGTTTTATTCTTAGAGTTCAAAAGGCCAGGGGTGCTAAACTGGGCTCCAGATTGTGGGTGCCCAGTACTGCATGTGACGTAACATGGCGTCATAATGTGACAACATGACATGACATCACATTACGTCATGCATGCCACCTCGGAACCCCAGAAGTGGCATCCGAGGCCCTGCGTGGCCTCAGACACGACTTCCAGTTTCTCCTGGAAGTTGTGTCGGAGGCTCCAAGAGGCCTCGGACACGACCTCCGAGCCCTGCAAGACCTCTGATGTGACTTCCAGGGCCTCATGAAGCCCAGAAGTCTCATCGGAGACCCCATGGTGTGAGTACTGAGCACTCACAATTTTTTTGTGGGCCCCCAGGGCCCCCATGGGACATGGGTGGTGCTGTGGGTTAAACCACAGAGCCTAGGACTTGCTGATCAGAAGGTCAGCGGTTTGAATCCCCGCGACAGGGTGAGCTCCTGCTGCTCCTGCCAACCTAGCAGTTCAAAAGTGCAAGTAGATTAATAGGTACCACTCCGGCGGGAAGGTAAACGGCATTTCCGTGCGCTGCTCTGGTTCGCCAGAAGCAGCTTAGTCATGCTGGCCACATGCCCCGGAAGCTGTACGCTGACTCCCTCAGCCAATAAAGCGAGATGAGCGTCGCAACCCCAGAGTCGGCCACAAATGGACCTAAGGGTCAGGGGTCCCTTTACCCAGGACCCCCTATAGTTGGTGCTAGTGCAAAAGGCTATTAAACAATACGGAGAAGGGCAATTTATTGAATGTAGGATCCCATCTTAGGGTGAACACAGACTTTTCTCCCAACTAAGTGTGTGGGGGATTGCTAAGAGTAGTATCAGCAGGTTCTTCCCCCAAGATGTGTTGGCTACACAATTTGCATTAAACATAGCAAGCCGTTGGCCGGTCTAGCTCCATATTGTTTGCAGCAGCAATGGGAGACCTCTAACCCATAGGTTTAATTAGACCCACCAGGCCTCCCCATGTGGCTCGTGAAGACATTTATTTCAAGCTATGCCCACCTCCCTATACCTGATGCCATATATGCTCCTGGGCTGCTGGGCTGAAACTTGTGAAATGATGATCTGAAGGCATATGAGAGCACCAGTTTAATTTCAGTAGCACCCTGTGTGAGCCCAAAATTCAGCACCCCACTCCTCGCCTTCTGTTCTGCTCAATTCACTATGTCATAGTTGTGGCACTCTAGGCTCAGTACCCAGTGCAAGAGAACTGGTTGCACTGCCCTAAATCTAACTCTGTTTCAAATGTTAATTGTTAGGAGTCTAATTTTAAATCCTTAATTTCTTTTTTTAATTGAGAAAGTATGGCCTCTACATTCCAAGGACATATTCATTCACTGCCAATGCATGCTGATTTGAAGCTATAGCTGCAGTGCTGTTATAATTCATCATCTGCTGAAACTCTCTGCTTCCTTGCAACCATTAGCTCCTATGGCAACCAGTTACCTACTTGGGCAATTCATAGTCATGGTGGGGGGAGGTATACTTAAAAGATTATGCTAAGGCAATTTACCAGGAAGTGTTTTGACTATTGCAGCAGTCTTTGTTTTCTGCATACATTGAATTATACATGCATTATGCTTATGTGTGCCTATGGGTATATTATGTGTGTGCAATATAATGTTGCATATTTTAATAAAGCAAAGGGGAGCAAACTTGCTTCTGATACAGATAGATGAGTGAGATGGGAAGTAGAAAAAAATCTGTGTGGATTAACTTGACATTGAGATTTTCAGAAACTTCCATCACTAGGTTCACCCTATTTCTGTTTTTTTTGTTTTGAAGTTAGCATGAAAATACATATGCAGTTTTGTATGCTTTAACACAATATATCCCTTTTTGCATGAATCTGTTTGGGGTGGGAAAAGAGAAATCATGTTACTCTTCTAGTTTTTGGAGGGCAAACCGTTAATAATAATAATAATAATAATAATAATAATAATAATAATAATAATGATTTATTTATACCCCGCCCATCTGGCTGGGTTTCCCCAGACACTCTGGGTGACTCCCAACAGAATATTAAAAACACAATAAAACATTAAAAACTTCCCTAAAGTAGGTGCCAGATGGCCTACTATGCTAAATGACTTCATCTTCATTATGAAAAAACTGGAAGAGCCTCAGTTTATTTTCTTGCCAGTTCCCTTCCCTTCTTGGAAGTACCCTCTAGGACTACAGTTCCCATCATCCCTGACCACTGATCTGGCTACGTTGGGATGATGGGAGTCCAAAAAGAGCTGGACCTTTATTGAACTACATGACTGGGAAATGAGGGCAAAGCGACTACTTATATACATTTCTGAAAGCCTGGGCCACTCCCACTCCCAACCTGATTGGCTGTCTACACTTCCAAACTGTGAATCAAGACTTAGAGTTCAAGGGCCAATGGCAGAGGTCCAAATCCTGAAATGTTCTGTGATTGGACAACATGTATCGAATCAGAACACAGGAGCTCAGAATCCTTAGTCCACACTCATGCTCAGGCAAACACAGACCACTGAATACATAACAAGACCCACATTTGGGAAACCCTTCTCTAGGAAGAGAAAAGGGAGAGCTATAATTTTAAATAGTTTGTTAGGAAAGTGGAGGCTTGGGGAAGGAGCGGGTCACCCCAATCATAGGCACCAGCTCCTAGGAGCCGAGGCACTTTGGGGCTCCCCTTTTGTGGGGGACCCCCCATTGTTCAGAGAGCAGAGGAGGGTGAATGTAGAGCTGGGCGTGACATGGCTTTGGTGGTAGGCAGCTCCTGCTGCTGCTGCTGCCATCCCTGGCTAAGGCTGACTTCCCCTGTCTTTCCCTTGCACAGGAGGGGTAGGGGGAGGACGGGGCCACCAGCTACTGAGGCCATGTGCTGCCACTGGGTTCAGCTCCGCTCCCTGGCTCTCATGAAATTGCACACATGATGTCAGGACATTGCATGTGTGCTGTCAGGACGTTGCGTCAGGCCCCCGCAATCTTTTCCAGAAGTTAATGCTTCTGATCTCAATTGTGTAATCCCACCATTTACAGCAGGGGTTGTCAACCTGGTCCCTGCCACCCACTAGTGGGCGTTTCAGGATTCTAGGTGGGCGGTAAGCGATTCTACTGCACAAGCTGAATCCTCCTTCCATTGAGCACTAGTGGACGGTAAGGAAATTTTACCATCAAGAAAGATGCATTAGTGGGCGGTAGGCATAAAAAGGTTGACTACCCCTGATTTACTGCCTGCTCTCACTCTGAATTGGGAAAGGAATTCACTGCTATTAAAAGCTAGGAGTTAGGACTTGGCTGGAGAACTGTTTTGCAAAATTCTGAGATATGTGAGTTTAGAAGGATGGCTGTGTTTTGATTCATGAATTGTTTTAGAAAGTGAATATCAGGGAGATTCATCTTTAAATGTAAAGGTAAAGGGGCCCCTGACCATTAGGTCCAGTCGTGGCCGACTCTGGGGTTGTGGCGCTCATCTTGCCTTACTGGCCGAGGGAGTCAGCGTACAGCTTCTGGGTCATGTGGCCAGCATGACTAAGCCGCTTCTGGCGAACCAGAGCAGCGCACGGAAATGCCGTTTACCTTCCCGCCGGAGTGGTACCTATTTATCTACTTGCACTTTGACGTGCTTTCGAACTGCTAGGTTGGCAGGAACAGGGACCGAGCAATGGGAGCTCACCCTGTCACGGGGATTCGAACTGCCGACCTTCTGATCAGCAAGTCCTAGGCTCTGTGGCTTAACCCACAGCACCACCCTTGTCCCTTTCTTTAAATGTAAACTGAATCAAATTCCTCCCTCATCCCTAGTTTCTACTTATTGAGCAACTGCACTTGTATCTTATAATGCACAACTCCTACAGATCATCAGAAGTCAACACTAAAGGATTGATTCCTTGAAAATCTGGAATGAATATTGTCTTGTAAAAGCAGCAGTTACACAGGTCAAAGTAGTAGAATGGCGATGCTTCAAGTTAACATTGTTTTTTGAAAGCAGGCTTTATATATAAACCAAAATCTCTTAAAAGTCATGACAAACTAAGATGTGGACATAATAACTGTGTTTAAAGTGTCCCTATGGTTACTCCTTGAGAAAACATTCGAGAGTTCATGAAATTTATCCAAGAATGTGCATTTTATGATCATGCCATGCAATGACAGAACATAGTTCTTAGTATCTTAATGTGTGTGGGGACGGTGGTTTTTGGTTGTTGTTTTTTTGCTTTTTGTTCTTGTTTTTATTATGTACAGTGGTGACTCGCAAGACGAAATTAATTCGTTCCGCGAGTTTTTTTGTCTTGTGGTTTTTTTCGTCTTGTGAAGCACGGTTTCGGAAAAGTTTTGGAAAAGCTTCAAAAATCACCAAAGTCTTCAAAAACCTCAAAAAAGGCTACCACACCGCGTGCTATGAGTTGCTCCTCAAAGTCAAGTCGCAACTGTATTAACGGTTTTAAGAAAAAGGAAACAAACTTGCAAGACGTTTCCGTCTTGCGAAGCAAGCCCATAGGGGAAATCATCTTGCGAAGCAACTCAAAAAACCAAAAACCCTTTCGTTTTGCGAGTTTTCCATCTTGCGAGGCATTCGTCTTGCGAGGTACCACTGTATTAGGTATTTTTATCTTGTATTTTTATGTTGTGAACCGCCCTGAGTTCTACAAATGAAGGGCACTATACAAAATTAATAAATAAGAATAATTATAATCCTGAAAATATCAACATATTATTTTTTTATTTTGTATAAAGCTCCATGTTTTTAGCTCTTATGGTTGCAAGAATGAGCTTGATAGTGATAGAACTGAATGAAGACACACCTCTTCCAGCAGACTTTAACATGAGGGGAATTATGACCGTAATAATTTATGAACAGTTTCCTCCTCCTCCTGCTTTTATGAGAAGTTGTCTGCGGCCTTTTGATGAAGGGTGGCACACACATCTCATAAATAAATAATGCAAACTGAATTTCTCCCCCATTACTAGCATTTTCCCCATAACACTTAGCATAAATCTTAATTTATGCATAATGAAGGACAAATTGTCAATCACACACTGGTGTTGTCCACACATTATCTGGTTTAACGCCACCATTTGGGAGCTGCTCTGATGACTTGAGTTTGTTTTCTCTGAAAGTGTATGATAAATCCCATCCAGTCAGGTATGATGTAGTGAACAGGAGAATGCCATGAAAGCATGAAGTCAATTGGATTTGGTAGCCATTGCGACTCAAGTTTCATTTCTCTAAAAGGGTAATGATACATAATTTATATCCCATCTCAAGGTCATGTTCATGGTTCTCTGCCCCCACCTTATTTCACAACAGCCCCGTGAGATGGTGACTGGTCACCCAGTGACTTTCACGTCTGAGGGGATTTGAACCATGGTCTCCCAGATCCTTGTTCAACACTCTAACCAATACACAACATGCACATCTCTGTGTAAGATGCAACACTGTGTGTACGATGTATACTGCTTGATAAATACATAGTAGTGTACAATTTCCCTGAAGAGATCCTTTCAGTTTTTCTTTGCCCAAGGCCACCTGGCATGTTTATTAAGGTGAAAGTTGATTTCAGTCTTCACATAATCACCCCCAAGCAGTTCTGTGTTTAACCAGGAGGTCACCTTCTTCGCTCAGTTTTGTGGTATCTCTCCTTCCCACCCCTGCCATTCATCATCACATGTACTATCACCAGTGGACTAACACAGACCAAGTAATACCAACTACTCACATCTCAATCATCCTTTGCATATCTGAAAATGTGTATCAAGTAGTTCAGGTGTCTTCCACCTTTTCAGGCCCAGGACCCACTTTTAACCCAAAAATGCATATGTGGACCCATTTCTTAATGGGTTACCATGTATTTGCAGGGTGTTAGCACTCCTGTTGCATCTTGTTGAAGCCCAGTGATGTAGCTCATTCAGTCATTACTTTTTTTTTACTGATGAGGTCCATTGCTAGGACTTGGCCACTTAACTTGGCTGGGGCCACGGGGGAAAGCTAAGCTGACCCAGGGTGGCTGGAAGGTGTCACCCTTTGTTTCCACAGTTGAATCAAAGCCAGCCGTGGACATAAAGAACAGGCCAAGAGAAGTGGGAACAGTAGAAGGACTTGGTAGAGGTGTGTAAGGGATGTGAGGGCGATCTGGCTGCGACATCTGTCACCCCATTGATCACCAGGGTTGATTCGGCTAATCTGGCTGGCTAGGCGGGTGTCCCCTCTCTCCCTTCCTTCTCCATGTGTGTCCCTCCCGAAGCTGCACACTCAGTGGAAGAGGAAGACCATCCCAGGTAGGAGTGTACCATTCTTTGGTAAAGGGTATATGATAGCTGCACTCCCCTGCTAGAACCTCCAAACAAGCTCATGG